>NC_133545.1:87759978-88066054 GCF_048773025.1 Camelus bactrianus | reverse complement strand
AGAATGTCATATCCTCAGAGATAGCAAAGCTGTCTTTGGCAACCTGAGCGGTAGTATCTGAACTCACTCCTGCTCTTTTTCCAGTGCCCCCTCTAGCACTCCTCCAGCCCTCCATGGGGGGCCTGCAGTTCTTCCCTCGAAAATCCTGTTGCTTCTCAGGAAGAATTCCCTATGAAACATATTCATGTCCTTCTTGTGGGGACATTCAGTCCAGAGACCTGACAGCAGGGGAAAATGTTTAGACTGCTTTTGGTAGAACGTAAATTCTTCCATACTTGTTAGAAGCAAATCCAATGAGGAAACTGTGTTGGCATCTAACAAATCAGGATAAATGTCTGATGAGGAAGATCAGCTTCCCCATCCCACTCAGGCGTCATGTTGATGTGACGCTCACCTTGGCTAACATTTTCTCCTGTGAGCAACGTGAAGTTCAAGATGTTATGAATGGCTTTTTGTTTTTCTTCCTTAGTCTTTCCACATTCACTGTGTCTGGTGAGATTATAAGAATCCTGCTTGTTTTCAGCCCAGCACTAACCTTTTTAAAAGGATCACGTGTTTAAAAGGCTAGTGGACAATTTGTTAGAAGATTGAAATCCTTAGACTTTGGTCCTAGAGTTGAATCTTGGTTACTGGTGAATGAGAATTCCCGTTAAAATTTTAAATTCAGTGATATAAAGTTTTAAAAATAGTTAAATATTAGTCAATTTCATTAAACACTATAGCAGTTATTTACATTTAAGCATGTCTCTGGGGCAATTTTTCAATGATTCCCTCCCTTTATTGATTCCCTCTTTATCAGAATCCTTGAGAGGTCCCTGTCATCATTGTCAGTATCATCATCATCATCACCATCATCATGGAACTGATTCCTCTGGGAGATTCTAGGAAAATAAATAGCTGGACGGGGTTATGTGCAGGTCAGTGTGTGCATATACAGTAAGAAGAGTTGTCAGACATTAGATTCAAGATACCCATTCCATTTAGAGAAGAATGTGGTCATGAAATCCTGATGTGCTGAATGAAGGAAGCGATGGGAACAGGGTAGTCAATGGAAAGGAGGAGGAAGTGAGCGAAGCGGGGAGCATAGGTCCTTGGTTAGGTGATCAGCACATTGGTGAGAATGAGGGGAGTGTGATGGCAGAATCATGTCCCTCCCCGGCCACAGGGTAGCCACCTGTGACATGTTACTGTACATGGCAAAATGCATGACAGATATTTTAGGACAAAAATCTTAGAGGATTTCTGTCTTCTAAATTGTCTATCAGTTAGCATTTTAAACCCATGATACATTATTAAAGATTAGTGCAGGGGGACAAATAAAAAGGATTCATATAATCTCACCAGACATACTGAATGTAGAAAGGCTAAGGAAGAAAAACAAAAAGTCATTCATATGTGCCTTGAACCATAAAATGCTCATGAGAGGAAATGTTACACAAGGTGAGTGTCACAGCCACATTCATAATGCCTGAATGGGATGGGACAAGGGGATCCTGAGATGAGACAATAGGGCGAGTAGCCTGGATTGTCCAGGTGGGCTGAATGTAATCACAGGGTTCCTTGAAATGGAGGACATTTCCCAGCTGAGTTTAAAATCAGAGGGAGGTGTAGCCATAGAGCAATGTTCAGAAAGGCTGCTGACCATGAAAATGGAGGAAGTCGTGGGGCACAAGCTAAGGAAGGTGGGTGACCTCTGGAAACTGGAAAAAAACAACAACAACAAGGAAACATTCTCTTCTAGACCCTCTAGAAGGAAGGAACCCTGCTGCTACCTTGAATTTAGCCCAATGAGAACTGTGTTGGATCTCTGACCTCCACAGCCATAAGCTGATAAATCTGTGCTGGTTTAAGCTCTTAAGCTTATAGAAATTTCTTACATTGGTAAGAGGAAAATAACATAGTGAGCCGTAGTGTAACGGATTAAAGGTATAGGATGGGGTGTGGAGAGGATTCTGACATTTACAACTTAAAAACAACCAGGTGAAGTGGGAAGGTGTTTTAAGGAAGACCTACCTGGCAGGGCTGTTAAGCAGACTGGAGCGAGGGGAGCATTGGAGTTAGAGGAATCAATTAAATCTCTACCAGAAAAATAAGGAATAAAATGTAACAGGGCTTCAGTGATAGTGGATGTAGGAATGGAAATGGGCAGAGAGACATAAATATTACTTTGAAATTAGCTACAGGTTTGATGACTGCATGTTTGGGAGACTTAGCCGATGTGTGGACTGAATGTTTGCATCCCCTCAAAATCCATATGTCGAAACCCCATCTCCCAGGGTGATGGTATTGGGAGGTGGGGCCTTTGGGAGGTGATTTGTAGAATAAAATGAGGTCATGAGAGTAGAGCCCTCATGAATGGGATTAGTGTTCTTATACAAGCCCCCAGAGTGCTTGCTTCTCTCTGCTCTCTGGGATATGAAGATATTGGGAAGACAGCCATCTTCGAGCTGGCAATCCTCTCAAGGATACATTGACCTTGAAAGTCTCAGCCTCCAAACCATAAGGAATATGCTGGTTGTTTAAGCCACCCGACCCACGGTAATTTGTTACAGCATCCCAGACTGACGAAGACAGTGGAGAATGCCTCTGAGTTTGGCACTGATTGCCTGGAGAATGCTGAAACCCAGGGAAGTGGGCAGCACAGACGTTTACTCATTTAATCCTGCCAACACAGTAGGAGATAGAGTCTACATATTCCTCGCTACTTAAAAGGTAAGGAAAAAGAGGCACAAATAATAACAATGACAACAAAAACAACAATAATTTGTCCAAGATTCACACAGAACCCCCTGGAGGCAGAGTGAGAATTTATACTCAGGCAGGCTGGCCCCAGAGCCCCTGCTCATAACTAATAAGTCAGATCACCTTGCTTATGTGGATCAGTTTTTTTCAACTGTGATATGAGGGTACTGTGTCCAGTAACTTATAATTTCAAAATACTTCACTGTAACGGAATCATTAGTCACAGGCCTTACAAACCACAGAAACCTACACATACAAAAATATCTCGTTAGGTCAAGATAACCAATAACGTTTCTAAATATTATACCTGCTGGGCCTTTGCAATAAAATGTCTTTTTATAATTCTGTCTGGCTACAGAATAACTTCATAATCCTGCATGTTGCTGGTGGCTCCCATGTTGGACAGCACGGGCCTAGAGATTTTAAATTACTTGCCCAGACTCGCCCAGGAAGCTCGTGGTGGGATCCGAGCTATAGTCTGGGACGTTTCCTTCCTATCCAACAAGTCCCTCATGGAAGTTTAGAAGCTTCTCCTTTGGTGCCCAGCTGTCTATCCGTACTTATAACATCTTGTCAGGTGTTCCAGCATGCTCCTGAACATCAGCCAGAACCCACTTCTGCTCTATTTTTTCCAGGTAATACCTTCTAGCAACTTCCATTGCCTTCTTGGCATCAGTTCTTACCTGGAAGGGTAGTGGCTAGAGGTGGAAATGTGTCCACATGACAGGTTTTTCATAAACACAGCAGGAGTGGTCAAGAGAATAAAACGTCAGGAAGATGAGTAGAAGCAGGTCATTTAATATACCAAATGGGTACTTTCAATGTCTGTGTTTCCGAGTCCAGGCTTGTTCTGCTCGTGCATTACAGGCCAATAAATCAGGAGACCAGGTTTTGGGGGCAAGAAACAGCGACTTTAATTTGGAAAGCCAGCTGAGAAGTGGTAGAATAATGTCCTGGGGAACCATCACCCCAAGTCAGATTTCAGGCTCTTCTTATATTAAAAATGGGAAGTGGGAATGCTTGGTTGTTGCAAACTTGGTGTATGAATTCTTTGTTGTTAGAATCCTTTGTTCTTGCAGCTCTTCACCTGGGTCACATCCGTGTAAACCTCCAACAAACAAATGTTGTTTTCTATTCTGTAACTTGTTATCTTTATGTGAATAGAAAAGTGTTAATATCCTTCAAAGTCAGAGCCTTGAGAATAGGGTCTCCTGTATATTTCAGGCTCTAGGCAACATTGTTTTACAAAAGGTGCAGAACCAACAAGACTAAGCCTAGGAAACAGGGCACAGGGTTAAAGTCAAAGGAACAGATCTAATATGGAGTCAGATTTTTTCTTTCCTATTTCAGTAGTGCCATGGAGAAGGCAGTTTGGGCAGCTTTTTGTAGGGTCCTGGAGGCTTTCTCTCTCAGCCTCTGTGTGCCTCTGTTGAAAACCCTTCATAGCTATCTGGCCTGCTGGAAAACCACTCCGCCTTTTTTGCCCTGAAGTTGTGTTCTGTTTATAACTGATCTCTACTTATTGGAAAACAACTCAATAAAAACTCAGTTGGTTTTCCACCAGCCATGGGCAGGGGTGAGGAATAGCACTTTATTATTTTATGAAAAAAAATAAAAGAAGTCTTAAAACAGCACTGGGCATATAGGAGAGAGTCAATAAATGCTTCCTGGCCGAAATCAAAAGTGATGGCTCAGTGATTCCATGGCTGCTGTATTTGCTGAGCTTGCTACTCCTTTGCTCCATTACACATTTTTTTTAACTGAAAAAGAAATACATGCATGTGGTTAAAAAATTTCAAACAGAGCACAAAAATACACAAGTGAAAGAAGTTTTCCCTCATCCTCTCTTCTTTCAGCCCTCCCTGGAGATGCCACTGTTTACAATCCTTTGTGTGTTTTGCAGATATGCTATGCACATTCCGACCTATGTATGTAAATTCCTTTAAAGTATTACTTATTTTTAACTTAAAGGGATTTAAATCCTCAAGTGTCTTCTGCCCTGGTAATAGAAAAGAACAAATCTGACTCCATAATAGATCTGTTCCTTTGACTTAACCCTGTGCTCTGTCTCCAAGGCTTCATCTTGCTTGTAAAACAATGTTGCCTAGGGCCTAAAATATACAGGAGAGCCTATTTTGAATGCTCTGACCTTTAAGGATATTTAACACTTTTCCATTCATATAAAGATAACAAGTAACATAATAGAAAATAACGTTTGTTTTGTTGGAGGTTTACAGGGATCTGACCCAGGCAGATAGCTGCAAGAAGAAAGGATTCTAACAAGAAAAAATTACTACATCAAGAAGATTGCAAAAACCAAGCTCGTAGGAAAGGAGCCTGAATTCTGACTTGGGGAGATGGTTTTCCAGGACATTAGTTTGCCATCTAGGTCTTCAGAAAGTTGCTATTCCATGCCCCAACACCTGGTCTCCCAACTTACTGGCCTGTCCTGCACTAAGGAGAATGAATTTAGACTCAGTAACACTCCTATCTTCCTAGCAAGCTGGGCACTGGAATTGAGGGCAGCTATCCCACACCCAGGGACATACTGTGTGCCCTTGATGGTTCCCCGAGGGTGGGGTGTGGTTTACTCAGGAAGGATGGGGACTATGCACCAAAACTCAGGCAGTATGCTCCTTTTGGGATCTGACCTTGTACCTCCCGCTCCCCGCCAGTACAACACCTGGGACAGTGGAGGTAAAGCAGAGATCTTGCCTGCCTGTGTCCCAGCGTGTAAAAGGGGAATATGTACTCTTTCCAAGGTAGTTCTGAGCGACAACACCTGCGGGTGCTTGGTTCCCAGAGCAAAAGGAAACCCAACTCCGCTTGGGGGCAACGGGTGTGATCCCCGTAGGGGTCCTGCAGAGGCCTTGGGTGGAGGGCTGGTCCAGGTAGGTAAAATATGTGCTGCGGGCCTTGAAGGGTTAGAGAAGTGTGCAGAGGCAGGACTGCTGCCTCCTTCAGGATGCCCACAGAGTTAAAACTATCTCTCTCCATCTCTGATACTCTCCTCCACACTCCAGATCCCTGCCTTCTCTCTGCTCCTCCTGTCCATGTCTCTCCCTCCACTTTTCCCCTTCTCCCCTCCTCCTCCCATCTTCTCCGTCCCTCGCTTCCCCACCTTCTCTCGCAGAACCCAGAGAGGATCGCTGGCCCTCCTGCGCATGTGTAGTCGGTGCCAGCTGGACCGAGGGTTGGAAGCTGCACCTAGGAGCCGGGGATTGGCCCCAAAGGCTTCTCAGCTCTTTCGCCCGGTTGGACTTTAGCTCCTGCCCCGGCGCCCCGGCCACAGCTGTCCAGGGCCAGGTGTGCACCTGCCGCCTCTCGCCCCAGCCGGGCTTCCCTCAGTCCGCGGCTGGAGTCCCCTTCCCCTCTCCCGCCTGCGAGTACTCTCCTCCCGGGCTGCCTCACCTCGGCTGCCGGCCCGTCCCCGCCCCTGGGCGGGCTATGTCCCTGGCGGGCGGGTTCTGCGGACACGGACGGGGGCGGGCGGCTGGGGCTGGGGCTGGCCTCCGAGCGGGGATACAGCCCGCGTCCCCCACCACCGCTTTCCCTGCCCCGCGACCCCGGGGCTGCCCTCCTCTCCCTTTCCCGCTCCCTTGGGACCAGCTCAGTGGTGTGGGCGTTGCTCCCCGGGCTGAGAGCCTCCGGCTGTGAACCCCAGCTTCTCCTGGTGGAGTCGGGAAAAGGGAGCGTCAGTGCTGAGCGAGCTTCCTTCTCCTCCCTTAGTGTTTCTGCCCCAGGTAAGTACCTTGAACACTTTCACGTGTTTTGTTGGCGATGCTTGATGATGTCACTGTTTTTATAGTGAGAGGGATTACAGTGTTGAAAGCAAGGCTTGTTTCAGTTAAAAATGAGCTGAAGGCATGAGGCTGTGACATCCTCCATCCTTCCCTCTCCCAGGGTGAAACGTGTGACCTTCGATCTTAAAAAGATAGTTACAGTCCCTAACTAGCCCAGCCCAGCTAGGGTGTGTTAACAGGAACAGCACCACCAGAGGCTTTGGAGACTCAGGGACATTGCAGTCCTAAAGAGCTCCTGGCAAAATTTGGTTTGTTTTGGTTTTTTTGTTCTTCTTAAATTGTGGGGCAGACTAGTTGTATAGAGGGAAAAATAATTGTCAAGAAATATTTTTTCATTTAACATCTTTTTTGTGATATTGTTCACACACCATGAAGTCCACCCACTTAAATGCTACAATTCAGCAGCTTTAGCATATTCACAGTGGTGCAACCATTAATATTCCAGAACGTTTTCATCACTTCAGAAAGACCAGTGGAAATGAATGACCTATCCACCCCTTCCCAGTGCTGGTTCTAAAGAAGTTTCTTGGTTGTTCCTGACCATAAATTATCTTGTTACCCATAAAAACTCTGGTAGGAAATCTAAACAGAATTGTATTGAATCTGTCTATCAAAGCAAGAAGAATTAATGTCTTTATGGCATAAATTTCTTCTACCCATGAATATATCTCGGACCCTATATTTTCATATTTCCAGAGCCTGGCCCATGGGAAGTCCTCTTTAATTGTTGGGTTTGTGAATGATGAGATTCTATACATCGTTAGTTGCAACTGAAGCCTTTCACAGAAGAGAAAATAAACTCACTGAAGCCAAGTGACTCTCTGATGGTCAGAAAGAGTGACAGCCAGTGCTGGAGTGACCCGGTGGACTTGGTGTTTGTAACCAGATTTCTCCAGCACCTACAGCTAAGGGGATCAGAGTATTCTTTTATTTTTTCTAAATGGCGTTGCTTTTATTTTTACTTATTTTTTAAAATTATTTTTTATTGAAGTGTAGTCAATTTAGAATGTTAGTTTCAGAAGTACAGCAGAGATTCAGTTATAAACATATGCATATGTATCTACATATGTTTTAGATTATTTTTAGTACAACTCATTACAAGAAATTGAATATAGTTCCCTGTGATATATAGTAGGTCCTTGTCATTTATTTTATATTTATTAATGTGTATCTGTTAATCCCCCTTTTCCTGCCTGCTAACCACAGTTTGCTTTCTATGTCCATGAGTCTATTTCTAGCAGCACCGTTTTTGCTAGTAATATATGCTGGTTGGCTGCTTTCAGTTTCAGTAATTCCACCTTATCTGTGGGCATTTTCCTTCTGGTGGGAATGTGTGTGTTTTGCACACGTGATATAAGAGTTGTGTATTTGGGAGAACTCCAGGACTCGTGTAGTGCCTGGTACAGAGTGCCCACTGAGCTGATGCTTGAACTGGGAAAAAAACATAGTAAATGTTGGAATTTCCACTATGGTTGAAACTTCCAGGCTTATTTAACCTGTTTAGCCCACCTTAATGTTGGCTGCACCCATACTGGGTAATTTGGTGGAACTTCATGTTATAGTGGTGTAGAGACGGGGCCTTGTATGCTTCTTCTCTTTCCGTTTTCTAAGAGTCATTCTCCTGGGCCTTCCAGATCCTCCCCCAGAAGTGCCCAAGGCTGGCTTGGTGCTGCGCTGAGGCAATATTTGTTAATAAGGCCATTTCCTCATCTCTTCTGAGCCTCCGTTTCCTTCTCTACACAATGAAGACTTAGACTAGAAAAGTGCTTTTCAGTTTCTTTTAAGCCATGTTTCCTTTGAGAAACAGAAAATACAAATCTCTACTCCCATTCAACATGTAGATTTTGACACATCCTCCAAGGAGTGACATAGCTCTTTGTGGAAAATTGAAGTGATTGTGATTCCAGGTGGCACAGAAAAGACTCTTCAGACATTTATTGCAGGGAGAGGGCAGTAAAGGGGCAGTATATCCCACTTTCTAGTGTGAGCACTGGAACAGGGGCTTGGGTTTATATACAGTGTCCGACGTGGCCTCTCTCTAATCTTTTTTTTTTTTTTTGCCTCTCTCTAATCTTGCACAACGTGATAAACCTCTCTCCCTCAGTTTCTTAATGCGTCAAGTTGGGGTGATAATAGTTTAAGTCTTTTGTGAAACATTATACACATAAGACATTTATTTCTCGGTAGAAACAAATCCTGCGAGAGAATCAGGGATTTCTTTAAAAAGAAAAAAAATCTTGTCCACAGCACTCTGTGTCTATTTTGAAGTTCCTTGAGGGTGAGTGTTGGGTCTAAAGTCCATCGTGGGACAGGTGGCCCATGGGTCTGTGTGCCGCAGATTGCCCCCTCCTCCCCAGTCCTCTTCCTCTCAGTCCAGGATGAAGTTCCCTAGTAGATTTACACAGAGATCTTGTGGAAATGGCTTTTCATTTTATTGTTTCACGAAGAAGGGCTGCCATCATGATCTCTGTAGTCAGCTTTTGGTGACCTGAAGGCTATGCAATTACGTTTTTCTATTTAATAAAAAGAAAAAAAATTACAAGTACAAAATTAGACCTACGGCGGTGGCAGGGGCTCTTGAAAGTGGGGACCATTAGCTTTGTTAGTTTCAGGTGCAGGGGCCTCTGGCCATGAGGACACATCATCGTGCTCTGAAGTTGGAGGGACCAGTGGGCTCAGTGGGAATGTTTACTGAGTGTATCTCATGGGCTGGGCATTGACCTATTTGTACTGTGTGTTCCTTATTTGAGACAGTGAGCTCATTTAACCTCAATAGCCTCTTTAACAAATTAGACTTTTTATTTTGAGATATATTGTAGATTCCCATGTAGTTGTAAGAGATAATATGGAGAGGGCCTACGGACTTTTTGCCCAAGTTTCTTTAAAGGTTCCATCTTGCAAAGTTGGGATACAATTCAGTAATGACTCACTAACTCTTTGAGGTTTGTGTTATTGCCCTCATTTCTATTCATGATTAAACTGGGGTTAAGAGGAGCACACAGGCCTGCCCAGGTCACCCATGGTTAGTGTAGAGTCGGGTGAAACGTGGGCTTGGGATTTCCAGGCAGTACCATCATGATGCTCTGTGGCAGGGAGCAGCATTCACTTTGCTTGTTTATTCATTCATTCAGCAAACATTTATTGAGTAAACTCTGTGGGTCAGATGCTATCATAGGTTTATCTGATTCTTCAGCAGTATGGAGAATCCGGTAATGTTTCCTTCTTTTTTTTAATCTGAGAAAATTAGCTCTGAGAGGTTATATACCCCCCAAAGGAAATATAGCACATAAATGAGGGATAGTAAATTTGTACAGATACTTCTTCTTATGCAGGTGTTACCCTAGTTATTTTACACTTGTAAACTTCCATAATCCAGATATATTCTTGTAAGGCAAGGATTTTTTTTTTTAATTGAAGTATACTCATGTTTACAATGTTGTGTCAATTGCAAGGTGTTTTATTTTTTCTTGAATTTGGAATTCAAAAAATATTTTTTGAGGGGATTAAATAGGTTTATTTATTTGTTTCATTATTTTTAAAATGAGGTACTGAGGATTCAACCCAGGACCTCATACATGCTAAGCATGTGCTCTACCACTGAACTGTACCCTCCTCCCCAAAGCAAGTTTTCTTATCAAGTATTCTGCAGCTTAAGAGTTCAAATAAATTGGAGTTGAAATCCAGGACTTTTGATCCTACTGTGTTTCTTTGCATTATATCCTGCTGAGGGGTGTGGAAGCAGTTCCTTTATTCATTCCTTTATTCAGCAGTTTTGAGCACTGACTTTGCATCAGGGCATGGCTAGGTGCTTGGAAACAGAAAACAAGAAATGACCCTTTTCTGCAGAGGGCGGAAGCCTAGACCAAAAGCTGCGTAATGTGATCCGAGCTGCGGTAGCCATGTGCAGACGCTGAGGACAAACTGTACCCCCGGCTTTGCTTGGGCTTCCCCTGCCTTCTGAATGGTACACACCAGGTCACCGCAACCCAGTGAGGCCCGCAGCCCGCAGCACAGTATGTACCTCGGTCTCCTCTTCCCTCTCGTCAGGGCCTGCAACATGAACATCCCTGACTACGTGCAGTGTGCTGAGGACCACCAGACTCTCCCCGTGGTGGTCCAACCCGTGGGGATCATCTCAGAGCAGAATTTGTTGTGCATCTATAAGCGAATCTCCTTGGTGAGGCAGATCAGCCCGTGCGGCTGGCAGTGGGCACCCTGTATCCACTACAGTCACCACTATGCGCCCGAGAATGGGTGGAGCGACTTCCAGACCCACCGCAAGGTCGTGGGCCTTGTCACCATTACCGACTGCCTCTTGGCCAAGACGTTCGAGAAGCTCCACGTGCAGAAGAGGTGTATGGCACCACGCTTTATGACTCTCGGCTTTTTGTCTTTGTGCTGCATGGGGAGGTGGCCGAGCAGCCGCGCACCGACGTGGCCTTCAATTTACGAGGACTGCAGGGTGGTGGAGAAGAGGATCGAGGACTTCACTGAGTCTCTCTTCATCATGCTCAAGTCCAAGTGGCTGGACTGTGCATCCGACAAGACTGGGGATAAGATCCTCCTTCTCTACATCCTGTTTGAGAAGGAGGACTTTGTGGGATTGGACACAGAGAGCAGGAAAGTCTACCTGGATGCCCGGCCACCCTGGCTATATGAAGGGTTGCTTCCCTACATCCAGAAAGGGATCAGCAAGGAGGAGGGCTGTCTTGTAGCCAAGGCGTGAGGGAGGAGCAACCCGCCGGTTTTCAGACGTTTAAAAGTGAATCCGCCTTTGTTTCAGAGAGATTCTTTTAGGGTTATTATGGACACTTACTCCCGCTTTTCAGCCAATTACCCTGGTGTGACCCCTGGAGTTGCTGTCCAATAGAGTAGCCAAAGCCACTGATGCTAGGAGAGCTGGGGAGGAGGCTGCTCTGAGCTGAGATGTGCTCTAGGTCAAATGCACATCAGACGCTGAGACTTGTCTAGTAAAAAGAATGTAAACTATCTTGTTACTTTCTTTATTGATTACATGTCAAAATGATAGTATTTTACATACTGTAGAATAAGTAAGATATGTTCTTAAAATCAGTTTCTAGGGTTTTTTTTGGGGGGGTTACCTCTTTAAATGTGGCAACTGGGAAACTTTCTTTACACGGCTCACATTTCATTCCTGTTGGACAGCCTCTCCTGGGACAGTCTCATCCCTTTGCTTATAGATGTCACGCTGAATCCTGAGGTGCAGAATGAGGCGCTGGTTGAGCTGGGGGTGGAGCCAGTGTCTCCTGCTTCCCAGGTCCAGCACCTGCACGACTCAGGCCCTCTATCCCTGCCTGACAACCACCATGCCAATTAAGGACAACAGAAACACTGCCAGGGGCTTCCAAATGAGCTCCTTACGCAGGGAAAGGCGTGTCACGGAGTATGGGGCACAGCAGGGAAAGATTCGTCCTCACTTTATCCCTGTGATTAAGTCAACGGACCCACTTTGCCTTGGAAGTTCAGACGAGCTCTTCTGGGCTGCCTACCCCCCCATCTTCTGCTCTGTTTCCCTGTGTATCTATCGAGATGTCCCTTGGGCAAAGAGGGTGAAATGCCTTTGCCGAGAGGTGGTCCCCCTTTGCTGGGGAGATTGTGAGAATCTGTGTCCCCCCGGCCTACGGCCTCGGGCCTTGACTCTGGAGAGGGCTCATGGCGGTCCCACAGGTGACGGTCGGAGGACCTGGCACGTGCTGCCGGGCCCATTGTGGAGGAGGTGTTCTGCGATTATCTGTGAGTCTAAAATCAGATTCTACTTTCTGGTTTTTGGTAAGTTGGAGGAGAAGATGCCAGAGAATTGATAAAAAGATAGTCCAGACCAGTCCTGTGAGTGACAGGCACAGGGGACCCGAGTCCCACCTGCTTGTGGTGCCTGGCGGGCTCTGGATGAATTTTCACTTCCTACCTGGACATACCTCTATGGCTTAAGGAAGGGGCGAGGCATGTCGTGGCCATGACCTGTACTTGTCCTCGCAGGGCCCTGTGATCTACACGGCTTTCTCCCCTTCTGCTTCTTGTAGATGAGTTGGCAGATGTAGTGGTCTGGGCAAAGCTGAGAGCACAGTTGCCAGCACCGTGCCACTCCCAGGCTGGCTCCATTCCCGTCACCTGTCACCTCCTGCTCAGTCCCCAGGTGTCAGTCAATGTAGGTGCATCGGTGCAACGTAAGCAGGGACCACCATCTACCCCTGCACAGAATGCTGGGTGAGCAGTGGAAGCCTGGAGCCCTGCCTCAGCCCCCTGGCCAGTGCCTCCTCTTTTGTCACAGGAGGCACTGGTGACATGTTTGCTCAGCAACTGCTTTGCTCTGAGTCTGCAGACCCACCAGAGTATGCCAGCTTGTTTTTGCCTGTTGAAGTGTGTCCTTGGGATTTGGCGGAGTAGCTGGTTGTGTGCTTAGCCCATAGTGGTTGACACAGTCACCATTGTTTACCCAGAACCTCGTGTACCAGGCATGGCTCTCGGCATCAAAATACAGCAGCGCATTAAACCTCCCTCCTGGTGGGTCTGTCTGTTTTGGTACCGTAAGGGCTCAGCCAGCATCTGAACGTCAGTGAGATAACGCGGCCAGTGAGCTCGGGTCAAGTACGCTCTCCTCCAGTCACTTTTACTCCATTGTTGCTTTTACTATTCCACAGTCATTACTTTTTTAAACAATGCTTTCGTGCAGGAACAGAGCCTAATTCTCTCCTGTTACTCTTGGTGGGAGTGAGTAAAATTGTCCAGCTTGAAATGTGACCACATTTTGTAGCTCAAAAGCTGTCTACACGCATCTAGGTGAAGTTTAGGTTTGGGGCGCTGACCACGTTGGGGTCCCCCGGCAGCGCTCCTCGCCTTAGGCCCCTGCCTTCCCTGGAACAATAGGTGAGGGTGGGTCTCACCGTCCCCTCGTCCCTGTCTTCACCAAACTCACGTAAATTCTTGTAATTGCTGTCAGTTATTTTTGTTCTCATGTGTTTCTAATTTTCGCTGTTCCTCTTTTCCTTTTCCTATTCCCCTTTCTATCTTGTACTGCCCTGTGAGCATGTTGTTGCGTCTGAAAAGTGGACTGTGCACACCCTGCATTGGAAATAGCCAGATTGTCCTCCGTGCTGTCCCCATCGTTTTAAAAAGCAAAAACCTTAACAGTTGCCTTGATCCATATATTATCCTAGTCATCTTTTTATTTTCTAGTTTTTTGGAATTTTTGCTTTGTTAGCACATCACCCACTGGTGTTTGATACCTGTTAAAATCTTTGCTTTGAGGAACCAGTTTGGTCCTCCTTATATTTGGTGACAAATGCGTCCTTACTAAATTTGTTTGATTGTTTTGAAGAAGCGAGATGCGAATTGAATTAGGCGGCTGCTGAGGGATTTTTTCATGGAGTATTTAAACTTTGAAAGTCAAAATCTGCAGCATCTTCCTTTATTCTGACTTTCACACAAAAGTGCTTAGCACGCGGTTCCGGGCTGTCGCTGTGTGACGTGCGTGACGGAGATTCCTGGCCGGTGGTCACTGGTGAGAAAGTGGCAGGCTCGGAGATGAGCAGCTGCAGGGGATGCTGTTGGAGGAAGCAGTCACCGGTTTTATGTTTTTTGTTTTTTGTTTTTGCATTCACCTTCCCCGTGCCATTTACTATACTTTGCCTTCATAGAGAGGCAGGAGCAGGTCTAAACTCCATGCCACTCTTATTTTCCCTTTACGAGGCTGGTTTTTCTGAGTATCAGAACAACATGGCCTTCTCCTAAGTAGCTGGCTCACTTGGATCTGGTGGACACAGGGACCGCTAAAGGGGACCGTAGCTTCCTCTCTGCTCCAGCCAGTGGGCATTCAGAGCCGGGTCTGTGGTTTGCCTCAGCAGCCATGCAGGCCTCCCTGTACCAGCCTTTACTATTAACCCATGTTGGTAGTAAATAGCTGACTCCGTGTCTGTTGCAGCTGACGTCCACCACTGACGGCCGTGCCGTTAGTTTGCGGTAGTGAGCCTCCAACACCCCAGTCAGCCGTGAAGTGACCTTGCATTCTCACCCACACCCTGGTTCATCTCACCCGGGGAAAGGGTTTGGCCACCACCGTCATGCTGGCCATGAGACATTTTTTCTCCTTTCATGCCCTGGTCAAATTGTGGACACTTCATCCTTCACTGACTTGGTCTCGCTTGAGACAGGCCAGACATTCTGAAAGAGTCCATCACATTCTGGGGGGGAACAGAACAGAAGTAAGAGTAGCAAGTAGGGGTCTAGGCTATCTGGGTTGGAAAATGCAGGCTGGGATCTGTGAAGGCTGGGCTGTGCCTTGGACATAGGCCTTTCCCGTGGCTCCCGATAGCCCAGGGGTTGGAGTGAGAACAGCCTTGCCTGGGTTCCCCCATCCTCATCTGCTCACTGGCAGGTGTGTCTGCTAACTAGAAACTGCCCCAAACCTCGGGCCCTTCAAAGTTCAGACCACAGGAGAAACTTGAGTCCCTTCTCCTGGGCCTCCTTTGTGAGAATCCAGTGACTTCTGAGGTGACCAACGGCAGGAGATGCCTCCCTCTCCAGGGAGCTCTCTTCGGAAGACTGTGACGCACTGCACCTTGTTATGAGCTTGTGGGGTTCCACCCGTGGTCCTTGCAGAACCAGACTTGAGACTGGCTTAGCGATAGAAATGACAGGACTGATTCCAGGGCAGGACCGGGGGGAGGAACAGGGGAAATTGAATGTGATCTCAAACACCTAGGTGGGTTCTGGGTCTGTTACTAAAATCGGGAGCCTGGGAGGTACCTGCCAGGAATCGAACTCTAGAGTAAATGGTGGACATGAGGCATTTTTAAGATTCCATTTGTCATCCAATTTAGGACTTCAAAGAGGCACTCGGGTCTATGGCCCTGGGGCTCAGGTGAAGGAGCCGGACCACAGATACACGTTGGGAGTCGTCATTCTTAGCTGGTGTTCACAGCCGTGCAGGTGGATGAGCTCATCTCGAGAGGTGCAGACTGAGGCTTAGGCGGCGCAGGGCTGTGCCTGGGTTGGAGGAAAGCCCAGACCATGCAGCTTTGGTGTGTCAGTCAGTGGCGTTTTGGATTTTCAGAGCAATGGCGTTTATCCTTAAGGGTCCTGGGGGTGGGCAGGGCCACCCAGGAAGAAATCTGAAGGGAGGGTTGTGGCCACGCGTGCGCGCCTTGGGATGATGCAGAGGCTGCATGGTTCGGGAGGGGAACCTCCTTGGAAGCTGGAGTCGGAGTGGGGAGTGGGGAGAAGGTAGTCACACTCACCTGTGAGGGAGGGACAGAGTCCTAGGGAGTCTCCACCCTAGCGGACTCTCTTTCCCACGAACAAAAGGCCAGCAGACAGAAGATTTGAGGTGAGAAGGGACGGGCGCTGGGAGAGGAGCCAAAGTGGAAAATGGTGGTTGGACAGTTCTGGAATAGTCTCCCTGCAAAGTAGAGTTAAAAAAACCCAGACTCTTAAGAACATTGATAGTGACGTTGGAGGAGATCTTTTTCTGGCCTCCTAAAGGTAAGGCATGTATCCGGGGATACACAGAAGATTCGGGCAGTCAAGTCCGGGGGCTTGACCCTTACCAGGGGGAACAATGCAAGTTTAAAGGGGGAGAAGGGCAGCGGAGGGAAACTAGCCAGGCCTCGTGTCAGGTACCAGTCGGCCGCACTACTTGCGTGTTGCATTCACATCCATGTCTCCCAGGTGGGCGGTGGCAGCCCCCTTTTGCAGATTGGGAAGCCTTCTCAGAGGGGTTAAGGGATTGGTCCGTTTAGCGGCTAGTCAATGCTGTAGCAGGATTCAAGCAGGGCCTTGTCAGACTTCAAGGGCATGTTCTATCTACTAATTCCGGTACTTCCCTGTTGTACCTGGATTGGTGAATTGGGTCAGTTTTGGAGCCTTTCACAAAAAGTACGATTTAAGTGCCTCAGGACTGTTTCACAAAGCTCAGTGTTCTTTAATGGTTCAGAAGCACCGCAGTGATTTTCGCCCCACAGAGGTAAGGTCTTACTCCTTTGACGCTGACGTGGTTGCAAATGAATTACAGGTGCAAAACCAGACTTAGCAGCTTCTGAAGGGAAACTCTCCAGTTCTCCCTTGATAGGCTTTCTTCCACGGGATGTAACCTGCTGCAGCGTAGATCTGAGCTTACCATATGTAGTGAGGGTTTGATATCCAAATTTAGCAAAGTGTCAAATGGAGAAAATCGACGTTAACAATTTATTTTGGGGTTTCATTAGACAAGATGCACTATCGCTTAATGGCCCATATAACGTATGTAATTGAATACAGAATATTGCATTCCTTACTTTCTAATGAGAGCTGTCTTGCAACGTAAGGTTGTCTGCTTTGGAACTTCAGCTCAGCCACTAGGGCGCCTGTCAGTGTGTTGGTGTGATTGTATTTACACAGTGCATGTAATCTGGGCTTCCTCAGCCGCAAACACTCCAGTGCAGAATCATAGGCTGTAGCCATCGCTTAGTTATACAATTACTTCTACAACTATATGATACAAAAAAAAAAAAAAAGAGAGAGAGAGAGAGATTGCCTTTATCAAAATTCCTTTGATTTTAACTGCAAACTGTTGTTGAGCAGCTCTGGTTTCCTTTGGATATGAATATGTACATTTCTTTGCATGTAACTTGGATTTTAGACTAGAACACCAACCTGTTGCTTTCCATGAGCCACAAAACTCATAGCCAAATGACATACGTATGAAACATTTTATTCTTTTCTTCTGAGACAGAATCCTTGAATCTGGGACTTGGGCTGTGATTTTGCTTTTTGCTCTTCCCACCCCTCTTGATGTCTCACTCCTTTTTCCCACATGGCATCCAAGAGGTCATGGTCTCCGAGGAGCAGGTGGACAAACACCAGTTGGTCGCCAAGCAGTCCTGCTGTAGAGGGAGCCCAGCCAATAGCTAAAGGACATCATCGGAGAGGGCTTCCTTGAAGAAATGGGCTCTACATTCAGTTATGAGGACAGAGTAAGAGTCAGCCAGGAGAAGGAATCAAGAGGGTGACTCAGGTGGCAGGAGCAGCCCGGGTAGAGGCCTGGAGGCTTGTGGGGTGGGGACTCGGGGAGAGTGCACTGTGTGGTCCAGGGTGGAGGGTGCCCCTGCTTGGGAGGACCCCTGGAGTGGGCCTAGGGATGGAGGGTTTTGGAGGAGCTTGGTTTTTTACTAGAACTGACACAGAAGAGGCAGTGAAGTGTGTCAGCAGAAAGTGACCCTCAGGAGAGGTACTCCTGGTTTTGTTTCTGATGTTCTCCAGAAAGAAGGGGTCGGGGTGGGCGAGAGCAGCTCTGCCCGTCCCTTTGAGACCCACCCCTTCATTCATTTATTCATAACACATGCAATTCTGAGTGTCCAGGGGAGAGAGGGTGGACTCACAGTAGTAAACAAAATGTATTGCTTCTTGAGAGCTTAGCAGTTTCAGAAGTTTTCTTAGCGTAGAATGTTCTAGGAACACAGCAGGGGCACCTAACCCAAAGTGCAGAGGTTCGAGGGAAGGAAGGCTTCCTTGACAAACTGTCAAAATGAGCCTGGAGGCAAGTGGGAAGTAGCAGCAGGTCGGGGGCACCTGAAGTCATTGGGGACCTGGGTACTGTGGTGAAGCTGGGCGAGCAGGGTCGGGGGTGGGGCTAGAACTCTACCAGGGAGCCTCTGAAGGGTTTGAAGTGGGGGTGATGTAATCAAATTTGTGCTTTGGGAAGGCTGTCCTGGCTGTGTGTGTGTGTGTGTGTGTGTGTGAAGCGGGGAAGAGGGGGAGAGTGCCGTCAACTGGGAGGGTCATTAGAAGACCATTGACAGGCTGGGGGGCCACCAGTGGGAGAGGGGCGTCGGGGCTGCTTGGGGACGGCAGGGGCAGTGTGGATGCCGGATTTCCTCATGGGGAGGGCTTATTAATGGGGACCCCCTAACGGCACCTTGTGGCTGGAAGAAAACGGATGCAGCCAGGTGGACTTTTCTCTTCTTCCCTGCCTTGTGTGATGATCTTAGCTCAGCCAACATTTGGAACAGAAGAGCTGAGTTTCAGGGTAGTCCAGGACTTTGTTGAGCTAGTTCGGGTGAGATCTGATAGGATTTAGGCTTGTGTTGAGATCTGCATGTTCACTTAGCTAGAAACGTCCCATCTTTTGGATTTCCATAGGGGTATTTATTCTTGATAAAGATTGCTTTCTTGGTGAGAGGAAATTTAATACAGCTGCTGTCTTTCTCAAAAAAAAATCTTATCTTTTAAGAAATTTAATATTCAAAAGAATAGCAAAATTTAAAAATGTTAAAGTAAGGCTTTGGTGTAGTTTCTTTGGTTTCTGAGTTAATGTACAGTTAGAGCCTTTGCATTACTTAAATAGCACATCCTTGTCAGTATTTAAAGAGCTGTTAGTGAGCGCCCCAGGCCCCACTTTTCAAAGCTTCATTAAATCTTGCTCTGAAATAGTGAAGTCATAAAGTTCTTGTTGGCAGAAGCCAAACAGTTGATTTATAATTTGCAGCATAGCACCCTTTATAAAATAATAATAGGTTCAAAATTAAGAAAGTGGAATGTAATTGATTTTTTTAAAGCTGAAACATAAACTCTCTTGTGTTAATGTTGCAACTGGAAATTTTGAAAAGAAAAATCCTACTGTAATATCATCTACGTGGAATTCATATATGTCTATCACGTTTGCAATGTAACTGTGCAGTGGTTTTTGAAGACAGGACAATTCCAGCTGAGATACTGGCATTGATGCTTGCTTGTTTTCAATGGAATACCCTAAATATGCCTTCTTAGCTTTATTCTTTTCTTTTCTGTTCTCTCTCTCTCTATCTTTTTTTTTTTTTTTTTGTAATGAGAGGGCTCAGTAGTGCTTTGCCAGCATGATTTTGGGGCAATATGGGGGCAGATATCGTGCACAAGCAGTGAGATATTTCCATGCATTTTACTTTCCGGACATCACCATGGAACATGTGGGGGTTTGTGCCTGCAGGCCGAGATGCTTCAGGACTCCTTGGTCCATCACCGTTATGTCTTGGAGCTGCTCCAGTCAGTGAATGACTTTCTGTGACTTGGAGGTAAGGTGATCTGAAGCAGATGATCAGATGTGTAACTAAGTACTGTTACTTGAAATAGAAAACCTATCAAAAATGGCTCTAAAATACAGGATGAAGGAGGAGAATTGGCTGAGCTGCTTGCATGGGGAATATTCTCAGGTTACTCCCTCATTGTGTCT
Source organism: Camelus bactrianus (assembly GCF_048773025.1). NCBI lineage: Eukaryota > Metazoa > Chordata > Mammalia > Artiodactyla > Camelidae > Camelus > Camelus bactrianus. The sequence continues at coordinate 88,046,311 of NC_133545.1, read as the reverse complement.
ACTGTCAATCCCCACCCCCCAAGCCCTGCACGGCAGTCATGCTGAAGCAAGCATGCACTTTCTCAGAAACGCGCTGAATTTCCTTGTGCCTCTGTTGGTTTTTCTTTTTTTTTTGAAAGCACATCTTGCCCTTTGCTTAAATGCCATCCCTGCCAATTCACCTCTTACACTCATTCTTCTGGACCTCGTCCATACATAGCTGCTGAATGGATGAACAGAATGTAGTATCTCCATGAAGTGGAACATTATTCAGACGTAAGAGTGAATAAAAAAGAAAAAATAAATAAAGGGGAATATGAAAAAGGCCACCTGCTCTGGGAAGTCCACCCTGACTGCTCAACCCGCCCTTTTCCCTTTGAAACCCAATCACTTATGCTCCTCTCTACTCTTTTTGATAGTACTTACCAACTTCTAATAAACTTTAACACTTTCAAAAAAAAAAAGAGAGAAATGCTCATACCACTTCAACATGGACGAGCCTTGATAACAGCACGTTAAGTGAAAGGAAGCAGACACAAACGGCCACATATTGTTGACTTGAGTGATCTGAAATGCTCAGAATAGGCACATGCAGAGGCAGAGAGCAGGTGATGGTTGCAAGGGGCTGGGTGGAGAGGGGTTGGGGAGTGACTGCTTGTGGCAGGGGTGTTCTTCTGGGGTGATGAAGTGTTCTGGAAATAGATGGTGGTGAGGGCTGCACAAACGTGAGTGTGCAGAAGAGTGCTGAGCGCTGTCTCTGGGAGTGCCTGTGGTTGGGGGCGGCTTTATTTTGTTCTCATACGTGAAGAGTCATCTTGTGCTGAGGCCATTCTACTCCTGTGAGTGGTGAGGCTCAGAGACTTTGCAGAGTCATGTGTTATTTTACCCCTTGCTGAGTGTAAGCAAAAAATTTTTAAGCCTGAGAATGTGCTCCATCTGCAGAAATGTCTTTCAGTTTTTCATGGTGTAAAAATCTTGAGAGATTTTTAATCGTTTAGGAGAGCCTGTGGGGGGAAACAGCCCGTGAAGCCTGGGTGACACTGGGAAGAGCCGCGCTTCCATCCCTGACAGGGGTGGGGGATTCACCCCCGTTCAGGCAGTGAAGGGCCCAGACCCGTGAGCGGAGTTGACAATCGTGAATATTTACGTGTATCCGCTGCTTCATCTTGGATATTAATTTCAAGCTGAGTCAGTTTGTGGCGGCAGCCTCATCCTACATCAGGAATCTATAGTATCTGCTCTTTGAGGTGAAGACCTGACAGACTTGATTATTTAACAGTCTCCCTTGAATTGATATCTCAGATTCCTTTGTCAATAGTAAAACAGCAGAAATATAGACGTCATTTTATGCCGATGTTACCTGGAGCAGGTTTAGTCTCTGTGCCTCAGTGGCCTTACCTGCGGGTGGGGAAGATGATAACAGTGCTTCCCTCAGAGGGGCTGGTGAGGGGAGACTGAGGAGCACAAAGGGAGGACTTAAACGAGATGCTCATGAATGACAAAATTTAGTGCTCTGAGCTGGTGAGGCCTCAGGGGAAGAGATGGCCGAACAGAGCAGTCCTAGCCGGAGCTCGATCCGTGTTGGCAGCTGTTATGATCAGTATCACCATTGTGGGTTATCAGGCAGTTTTAAGACTTGGTAATATGAATTCATGAATAATGTTAAAAGATTAGACAACTCAGATCCGGTTTACATAGTTCTCAAGATTTCCTATGAGAAATGGATATTTTTCCCCCATTTTAATCTGAGTTGAGTCTCTAAAAAAATTCTGTATTCCTCCATCTTTTTGATTTAATTCTCCATTTCTCGAAAAAAAATTCTTTAAATGGAGTTACTGGTGTTTGAACTGAGGGTCTCATGCATGCTGAGCACATACTCTATCAAGTGAGGTATAATCTCCCCCGTGATTTTTTTTAAACTTTTCTTTCTTAGTATTCAGAGTTTAGAGGCCTCTAATTCTTTTTCTGGAGACATGTCCATGAACCTGTAAATCTATAATTAGTGGACAAAATTTGGTTTATTAAAAAATTCTATAAAACTTTCTGCAATCCATTCAAAAGGAAATGCTAATTGACGTAAAATGTTTCTCCTTTATGGTGATTTCTAATTTTTTGTCTGCCTTAACTTATTAAAAGTAATCCTCATCATCATAATGACCAAGCTTGCTCTGAGTGGACACCTCCCTAAGGCTAAAATGCTTTCCTCATGTTTTACCTCATAGCAGGTGTTTAAGGGTAGGTATCAGTGTCTCCTTTTTTGCAGCTGAGGGATTGAGAGATGGGGCAGCTTGTCCAAAATCTCACACAGCTGGCGCTGGCAGACTCAGGGCTGGAACCCAGGCTGCACAGGATGCTTTCTCAATGGCTCCTCTGATCAGCCCCGTGTTGAGTGGTTTCCCGAACTCCTGTGAGTCCATAAATGAACGATTTTAGTGGTCTCAGTTTGATGAAGCCTTCAAAGGAGAGACACCAGTGAGAATGTGAGACAGAGTGGCATAAATTGAAATTGTACATTTTCACAAATGTTGCATTCTCAGGCAATGAATTAAAAAGTTTATTTTTTTTTATTTTAGTGCCCTATAAACACTAAAACAAAACATTAAAAATGATTATAGTGTAAAATAGGAGTGGGCTTTGAAAGTCCAACCATTGCTATTGATGTTGCTTGTTTTTCTCTAGTGGTGCTTATTGACAGAAAAATTTACAAAGACTGAATTTGTTCTATGTAGTCTTAGTATGGAGGAAAGTTTTGTCAGTGAATATTGTAAGTAAAATCTTTACTCTTTTCTTTCCTGATGATGAATATGTAAGTTGTTTTCATGGCTTAAGTACATTTCCTCATTTGTGAAATTTGAGTGATGCCGTTTACCTTGTTTGACTGTGAGATGTAGATGCCTTGTATACGAAGCACCCAAGAGCTGCTTAGTAAAAATATGCTGTCACAAGGACAGATAGTTTAGAAGGATTAACTCTGAATACTAAAGAGGGTGGCTTGTTTCTGATGCATATTCAATATGCATATATATGAATATATGAATATGGCTTAAAGTAACAAGAATTCAGTGTTTTGTGTGTGTGTGCAGTATGAAGGTTTAATGAAATCTGTATCATTCTAGTGAGACAGGGACTAGTTAAATCACCTTAAGCAGACGGCCTTGAAGATTATTTACACAGAATGTGTGTTGTTACAACTCAGAATTCATGTTGCCGTGTAACCATCCACTCAGACATTTAAATTCGTAGAAATCTGACCAGAACTATTAAGTGTAGAAAAATCCACATTGAACATTTTAAGGGAATAAGCTTCTTTCTTTTGTGATTAAAGAAATTTTGATTTATTTTTCTGCATGCTTAATAGGTTTTAAAATATCAAAACATTGATTTGACATGTCACTTTTTTTAATAGAATAAAGCTCATGCTGTTTTAATGTGCAAATAAATGTTTTTGTATTTCAATACACCTGTATGATTTCCTGGCACTTTGAGAAGTATTTTACAAGATACTTAGATTACCTACTGTTGGAAAAATACAGACGTGACTTTTATGAATAGAGGTCTAGTACAGATCTGTTGGTTTTTGCTACAGTGCATGACATGAGGCCTAGGAGAGAGAGCTTTGCTGCTGATTGCCGGAAGGACAGATCCCAGATCTCAGTCTCCCCTCCTGTAAAATGAAGTGGCTGGACTGGATTCTTTCCTCTTCTAGGATGAGTTTCCATGAGCCTGTGTCTTTTGTTTATATTCAAGAGTATTAGCAATGTCAGATTAAATACTGAATACCCCTCCCTTCCCCGAAGCAAACTGCAGTATGTGCTACATAAGCTTTTAGTTATCTGATTCTTGTTTCTGATTCAACAGGCAATTTTTGTGTTGCATCTTTCCCGGCAACCTGGAAGGTCTTTTTAGCCATAGGAGGCGCTGTTGCACCTTCATACAGTCTTAATTTTCCTGTTTGTAAAAGGCTTAACAATTATTTTTTTGCTTTGATTCCTTTGCTTAGTGCTTCAGAATAGCACAATGTCCATTATGTCTGTCTACCTGGAAAAATTATTCTGCTTATATCTTTGTTTTATTCTGTCACCTCGCTGTGAACATTTCAGACTTGCTGTGCAAACAATGGCAAAATCGGTCTTTTATTCCGGTGTTAGCAACCAGTGAGCCGGGATTTTATAAAGCAGCTAGAAGCGGCCTCTTGAGCACCTTAAAGCTGAAAAGTGTACTGAGTTCCCTGAGTATTGACCCAGCCGCTGTGTGTCATTTGGTGGGAGGTGATTTTGTACATAGAAGAAGGGGTGTAGTGATTTGACTTGTGTTTGCATGCACGCGCTGCCACTGAGCCACGTGAGCCTGAGTCAGTTTGTTCTGAGTTTCTCCCTCGTCTGTGAGATGGGGATGCTCGTATATGCTTTGCAGAATTGTGAGAATTAGAAATTATGTAATTTGTTTAGCACAGTGGGAATGTCAAAGGGCTCATAAAGTTTAGCTCCTGTTTTGTATGAAGCCATCATTTTACAGTCTTTGGCAATTACTAAGAAACAGGAAAATAAGAAAAGCTGGTTTTATGATGAAAGATATTTGAGGAGGTTCCATAGTTCCTATACCCATTATTTAGCATCAGCAAAGTCAGGACCGTTACACAGTCGCCCTGAACCAATGTTAAGCCACAGAATTTTTTGGTACTTCATATATATTGGGGCTTAAGTGGACCCAATACTTATACACATGTTTTCTACAGCAGCCAACTGAGAGATGACACAGAAGAACAGACAGGCGATAAATGTCTCCTTTATTACTGATGAAGCCACGTTCTCCATAAAATTCAGGGCTGTTGGAAAATGCGTGTCATGATACTGTGTCCCAGAATTATAGACTCACGCAGCCCCAGTTAGCTCTGGGACACAGCGAGCCTTCCCTTAAGATGATCTGCCCCATCCTGCACAGGGCTGCCCTGCCATGGAGCTGAGCATCCCGGGTGCTTCCGAAGGGTGGCCAACACTGGAGGGAAAGGGAAGGTTTCATATGCCCTGCTTGTCTCTCCGGACTCACACCTCAATCTGTTATTGGGAAGAGTGCTAGCCGTTGGCCAGGGGTCAGGAGTGTGAAGGGGGAAGGACTCTCCATGGACCAGAGGAGTGTGGAGGAGGCATCCCTTCTCTCAGTTTAAACAGGTGGTGGGATGCAAGAGAAGTGTGCTCCCCAAGAGTTGATAAGAGGGGAAATAAGGATTTCCTTTGGGACTCAGACTAGCCATGAAACACAGAAGATGATTAGTAGGGAGACTTGTAAATCACTTTCTTATTAAATTCACATTTGTTGAGCACCAAACACGTGCTACATTCTTTTCTGAGCGTTTTACAGAAATGAATCCTTCAATCTTCACAACAAGTGAGTAAGGGAGATTTCATTGTTATCCCAGGTTTACAATGTGGAAATTGAGGCACGGAGAGAGTAAGTAAGTTGGCCAAGGTCACAGAGCTAGTAAGTGGCAGAGCTGGTATTTAAACCCTGGCTGTCTGGTTTCCAGGCTCCCAGGGATGGGCTTTGGGTGTTTAGAGGTATCTGCATCCCTGGATCTCTGTACCTCTGTGCATCACTTAGCCCAGAAAGGACAGGGGAAGGAGAGTTACACAGGTGCTCACAGACGTGTCTCAGCCACTGTCCACGGACAGTGCACCGTGATTGGCGTTAAATGTCTTCTGGGCAGCAGATCTGTTCGTATAACAGAAATTTAGTCCATTGAGTTAATCTAGAAACCCTTCCTGCTCTGCTTCTGTCCATGGTTACCATGTGACTGCCTGCCCGTGATTGGGCCGTTGAGGAGAATCTGTACTCATAGTTGAACTCTGATATTTCAGTCTGGTTCGTAGTTTCACATCTCCTGTTACATTAATAAATTCAATTTCTGGTTTCTTTGCATCAGTCTCTCATGAGTTTGGTTAATGTGACATCAGTCCATGGGAGCCCAGTGTTGCTGACGTTATATTTTCTGAGCACGTTGTGGCACTTCTACCCGTGTGGACCTGGGTGGAAGATTTCCGCCTTCCGCACTGATTTCCCCGAACAGCAGGGTCCTCTCCCACCCCCGGATGTGAGGCTGGGAGCTCTCAGAGTAGGCCAGTCAGAGGCCAAGTCCACCAATCAGAAAATGATGAAGTCCTTGGAAGTGGGTTTAATAGAAAAAAAGGGCTTCCAGGTAGTCCGATGGGCTGTTCGAGTCCATTTGGTGAAAAGCTATCCACTGTTTCTGGTTGAGCTGCTTCTTTGCTGTTGAAAAGTCTGGATTACATGGAGGGATTTTAAAAAGCTGAAAGGTGTGATTTCATGTGGTACATCCACACCGGTGAGAAGTCATGGATGACCGCCTGTGTGAGGCATAGACAGTGTCTTACAAACTTCATAAAACAGCTTTAAAAGCTCTGCCATCTGAGTGCACTTCCTATGGGGTCCAATTCATGACTGGGCATGCTGAGAGGGCAAATAATTGATAATGGCCGAAAGGACACGGAGGCATCAAAAAGGTCTCAGTCATGTTCCCTGTTTAAAGGATGTGGCACAATGTAATATATTTGAGCTGGTTCTTCACTGAACAGTTTTGAGTGTTTTCTGGGACTCCCCAGTGCACCATGGTTCCGTGCAGCTGGGTGTCCCCTCAGTGCAGCTCTGTCAGCGCTCATCCTGTGTTGACGTGGTGTCACGGGGAGCAGGACGGTGAGCGTCCCCGGCTCCTCCGAGCTCCGTTTCTTCATCCGCAATGCTGGGTTTCTCTTCGGTGTCTACTTAGTAGGGTTGCTGAGAATCACATGTGATGGTTGTCAGGGGCGATATGTGGTTGTCTCTGTGATTGTCATATAGTGAATATTTGATAGAAACTCTTGTTTTTTATTAAAATTATGGCTCCTAGATTGCAGTGGTTTTCAGTCTGCATTTACTCTTTTTATAAATTTATTCTTATTTTTAAATAAGCACTTATTTTTATTTATTTTTATGTAGGTACTGGGGACTGAAGCCAGCACATTGTGCATGCTAAGCAGGTGTTCTACAACTGAGTAATACAGACCCTCCTTGTCTGAACTTAAAAATAAATATTTCAATACACAAAATAGCTCTTAAACACCATCATGGGACCTATTTTCTGTATAGACAATTGAATACATATGCTATTTCAATAAGAATAAATGTTGTTGGGCATACTTTCTGAATCAGTTTATGTGTTTAAAAACGATCATAGGTAGTGATAAACACGAGTCTTGGATCCACTACTTAGGGTCTGTTTTGCCATCATGGGAAATTATATTCTACAGAGAAGTCTAATTGGGTCTCGTTGATATTTGGATGATTTAGCAGATGATGAAGGCTTTCAAAAGCTGACAGTTTTGTATTTTAAACTAACTACAAAGTTATCTTCTATAAATTGGAAGTCCTCAGCTTGTGAATTGCCCAGTAATTCAGTGTGTACATGTCTGTGTCTCTGTGAACGTGTGTGTGTGTGTGTGTGTGTGTGTGTGATTTCAGGAAGGTAGAAATAAGTTCCATATAGCCTTCTGATACCTTTCTCTTCCAGTTCAAGTTGTAGGCATATATTTATACAAATCAATTGATACTCTTTTGTCATTTGGCATATTGGTGGGAATAAAAGTTTCTCATACTTGTTTCAGAAGGGTTGGGGAGAATGAGCTTAGAAAATAGGAGGAGATAGAGGCAGGAAGGTTCTTTACACTTTGTGCAGGATGAGAAACAGTAGCTTTTCTTTTTTCTACTAAAGCAAACTGGCACTGAATTGTAACATACTATTACTCAGAATTGCCTTTCTGATCAGATACGAGTGCCTCAAATTTTTCAAGGCAACATGAATGATGAAATGTGTTTTAGCAGTTATCTTTAAATGTAGTTTTATTTTTTAAGTAAAAGGCTATAGCCTGTTCTTTCTTCCAGCGTTACAAGAAGTTCCCATTGATCCAGGTACATGATAATTGTGCTTAGTTTCTTCGGGTTATTGTTTTTTTTTTTTTTTTTTTTAAGTGCTTGTTTCATTGTGGTGTGAATGAATGTTTAAAATTTCTGGATTTTGATGTTTAGAACATGCTGATTTATCAGAACTGTTAAAAACCTGATTGTTGTTTGGTCCTCGTTTGGTGGGGCAACCTATTGATTTCTGTTGTCTGTTAAAGAGGGAAATGCTTCCTCTAGCCTGTAGATCATTAAGTGAATGGTTTGCAGTGTGCCTTTAAAATTCTTTGAATGCATTGAGCATGTTTGTCCAGTGAATTTTGAATTGACTCATAGTAATGACTTTGATTCTGTGGCTTTTGCTCCTCTCCACATGAATTTGAATTCTCTGTTGCATTTTGTATACGTGTTCTTAACAGGGGAAGAAATTTTGCATTTTTTACATAGGTGGGTTTTCCTATCCCCTCTGAATGCCTTCTGTAATTGATACAGCGAAAATCTGTTATTGCAGTGCTTAATTATTTCATAAACTATTTTTTGGCTTAATCAGAAACAATGACAAAGAATGATAATAAAAAACATGAAAACCTTCCTTCCTTTGAAGAATAGAAATGAGGTGGTCAGGCCCACGCGTGCTTTGTACCTGACACCCTTAATTTCATGTCATTGTGTATCATGATTCCGAGATGGAGTTGCTTCATGTTTGTAGATTTTTGTTTTAACATTTGTGTTGAATTCATTCTCTAGGCTGATGTTTCCTGTTGCGTTTGTGGAAAGTGTAGATCAAGGGAAACAGATGCTACGTTTTGTATTCAGGAGGCCTGAGTTGCTGAAGAGTATAGAGTAGAGGGTGGGCTGAGGAACAGAGTGACACTCCCTCACCTCCAGGCTGAATTTGATAAACAATGAAAACAATTAGGTGCATAGGAATTTATTTGACCAATAGAAGTCAGAGGGCCCAGGCTGTCTAGTTATGCGCAATGGAAAGTACTGAATTCACCTGCAGAATTAGGTGATTTACCAAGTAGAAGCAGCTTAGAGCAATCAGAAAAATTAGTTCTATGATGAGATATAAAAAGAATATAATATCTATTGTTTCTGAAACTTTTCTCTGTTAAGTTGTGTAGAGCTAAAATTAAGTTCCAAGCACCAGGAGTTAAGAGTCTGGGTGGTTCTGTGGGATCGTTATTCAGGGATGTGTCTAGACCCTGCTGGAATGGCCGAAGCTGGCAGGAAAAGACCCAGAGCCAGGATTTGTCATCCTAGGGTGTTCTCCATAATGGTTGCATGTGATAGCCCATGATTGGGTTAACAAATTTAACAGACACCAGACGCATGTCAACTTTAAGAAGAAAAAGTGTGCTTAGTAACTGCTTTCAAGCAAGCACCTGTGCATCCTCACTCCTGTCTCCTTGCCATAAAAAGCAGAGACAATGCCTTGCTTGCATATTTGAGGTTTTAGATAGCACTCTGTTCATTGCACAGCAATGACCCAGGCCCTCAGCTATAAATGCTGGTCGTGCGTGCTGTTAGATAGTCTATTATCCCCAAAACACGGACCTGGCTGGACTGGTGGTCTGCTTTGTAATGAATATCTAAAGAATTTATCTTGTTCCCCTCTCCCCATGACTCCCCTAAAGGTAAACTAAGCCTTTTTACTCATTGTGGATTCTACAATCTCTGTCTCATCCTGTCTTTCCCCAAGTTCCTGTTTACTATCACACAACTGTTAAAGACTATTTTCTTTGATTATACACAATAAATATGGGAGCATTTGAGAGGCTCTTGGAGTTGGCTCCCTAATCCCTCTCGCTTTCTTTCCTTTTTCCACAGTCTTGAGTCATTCATTCCATGTCGGTAAGACTTCTGCCAGCCAGAACCCACAGTTCCAGGTGAGAAGGATGCAGACTTTATCTCTCCTACCCGAGGGAGAGAGAGAAGAGAATTGAGATCTGCTCCCCCGTGGTCCCTTCCTGCCCCAGGGCCACTCCAGTTCACCTGCAGCCTTCTGGCCTCTGCTCTCAGGGCCTCTGTCCCAAGACTGACATCAGCCTTTTTTTCCCTTGTCAATATTTCCTGTGCCTTTCAGAAGTTGGTCTCTTCTCTGCAATTCCACCCTGGCAGATGTGATGGTGGTCAGCGTGATGGTGGGCAGTCATTTGGGGACTCCCAGGAGCCATTCTGATTCTCCTGAGTCTCTCATTCGGGGTTACAAAACTGTCGAGAACCGGAGGAAGCCCATTCACGTGAGGTCAGCACAGTATTACATCACTTTCATTTTATTTTTGAATTTTCAGTGGAGAAATTATTTGTAACAAACTGTTCCAGATTTTCGGCCGCCTACTTTCCTCACCACTATTTCCTTGTTGGCTCTGGTGCTTGTTTAAAGAACCAGGTTTCTTCTCTGGTCATTTCTAGCAGCTGGGCTTGCCGAATCCTTGATCTGCATTTGAAGCAGAATGCTTCTTCGTGATGTCAAACTGATTTTCCTTGTCATGTCTTAATATTTTGTGTACACTCAGCAACTGTTTCAAGTGAAATGCTCTTGTCCAATTTCGGTTAACTCACATTTGCTGAACTCCTGCTTTCATGCTGAGGGCAGTTTCTTCTTCCTGTAATAAAATTTAGCAATTTGCATTTACTATGGGAAGGTACTGGCCCGAGGTGCTCTCGTTCTTAACAGTTTTAATAACAATTCACCCATTAAAATGTACAGTGGTTTTTACTCTATGCCCAGAATTGTGCATCCCATTCAATCTTAGAACGTTTTCATCCCCCCAGCAGGAAGCTCCTTATGCATAAGCAGACATCCCCATCTTCCCCATCCTCCCACAGCCCCAGGGAGCCACTTTTCTCTCTCTGTGGGTTTGCCTCTGCTGGAAATTTCATGTAAATCGAGTTACTTCATGTAAGTGGAAGCATCTATTGTGACTGACTTCTTTCACCCTGAGTAACGTTTTCAAAATATGTCCACGTTGTGGCCTGGGTCAGTACTCTATGCTTTGCTATTGCTGAATAATATTCCTCTGTATGGCTGGGCCCCTCTGTTTACCCATTCATCACGTGATAGGCATTTGTGTTGTTTCTGCTTTTTGGCTGTGATGAGTAATGGCACCGTGAATATTCCTGTAGGAGTTTTTATGTGAACATTTGTTTTCAGTTCTCTTACGTGTGTGCCCAGGAAGCAAAATTGCCTGGTTATTCAGAAACCAAATGTTCAACTCTCTAAGGACCTGCCAGGCGTTTTTCCAAAGTGGCCAGTCTGTGTTACATCCTCACCAGCAACGGCTGCGACCTCTGCATCTTCTGTGTCCTCATTAGTGCTTGTTACTCTTTTTTTGATTATAACCTATTGTAGTGAGTGTGAAGCTGTTTCTCCTAGTGGTTTTGACTTGATTTCCCTTACAGCTAATGATATTGAACATCGTTTCGATGTGCTTATTGGTCATTTGTATATTTTCCTTTATAAATATTTTTCAGATCCTCTATTCATTTTTTAATTGAGTTGCCTTTTTATTGTTGAGTTGTAGGAGGTTCTTTTTTTTTTTTTTTTTTTTTGGTAGATACAAATTCCTTATCAGATAAATGATTTGAAAAAATTTCTGCTCTGTGTTGTTTTTTCACTTTCTTGATGGTGTCCTTTGAAGCAAAGTTTTAAAATTTGATGAACTCCAATTTATCTCTGTTTTCTTTTTCCTTGTGCTTTTGGGGTAATATTTAATATCTGAGGTATTTTATTTAAACTTTTATATATAAAATAACTTAATTATTAGGACCGTTCTAGGAGACGGGTGCTGTTGCTGTCCCCAGTCTATGGATAGGATACTGGGATGCAGAAAATTTCACTGACTTATCAGTGTCAAAGCTACCCAGTGCTGTGGGAGTTCAGACCCTCATGTTTGTCCCCAGCATCTGTGCTTTTCACCACCATGCTCCACTCCTTCCTGGAATCGTTAATGAAAAGTCTTTACTTTTTTGATTTCTTGTTAGTTTTTGTTTTTCTCATTGGGGCCTCATCTCCTCATTTTCCTTAAAGAGATCAGTGTAGGTTTATTTTAGGTCTCATGTAGGCAGAAGCATTGCTATCAGTTAACTTCTTTATTACTCACTCCCCAGTGATGGCTGTTGCTAATTGACCTAATGAATTCTTGCTTTAGTCTTTCCTTCTCATGACACTAACAACAGAGTCATGACTTACAGAATGCTTAAAGAAGAAAGTACTTGATTGATTTTATTTTGCTACCCAATCAAACCAATCAAATAAAAACCCCAGAGTTGACACAGACGGTAAGTCCTCCAAAATAGGGTCACTGTCTTCCTTGTGTTTCATTTGTTTGGTCACAGTGTCTGGATAGTGCCTTGCTGTCCAGCAGTTTTGTTAGGATACAGTGCTCGTGAATCATTGTAAGGACAGAATTTTGACAACAGACTGTGCTGTTCATTTCACGAGGGAAAAGTTAATATAAAAATACTGCTCAGATCTATTTTAAAATTAAGCTTGGAATTTTGAGAAGTGTTCAAGGAACCATACAAAGATCTTTTTCACTAATTTTAGATCTATCTTAGACACATTATGGTTACATAGCAGAGTACCTTATCAAGTAGATTTTACAAGAGGTGTGTATTATTGATTATTTGTTTTAGTTGAAATATTCTACCTGGGATAAAATATTCAGTGCCCATAAATGAACAAATATGTTTGTATTTCTATGCAACATGGGAGCAGACTTCATATGTTTCTATATAATATATATGACTGTGTGTTTTAATCTGTCTTTCAGTGTTTTTATAGTTTTTCAGCAATGTTGTAACTTTAGAATTCTTCTAAGAAAATCACGCCAGATTCTAGTGCAGTTTGTACTGTGTATCCTGTCTTATGCATGGGATTGCACTGTCCCCACAGGGAGGAATTTCCTCTTCTATTGAGTTAGTATCAGAGTTAAAGGAACTGTGATTTCTAGGCCTTTGCTCTCCATGTGTTTGCAGTTGGCTGTCAATCGCGATTTTCCCTTTCTTGAGTTTTCATTGTTCAATTAGAATTTTTGAAAATAACTATTAATATGTTGCATCGGTCTCCCTAGAAACTTGATGTGTTTGTGCTTTTCAGTTTTCAATTTATGAAAAATGAAAATACACACTTGTTTTTAAGTAGTCCTTTTTCACTAGATATTTGGTTACCTCTTTATAGTTAAAATATTTTTTTCCCAATGAATGAATCGGTGTGCATGTTTTAAAAGATACCTTACTTTTTATTTTTCTTATTGTAACACTTGTAGTCATTGTAGAGAATTTAGAAAATAAGGATAAACACAGTAATAACTTCACAATGGCCTCTAATCTCACCTAGACATACAGTTGTAAGTTTTGAAATTGAGAATTACAAGTCCTCTCACATTGTTCTTCTTTTTCAAGTACGTACTGGTTACTGAGACCCTCGAATTCCCATATGAATTGTAGCAGCAGCTAGTCAGTTTCTGCAGAGGAGCCCGCAGGGATTGTGATCGAGACCACGTAGAATATACGGATCGTTCTGGGGAGCACTGCCATTCCAAGAGCGCTGTCTTCTGATCCAGCAATGTGCGTGGATTGTCTGTCCTGGTATTTAGGTTTTGTTTAATTTTTTTTTTAACAATGCTTTGAGTTTACAGAGTTATTTTACATTTTTTTTTTTTGCCTTTATACTGAGGACAAGTGTGCCAGGTACCGGGATCAGAAGTGTATTTGAGCCCCGCCACTTGCTGCCACCATGGTCGCTGCGCTCTTGCTTCACCCGCTCTACAATCTTGCACAGAATAGGACCTCAGTAACTCTCTCTCTCGAATGATTATATGCTTGCTGGATGATGCTTGAGAGTCCGTGTGATGATTTATTTTCCCCAGCCTTTCCCCACTTCTTTACTATGCCCTTTCTCTTCCTTTCCTCCAGCCTGGGTTTCAGTTTACATGTGGCATTGATTTTTCTTGTCTGTAGACACTTCCTTTCACTGGTTCACGATAATTTTACATGTGGACTGTGGAAACTTGCTAGATGTCAAGAAAGAGCCAATCCATTGCATGCTAGTATTTTTAGAGTGCATTATTGTTTTATCGATTGAAATTAAATCAGGGTGACCCACTGAGCCCTCCCGTGAGCTGTTTTTGCCTTCCTACAGGTGATAATGCTCTGGTTGCTGAATGTGCCCTTTCCCCAGACTTGGTTTTGGAGTTAAGTCACCATCAGTGGAGCCCTCTCTTTAAAAGATGAAGAAAACATTTGCTCCTTCTCCCTGGTTGGGGACTTGGATGAGATGAGGTAACAGATAAAGAATGGAGCCCCACCTCATTCTAACACCCGCTCGTTCCGTTCCTTTCTCCACGGAAAAAGAGTGCAATTCAACACTATAAAGATTGATTGTGAGCAAATGAAATAGACAGGACAACCGATCATTTATTAAATATACTTTCATGCCAGAAACAAATGTATTATACACATAAAAAGCACACAAAGCACGGTAGTACCGTGATTACAAACGTGGGTACGAGTTCGAGTCCTGCTCTGGAGTGACCAGTCCTGTGAGATGGAGAACTGGTAGGTCGGCTTAGCCTCTCCCGGGCTTGTTTTCTGTCCTGCAGAGATGGGGCTCGCTAAGCGTCCCTCCCCCGTAGAGGTGCTGTAGTGTGCAAATGATGCGCGTGGGCAGCCCGAGCACAGCTGCTCGTTCCTCGTAAGTGCAGGAGAGCATAGCTTTTGTGGTGAAGGCTTTATAACAGCCCCGTGTAGACTCTAGTGCTCCGAAGTGATGTCTTGTGGTTTGGAGATGGGATTCTCATTTCTGTAAATACCCAAGGATTTTGTAATTGGGCCCTGCTGATTTGAATCTATTCTTTAGAAAGTACATATTGTGGATATATTTTTCAAGCATGCATGCTTTTTTCTTTTATTATTTATAGTTCTACCCTCTCTCTTGGTGGGACTTTTCATGGAATCCAGGAAACAGCCCTAAGCCACCTGCCTCTTCACACGTCTCCGTGGCGGTTTTCTTCCCTGACTAGAAGAGGGTTCTGCATAGGGAATTTTCTTTGTTCCCCTTTTCTTGGAGTCTCTCTGTCTGTCTGCCCACCTCTCACCTGTCCAACTGTCCATTTCTCTACCCACTCATTCTTCTGACTTGTTCCAAAAAGCATTTCAGGCAGCTTACAGAAGAACAGATACCAAATAAACAGGTGAGAAAATGGGGCCAAGTTCAGACAGTGAGGCTAGGAGGCGAGCCTGTGTGAGGGTGGCAGGCATGAGAGACACGCGTCTACCCTGTGACTTATAAGATCGACAGCAAGAGTGTGCCTGAGGCTCCCAGCAGACACAGGGAAACAGGGTTTGTGGGAGATGCTCACTGGCTGTGAAATAAATAAGTGGCTGAGGAGAAGCCCAGCCTTTCCAGCTACTAAGGCTTAGGAGAATATTTTGAGTGTCTTCAACATCAGAGTATTTCATCTTTTCTTTTGTCAGAGTTCTACATATAGTTGGTTACATTCTGTACCTGGAAATTTCTACAAAATTTCTTCCCACGTGAGTCCCATGACTCGGGAATGGGGTGGTTCTGCTCATTGACTGTGGTTGGCCAGAAACCAAAAATGACAGCTTCAAAGGAGCCTGGGATTTGTCAGTTATGTTTTGTCAGTACTGTAGTGTTCAAAAAATGCTTTCACAGTATCTCTCCATCTGAGGCGGCAGCGTGCTCTCTTACCAGCATCAGGAGCTCAGGGCCACGGGATGGTGGGGGCTGACTGCATTGCCGTCAAGACAGCTGAGCTAGTCACTGCAGGTGTGGTTCTTTTACGTAAGGCCTTTCATGTTCTTTACTTGAATATTTCAACAGGGAGTTAATTAACTGAGTCAATTAACATTTAATAAATATGATTCTTTGTTTAAAAGACAGTTATAGACAGAATATAAGCTCTGAAGCCTTTAAAAACGGTTTCATTACTGAAATTTCAGTAGGGGAGATACACAGTTTATCTTATTTATGCCTCTCTTTTAAAGTAACAAAGAAACAAGACAGAAAATGCAGAGGATGGTTTCTGTTCTTCCTTTCTGCTTGCAGGTGTCCTCACCTCCAGTAGCATCCATCCAGACACGGGAACTGACACTGGCCGTGCTCAGAACTGCCTCAGCCCTGAAGACACAACTGACAAATAGAAGGGGGCCACGCCCTGTTACAGCAGGTGCTCTCACTTTCTGGATCCTTATGTAACTGAGCGGTGTAAATCAGGATTGCCCGTTTTACATTGTGTGGTGCTGCTGCGGTGTCTCCTAGTTAATTGTTTCTGTAAGTATTCTTGTATTATTCCCCACTGCGTGGTACTACACGTCTAAAAATGCTATTTTCAGATGAAAAATAATGTGCATTTAATATAATATGTCTGAAAAAAGGGGCAAAAGATTCTATCGTGGTCCCGCTACTCAG
Source organism: Camelus bactrianus (assembly GCF_048773025.1). Taxonomy (NCBI): domain Eukaryota; kingdom Metazoa; phylum Chordata; class Mammalia; order Artiodactyla; family Camelidae; genus Camelus; species Camelus bactrianus. The sequence continues at coordinate 88,029,942 of NC_133545.1, read as the reverse complement.
AGATAATAATTAACAATTTAACATTTATTTTCTGTTCTTTTCGTCAGTGTTTATCATCTCTGTCATAAAAACCAGTGAGCACTCCGTCCCTGTTTACTGTTCGGAGACCTCCATTTTCCATTTGGCTTATTACATGTTTTTCTACAATATTCTATCTCCCTTGGCATGATTTTTAAAGACCAGTGTAGCATTCTGTCTTATGGAGGCATCGTCCATTTTTCTTCGGACTTAAATAAATTTTAAATTCCAAGTATACTTAACCTAAATACTGAAAAGAGAACTGTGGTGGTACAGGAAGGCCCCTAACTCCCTTCTCATTATTTCCTGAGAGTAAAAGCTGTTGAAAATTTTGTATATATATATCATGCCCTTTATGCCTATGAGATAGATATATATACACATATGAGAAATCAATGTATAGGTGTGTGTATATATGCTTTATTTAAAAATGAGTCCATACTATATGTTTTTCTGCAGCTCGCTTTATTCACTTAGGGGTATATCATGGACGTCCTCCCACTCCAGACTCACCCGGCACTTTCAGATAAATTGGAGGGGTCTCCTGATGTGCGGGTGTCGTCTCGTCCACGGACACATTTGGTGGGAGAGTGCTGTGGACAAGGCCCTGGACCATGGCGAAACGCCGGCTCCCTCAGCACCCGCAGCTCACCTTGATTTACCGCATCATTGTCTTGATGGTGGACAGTTAAGTTTTCTCCATTTTCCACTGTCAGAAAGAATGTTTGAGTTGCATCCTTCTTGTACAGACATTCCTGTGATCTTGTATGTGTATTCCTTTAGTTAAGGCTTCTGGAAATTTAGTCCCTGGATGTGACATTTACATTCATCACAGACTCCTTTCAAGTGACTAGAAATTCCTTCTCTATTGGGGAATGAAAAAATGCACAATTATTTATGTAACCAATTCTCTATCGCTGGATATGATTTCACTTCAGTTTTTCTTCCCACCTTTGTATACAGTGCTGTGTAAATGCCCTGATGGGTACATCTTTTTGGACTGATTTTTTTTCCTAAAGGAAACGATTCCTAGAAGTGGAGTTGAGTCAGTGTGTATGTACGTTTTTCAGAGCTTGCAAATCCATTGATATGTCATCCTCTGAAAAAGTCGCTAATGATTTGTTCTCCCACAGATGGACACTAGCTAGAATATCTTAAAAATATTTGCCAATATGATAAGCAAAAGTGCTTTTTCATTGTTTTTGTTTGCATTTGATGACCAGTGAAGTTTTGAGCATTTTTCACTCATTAGCCATTTGACTTTTTTAAAATGAATGATTCCTTTTGTCCTTTGCCCACATTTAAGTGAGGGAGCTTCTTGTTGCTTTGTGACAGCTTTTTGTATGTTATGAAAATTAACTTCGTGAATTCATCAACATGTATCACAGAGCTTTTTCTTGTCATTTCTTTCCTTTCATTTTGTTCAGGAAGTTTTCTGATTTTTGTTGTGGCTCAAACTATTCTTAGGATAGTAAATGTCTTCCTTATGGGTTTTATCTTTGACATTATTCTTAGAAATACTCTCTTATAATGGAATAAATCTCTTCTGTAGGTTTTTTTAATCTCTAAGATGGAGATTATAATATTACATGTTATAGTGAGGAGAAGTTTACTTAATAAGAGCAAAGTGTTCTATTTGCTGTTACTAGTACTTTTTAATATTTACATCACTATCTGCAATTTATCTTGTGGTCATTATGACAGGAATGGAATTTATTCTTTCCAGGTGATTCTCTGTCCCAGGACAATTATCGAATTCATAATTTTCTCTTTGATTTGAAATCCCACCTGTACAAAATACTTACATACACTAGAGTCTATTTTTGAGCTCATGGTTCCCTTCTGTCAATCTCCTTTCCTTACTCCAGCACCATATCTTACATATTGTAAAAATTTATTTAATAATTGGCAGTCTGATTTTTTTGATTCTTTTCTTCCATCCCAAATTTTCTTGTCAAGTATTATGACTTTATTATTCCTGAAGAATTCCAAAATATTTTGTTCAAGTTAAAAAAAATCAGATTGGAATTTTCATGGGATTATTTATTAAGTTTTGAATTATTCTTAGGAGAACTTACATCTTTACAAAACTGCTTTTCTCCATGCAATATGTTTATGTCTCTACATTCATACATCTTACTTTAACCCTCAGTACAGTCCTGAAGTTTCTCCATTTAGAATATGGGCATTATTTTTGAATTTATTCCAGATTATTGTTTATGTTTTTGTTAATTTTGTAAGTGAGAATTTTTTGCTATTATATTTTTAAATGCTTAAAACTGACATTTAGAAAGGAAGATTCGGATTTTCAATACTTACTTTGTAAATTGTCATTTAAAATTGTAAGTATTAAGTACTTGTTCCAGAATCTTTCTTTTCTGTTTTTAAAAATTTGTTTCCAAGATTCTCAAAATGTTCATAGCTAAGTAGAATAGGTGGGGACACAGATGGAGAGAGGTAGTGTGGCTCACGTACAAACTTTGAGCACTTTCATGGCTGCCTTTAGGCTGGAGAAGCTGCAGAAGAGCCCAGGTTAGACCAAGGGTGGCTTTGTCTGCACTTGAAAGCCAGCTTTCCTGCCTGTATGGTGAAGCCTGGTGGGCGTGGCAGGTAGATGATCAAGGTCTGATCAAGGTCATTGGCTTCACAGAGCACTGTGTCTGTGAGAACTGGAGACCATTACCATGGGAAATGCTTGTTGCCAGGAACACTGCAGGGGAGCTGGGGAGCCTGTGTGTTAAGGATTTTCCAGCCCTGGGAGTGGGAAGATGAGACTCTGCATTCAGATCTGAGTTTGAATTCATCCTCTCTTATTTACTGGTCCTCTGACTTTTGTCAAGTTATCTACCCGCTTTGAACTCCTGTTTTCTTGTCTCTCAAAACAGGAGAATTACAGCCTGCTGCTAGAGTGTTTGATCAGGGTAAATGATTTGTGTCTATTAGATGCCACGTACAGTCACAATCTCAGTGAGAAATGGGCTGTCGCCTCTTCTTCTGCAACTCAGTGCTCGATAAGACATCGGGGGAAAGCCAGTCCCTAATTTGTATGTGATGCAATGAGGAAAAAAATTAACGTCTTGCCTTTCCCTAGCAGTATTCTTACTTCTTTGCTTCATTTACCTCTTTCCTCCTTTACTCTTCCCTTTCACCTCCTCCACCAAAAGAGACTGAGTCTGTCTCAGAACACTACATTCAAATTACTTTAAAAGTTGGCTCATCCCCATGAAATTACAGTGAAATTAAAAATAATCTGTACACGTCCCAGACATGATTATATTTGATTTACACACACACACACACACACACACACACACACACACAATCAGGATACCTCCCATTTGCTGAGGGAGAAGGACCACTTTTTCTGGGTTTTCATTCACTGAGCATGAGAGCAAAGGCTCTTAAGCAGAAATTCGCCTGGCTTCTTGCATGGTTTTTTAAATTGGATTTCTGCTTTGTGTCCACAGAAATAGTCTCCTATTAGAAGTGGGGAAGTGGAGACATAGATATTCTGCTGAGATATTGGTGTCATCATATTTGAGTTGGAAAGGACTTACGACAGCATAGAGTCGTACCTTTTTATGGGTGAGAATCCATGATAGTGTAACTTGGACAAGAACCCGGGTCTTCTGTCTTCATGTCCATGCGGATGAAGAGGCAACTGGGTGGGGGATGGCAGGGATCCTTGCTTGAGTTCCGGGGTCTTGCTAATTTCCATTGTTCAGCTGCCTTTACTTTATGTCCATGTGGCCTCTCATGGGAAGGTCACTCTAGCCTGATAGATTGAGTTTCTAATCAGCAAAACGGTCTGGACCCACTCATGTTTCCCAGAGATTTTCTGCTGACCTGCTGACACTTTATATACATGAGACCTAAGAAACTGCTGGATATAAAATCCTTATTGTTATCATTTGCCCTCGAGTTCCACAGGAATGGGGTGCTGTCTCAGGCTGTCTAAGGCCAGCTCTGAACAAAGATAGGGTGATAGGCTATGCAGCTGGACACTCCCCAATCTAATGGGATTTCCACCTTAGTTTTTAGAATCAGGCAGATTAGTTCAAATCTTAACTTTACCAGTTATTAGCTTTGTGACCTTGAGGAAGAAACTTTACGTTTTTGGGGACAAATTTTATTTATCTGTAAATAAGTTCAGTATTTATTTTAGGGATTTTGTTTTAGAATTGAATGAGATTATTCCCTCATTTATTCCAAAAATACTGATCACATGGTTCTATGCTGGTGACTTAGTGGTTGATTACTAAGGGACTCAGTAGTGAGAATGTGGGTGAGGCTCCCTGGATAATAGAATTTATATTCCATGATATGCTTGTAAAAGACTGGCTTGCAGTGGATTTTTAGTAAATGTCCATTCCTTTCCTAATCCCCATTGGTTGTGTATATATCTTTATACTAATATATGAACAATTTTTTATTGCAATTTAAGTCTTTTTGTAGTATTTAAAATATGTAGCTATAACAAAAATACGTGAAATAAAATGATTTGACTTTTATTTTCCTTTCAATAAGCAAAACAAAATAAAATAGAAAAGAAAAGAAAAAGTTTTGAAGGAGTATAAATAATTTTATTTCCGTGGAATCGACTCCTTATGTTAGGTTTTTCGGTTGTGTTCTTAAACAGCATATAAAATTGACAGGTTTTGACTTCAGTGTTGATAGCTGGGTGAGTATAGTTTATTTTTGAGGTTGTCTTTGATGAATTATTTGCACTAGATCATAAATAATGTGCATGTTACATATTGGAAACGAGGAAAGAGTGGAGACATACTACCTCCAATGCAGTCATTTTGTTACCGAGTCCAAACTCATTCTGCTCACCAAATGACAGGCCAATAAACTGGGTGATGAGGTGTTGGAGCAAGGAATAGTGACTTTATTTGCAAAGCTGGCAGACCCAGAAGTTGGCAGACTGATGTCCTGGAGAACCATCTTCCCCAAGTCAGAATTGAGTCTACTTTTATACTAAAAATGGGCGGGGCTGCAGTTGGTTTTTGGAAACTTATTGTTGTATGAATTGCTTGTCCTTTGAATCCGCTGTTCTTGCAGCTGTCCATGTGGATCAAATCATGTTGCCCCTGTAAAACCTCCAAAAATAAAACAAAGTTATTCTCTAGTTTGAAACTTGCCATCTCTACATAAGTGCAGATTAGTTAGCATCCTTCAAGATCACGGCCAGGAGAAGAGGCTGTCCTGGATATTTCAGTCTAAAGGCAACTTTCTTTTACAAATGGTGCAGAGATAGCAAGTCTGAGCCTAGAAAACAGGACACAGGGTTAAAGCCAAAGGAACAGACCTAACATGGGGTCAAAATTGTTCTTTTCTATTACAATTCCCTTTTCCACTTCATAGATAATTTTAGTAAGAAACATGAGCAATTTTGTATTTTTGCTTCTTAATAACCGATAAGTGGGCCAACTATATTTTTGTGAGCAGGGATGCAGTGCGGTCATAGGGGTCACAGCAAACTCTTGTTGGGGGTGGCCGACCCTGGAACATGTCTGATGCCCTGTGAGTGTTGGTGAGGGTCCCCCTATCCAGCGGCTCTCTTCAGGAACCAGCATATGGGCATTGATATCTGGAGACCTCATTTTCGGCTGCAGGAAATTTTTTAGATACTGCGATTGAAAAATCACTCCAGCTGGGGATAATTAGGGAAAAAAGGCAAAGGAAAAGGGTTTGAATAGAGTAGAAGAGAAGGATATCAGATCACGGAGCCTGAGTGCTTGGCAGCGTGGCTTCGGGGGAGAGTTGAGCAGACGTGGGGAGGGGCCTGGCCCCGGAAACAGCTCCTGCACCTGTCCCCGTGCCCAAGCCACATAGATTTTAATTGGGCCACCTCTCTGGGCTGGATGTCACCCTGGGCAGAACCTTGAGAATCAAGTGTAAGGGGTGGGCAGCACACACCTAGGGGGTCACTGTGGATTTCGGTCAAGACCACAGTGCCTTTTCTGGTCATGTGTCTTCACTTGTCCTTTATCTCAGGATCTGAGGAGGAGGAGAAAGGAACTCAGGTAGAGATCCAGGAAGATATCCGACTGTGTTAAGAGAGGACAGACACAGTGACACGGGGAGCGAGGACACTTGCAGCAGAGTAAAATTACTTCACAACTATTGCTTCAGAGTTGCAGGTGTGAGATAGCCTAAGCCTGTCTCAGAGTGCAGGGGACAAGTGGAAAGGAATGGCAAAATTTCCACTGAAAATTGAAATTTTGTTAAATAGCCTGCTACTGTTGCTTGTATCACTTGAATGAATGCAGGCATATTTCTGTGGGCATTTATAGGTTCACTCAACCCCACCAGCCCCTCTTGCCCCCATCGGGGATGGGATTTCTCAAGCACAGTGTCCCTCCTGCTTGGGTGGGCCACGCTGCGTGTCCTCGCCTGGGGCCGGGCTGCTGCAGGGCACTGAGTCCCCGAGGCGCGGCCTGGGAGACACGACAGGAATATATCTGCTATCGACTGAGGGCCTCCTTTTCCCCTGCAGTGTAAGAATGCCGGTGACTGAGATAGAAGCATGCTCCCAAGCTGTCCGTGTCCTTGCCATTCAGAAGCGGACCCTGGAAGCTTCCAAATATCTCCAGAATGCGTTCTACATTCACCTTCGGCAGGTGAGTGTATGTCTTTACACAAGTGGAGGAATTACTGCCGTTTTCCTGGACCTTACTCAACACTAGTCCATCTGATTTTTCTGTGCTAGGATTCAGTATGGCCTGCTAAAATATCTGGAGTCAGATCTTGAAACACTGATGAAGGGGATCATTTATTTTATTTCTATATATGATAGCCTTTTACTTTCAAAATTCAGAATTTTTGGTTCTTTCAGGAATTTTTGGGGGATTGGCGAAACAACTTTGCTCTTACAATCTTTGAGACCTGTTGCTTTGTGCCTCTCACCTGTCTTCTGTCACTTGTGAGGCGATTCCATTTGTGACCCTGTCCGTGTTGTTCATGTTATAAAACATATAGTCTGTTAAAGTACAGTCCCTTTTACTCCAAAGACATTCCACAAATACTACTAAAACCTGGGTGTGTGTTTTTAAGAAGACAGAATCATTAGAACATGTACTTGCTGGTTGCTAGTGCAAAATCCCCAAATCAATAGTCCAGCTCAACATCTAAAATCTTTCTAATCTACCTTGGATTTGTATGGATAAGTGAAGCAGTTTGCTAAGAACTCAAGACCAGGGTTAGAATACAGGCTGGTGTAGCTCAGCAGGTCCTCCTGAGCCAGCGCTGTGCCAGAGGGTGGGGCCGAGGGAGAGGGCGGGGCTTAGGGAAAGAGGAGGGCCAAGGAGGAGGGGGGTCCTGCCCTCCCTGAGCTGACAGTTTTATGGCAAACACCTTCACCAGGTGAAAAACTTGGAGTTTTTTCTAAGAACAGTAGGTTTGAAAAGAGTCATAAAAGCACGGGAGTGACAATATCTCTTTTGTGTCTAGTATGGGAGAGCAGCTGTGGGGCCACTTGGGAGACTCGTGAGTCCAGGTGTGCAGTGTTGGTGGCTTCCACCTGAGCGGTGGTACAGTCAGTGGGACAGTCAATGGGAAAAAACGAACAGACTTTAGGCATGTTTAGATGGTAAAAAGGAAAGGATGAATGATGTCTGTGAAGGTAGGATGGAGTTAGGCCCAGGTTTCTGGGTGGATTAATGAGGTAAGTGATGGTCCTGCTGTGCTCTGAGGAGGGAAAGCTGCAGAGGGAGCTCTGGGGGAAAACTGATGAGTTCAGCTGTGTGTAAAGTGAAAGGCTGTTCGATGTGTGGTCTGGGAGCTCAGGTGAGAGCCAGTAGCGAGTAGCGGGAGGGGAGAGAGACTGTCAAATCATTTTGTGAGCATACAAATAATTATGATTAATGATACACTTACGCCTCTACATTCTGGATTTAAAACCCATTATCATTTTGCTATATTGACTGCAGAGGTTCCTAATTTTTTTAACAGAAATAAAATAAATAGAAACAAAATAGTGGAGTTAATGAACATCATAGAGTTGATGTGTGTCCTTGTATGTATTTTGATATCTCATCTTTTTATAACCATAATCTATAAAAAGTTAACTAGTTTAGCATAAGAGTTAAACAGAGGGACGTGACACACAGTGTTGGGGCTTGAAGCTGATCTTCTCAGGGAAATTATGTCGCCTCTCTGTGCCTTAGTTCCATCTTCTGTGACTCCCCCCGGGCCCCTCATCACAGCTGATTTCCTAGACTAGATTTTGCGAGGGAGGCTGCTGAAGGGAGTAAGAAGTGGCAACTGCTAGGGACACTGAAGGGAGACACAAAAAGTGATTAAAGCCGATAAACTCAGTACAAACAAATACTCTCAAAAGAGAAAGAATCCCGCAGTGTTTTGAGCCACTTAGCGTATGGGAAACAAAACCACGTGGACCCAAAGCTCTTGAGCATGTGAATATTGTCGGTGGGAGGGTGTCATCAGAAAAGGGTTGAGAAAAGGCCTTTTGGTTTCCCTTGACGTTTCCAGTAAGGATGGGGAGCAGAAGAGAAAACCCCCTGCTTCACAGTGGAAGCCGCTGTTTTGTGAAAAACTGACCAAAGGTTGGAGACCAGTCATCAGCGTTGCTGGCAAATGAAGATACTTCGGGATTGGGTGGGGCACTTGCTGTGACTTCCAGGTGACCTGCTGGCTGGGGGCTATATGGCGGGCAGTAGTTTTGCAGGGTGACCCGGGCATAAACCCTGGCTCTGAGGCTGCTGCTCTGACTAGCAAACCTGGGCACCCGCAGTCCTAATGGGGCAGCTCGGGATGTGGCCTGGGACACCTGTCATGCTGAGGGTGAATAGAGGGCTTCCCTGAGGGGGTTCCCTTTGGAGAGTGGAAACATTCTCCTGCAGGGGAGGAAGAGCCTCTGAGCAGGGTGCTGGATGCACAGGCAAGACCACCCTGAGCACGGAGGGTTTGGGGAGCTGGAAGTCACACAGTGTCCCGAGCAGCCTTGTTTCTGAGAAACTAGAGGGAGAAGAGGCTGAAAATGCAGGCTAGTGTCAGACACTTTGGTGGGTTATGAGTGACAGTAAAGGACTGGTCCGGCAGTCACGAGAGAACCCTGTGGGCGTCCCAGCTGGGGCGTCACACCGGAGGGTGTAACTGGGTTACAGACTTTGCCACTTATTAGCTGTGTGACTTTGAGCAAGATCACCCCACCTCTCTCTATATATCTTCATCTGTAAAATGACACAGTGACAAGCTCATGTCATCAGAAGGCTTAGTTTAGCTGTGATCCTCTGTGTCCAGTCTTGTCAGTGCTTCCCTGCAAGGTTCTGCATTGGCTGCTCTTACCCTCAGATGGGAGGGCGTAGAGGGATATTGTACCACCTGACGTCAGGAAGTGGTTGCTTTAAAAACAGACATGTAGCCGCCTGCAGCTGCAGGCATGAAGGCAGTTTGATTGATGGTCCTGGAGAGGACTTTGGAGGCCTTAGCATCGTTTTAAGACTTGTTTTCCCTTGGGGGCAGCATTTGACTTTGCAGATTAATGTTGAAGATTTGGGCTTCTTGCAAATCTGTCTTCAGAGATGGTTATATAAGTAACATATCGTATAAAATAAAACGCTTTTATTTAATGTGTGGGACTTTGCAGCTGTTGGGAATAGCTCTGTTGGCCTGGTCTCCACGGAGGACACTAGGCGTCAGCAGAGCTTGCGGGAGGGCAGGCAGCTCTCCATGCTGCTGCGGGGTTTTCTCCCCAGCACGGCACTCTGCTGAGTTGACTCTTCTCTGAGTTTGGTTGCCAGATGAGCAGACAGCAAATTAATGAGTTCTGGTGGGATTGTGTAATGACAGGAAGTAAGAGGGTCCCGTAGTTTTTCTGGACTAGAACATGCTTTTGGTTCCTGATCCAGTGTGTTCCATTACAGAATTGATGAGTTGTGTCTATCCTGGGACTTGTCAACTGAAAGAAATGTGTAGCCTGAAAGTTTAGAGTTATGCTTTATTTGGCGGGAGGACTCAAGCCAGGATGACAGCCTCTGAGATCGCTCTGAGGGACTGCTCCCAAGAGGTTGGGGAGGAGCTAGGATATATAGGAACTTTACAACAAAGACCAGGTAGTTGGAACAATAAAACATTGTTTGTTAACTAAAGAAAGCCAGGTATGTCAAGTTAAAGAGTTTAGTGATTTTCTATGTATGATTTGGGCTCACTGGATTCAGTCTTTAGACAAGCACCTAGCTATCTAGGGCAAGTATCCTGTCTTTTCTTATTCTCATTCTGTTCAGAGAGCACTGTTGTTAGTGGCTGTAGAGGCTGGTCTTCAGGCCTGTACTCGCTGGGGGATGGTGGCAGCCGCTGATGACTTGGTTTCAGCATTATTTGTTTATTGACATGGTTGCAGTATTTTCATTCACATTGTAGTATTTTCATTCACAGACTGATTGTGGATAATCTGGAAACTTCGAAAGGAACCGAGATAGAATTACTGCAGGTACCTTCTACTTTAATATTCCGTGTGCAAACATAAACACGGATGAAGCATACATTTGAATTTGGTGGTGTAGGGAAGGGTTTCTGCACATTACAGGAGAAGGCAAGGCAGAATTCCTGTACTTTGTTGGCAGGGATTTGGGTCCACCTGTCTTTTCTGTAGCGGTTTCTGGGAGCAGTTTATGGTAACTAACAAACATTGACAAACGGTGGCACACATTGCATTTAAGAGCTGGCCTGTGCAAACTTGTGTATTGGACAGGTGGAATGGAGAGAGATGTAGCCCTGGCCTGGGCTCAGATACAAGTTTAAATCGCCATTTCCTCACCAAAGAGCCTTGGACTAGAGTGTAACCTCCCTTAACCTGTTGGTGAATCTGTGAAATGTGCATTATAATATTTGTTTCTTCCTGGGTTTGTTGTAAGTTGTAAACAGTATTATAACACTCATGAAACATTTAACAAACAGGCACTTAGCAGTGTTCACTGTGTCTGTCCGCCCCGCTTAGCGTGTGTCACAGCCGTAAATGTAGCATGTGCCTGTTGAGGATGCAGTGGTAGCCCCTTGAATAGGTTGTGAATTTGGTGATTTCCTTTAATCCTTGAAACTCTATATGCCATGGGCAGTTATTTTCATGGACAGATGAGGAATCTCAGGGTAAAGAGACTGTGTAATTTGCCCAAAGTCAGACCATAATTTTGGGTGCTGGGGCCTCGGTTCAGCATGGGCCCCTGGGCCTTCTGCCCTCTCCGTTCAGCCCCAGAGCCAGACGTGGGGTCGCCTGTCTCCCAGCCCAGAATATCCAGTAGGCAGCAACACAATCTTGGACCTGTGCTGCTTAAGCAAAACTCCGGAGGGGAGGCAGGTACTAAGGGGATAAATGTAAAAACAGACGACTGCAAATTGTGATCAGCTCTGAGAAGGAAAGGAACACGCCTCGCCACGCAGAGCTGGGAGCTTTCCCTTCGGGGCTGCTCTGGGGGCGTTCATCTCTGCTAAACAAACTCCGGTCCTGCACCAACGCAGGAAGGCTGGGCGCGTGTGACCAGGTTGACTTGGCCTCGTTGATCATACTCATTCCCCATTCAGCGGCAGCTCTTACGGGCACTTACCTAGTAAACAGATTTTGGCCATAATCATAACGCACTTTGCTTGGTAGTTTTATTGGCCTCACATTTGAGATGAGGTAATTGAAGCTGGGGAGTTTGTTGCATGCCCGTGATTACTTTGGAAATACCCCCACTGGTCTTTCAACCTAGACTGGTGTGGCTGTTATATCCCAGCCCTGTGAATGATATCATGTAGCTTCTACCAAGTGGTGCAAATGACTGACATTGATTTTTTTAATTCGTAGGAAATGGTATGTGACAATAAGAGAAAAAGGTAGTCAGAAATTGTTTGGAAAACTAGAACAAAATCCAATTCTTCCCCAGCTGGGGAAGCGTACCCAGTGTCACTCACCCCACTCACTGCCTGGTATCTCCTCCCTGCCGACTCCGTGTTCAGAAGCCACTCTGAGCCTTTGAAGAACATTTTGCCTCATGACACTGTTGACTAGGACCTGCGGCCTCTCTGTCCCTGGTTAACTCTCTCTTCAAAGCCATTTAAATTTTATGCAGGCTCCTCAGCTCAGATGTAAGAATAGCCTCTTTAAACTTCTTGATGCAGCTCCTTAGTGAAGATCTTTCGAAGGAAATCTAGCCAAAACCTGGGAGGTATGCACACAGTGACTGCAACCTCAGCACTTTGTGAAGTTCAGAATCAGAGGGTTGGGAGACTCAGGAAAGGCTTTTTAAGGTAGAAAGGGGAAAGTGAAAGGACGCAGGCTGTGTGAGACTGAAGCATCTCGGTCCCAGCTAGCAAGGCAGCTGCGTTCAGGATGGTATGTGAGGAGTACAGAGTTCTCACAAAGAAAGAAGTGGTGGGATGGGAGGGAGGACAGATAGATTCTTTACTAGGGAAGGAAAAATTGCGCTGAAAACTTCCTGGTTGAATAAGAGGACTGTGACATGATGTGCTTGTATTTTGGAGAGAAGGGTTTTGTGGGGACAGGCCTAGGAGAACGCTGTCTGGCTAGGGGGTCAGCAGAACAGGGAACCACAGAGAACATGGCCGACCTCAGGGCCCCTGCTGGGGGAGGGGCTGCCCGCCATTTTGAGCCCTGGGGGCTGCTTCTGTCCCTTAGCTGGGGCCTCAGAACTCCCTTCATATCCCAGTCCTGTTGATACAAGGAAACAGATGTGGGGCATGAGAAGGGCTGTGTCCCAGGCTTTGGTTGAGCCCGTGGAATGTGTCCCACCAGACGTGGGTCCTTGGCTTCATGCAGGAAAGATTTCAAGAGCAAGCCACTGTTGAGTAATGGTAGATTTATTCACAGAGACACATTGAAAGGCAAGAGAAAGGCCACGAGTTGTGGGGTTCGGGTGCTCAGATTAAAAGTAGGTACACACTCCACAGACAGAGTGTGGGCCTTCTCGGAAGAGGGAGAGAGAGTGGTGACCGCGAGGTGGCGCTGTGTTGCTCGTTTTCTTGGGCTTGGTTGTTTCATATGCTAATAAGTAGACTGAGCAGCCTAAGGGCAAGGGGCTGGGATTCCCAGGGAGTTGGCCATTTCCCACCCTGTGACCTTTTGTGGCTAGCCTTGGGATGGCCATGGTGCCTTGGGGCATGTTATTCAACATGTTACTATTACAATGGGTGTATAATGAAGCTCAAGCTCTGCTAGAAGTTATATCTCTTCATCTTGAGCCTCAAGGCCTATTGGGGATTGAATCCTTCACCATTTTGATGTTAATTGTTGTGGCCTTCCTTGAATGGCTGTGCTCTGCCCCCTTCCATCCTGTCTCACTGTGATGACACAGAGAGAGCAAAGGCCGGGCCCTACCCGTGCTCCTGCATTTAACAGGGGGAGGGGTGGTGTGGGCTGAGGATGACTCTGAGTGGTGAGAAGGATGTTTCAGATTTTCCCACGTGGGACATGGGGACGTGCCAGCAGCCACTGCAGATTGATCTCACGGGCATTATCGCTTGTGTCACTCATCTTTTCTATTTTACTTTTTTTTTTCAAGTATTTAATCTAAATTTAATATCAGGTTTTTTTAGGAAACAAATTTCTCTTTTCTTTTCTTTGGGGCTCTTTAGGGGGTAGGTAATTAGGTGTATTTATCTGTTCGTGGAGGCCCTGGCACTTGAACCCAGGACCCCGTGCACGCTAAGCACACGCTCTACCACTGAGCTCTACCACCCATCACATCATCTTTTACTTTTTGCTTTAGCTGCCAAGAATCTTACAGCTGAATTTCTAGTCGGCCTTTAACACTTACCCTAACTTCATGGCATTCATTTTTATGACTTTACCTTCCCCTGTTTTCATTTAAGTATTCAATCTCCATTTTGTCTTCACTCTCACTTTTGTCTTTTTGTTGTTATGGTTGTTAAGCTGTGTTTAAATATATTGTTTAATTTCTCTTTTAGCAGGAGGCTGAAAGTAAATAAATATGTAAACAAACTTATCACACTTCAATATTTTATACTTTCTAAGCTGTTTAGTAGTTACTTAAAAACCGAATTGAATACTAAAATGATAAAATTTTTAAATTATTTTTTAATTTTTTATAAAGGTATAGCTGATTTACAATATGATATAAGTTTCAGGTGTACAATAGTTGCACAATTTTTATTTTTATGTCCATTTATAGTTATTGTAAAACATTGGCTGTATTCCCTGTGTTGTAAGATCCATCCCTGTAGCGTGTTTATGTTAGATGGAGCAGTTTGTATAAGAAAGCTGGATAACGCAGAGTCTGGGGAGTGGCTCTTTCTAACCCATGTTCATGGTCACCATTCCTGTCAGAGCCCAGGCCCTCACTCCTTTCTGAAGGGGAGCGAGTGGAGGCAGCCCTCATCAGCGCTGGCACCACCCTCTGAGTGGCAGTGACAACAGTGACTCTCTGTGGACATGCAAATTGTTGTTCCAGGATCTTTACATGCATTCCTGCATTTAATAATTAAAGCCCTCCTGTGAGGAATCATTTTATGTTTTTAATGAATAATACATTTTATTTTGATTTTGATAGACTTCAAACCTCCAGAAAATGTACTGGAATAGTACAATAAACGCTTAGAGCATTTCACCTAAAAGGGCACTATTTGCCCTATTGTGTGTGGCTTATTTTAGTATAAACTTTCAAGGTCCATCCATGTTGTAGCCTCAATCAGTAATTTATTCTTTTGATTTGATAATATCTTTTTTCTTTTTTTCGTTTTTGTCTATTTAAAAATATTTTCATTGAATTCTAGTCAGTTTATAATGTTGCATCAGTTTCTTGTGTACAGCACAAAACTTCATTTATATAGAAACATATCTGTATTCATTTTCATATTCTTTTTCAACATGTTACTATAAGATACTAAATATATTCTCCTGTGCTATACAGTATAAACTTGCTGTTTACTCTATACATACTATCTGCAAATCTTGAACTCCCAATTTATTCCTTCCCACACCCTCTCCCCTCTGGTAACCATAGTTTGGTTTCGATGTCTCTGTGTCTGTTTCTGTTCTGTAGATAAGTTTATCTTTTTGTTTGGTTGTTTTTTCATTTTTTGTTTTTTTTTTTGATTCCACATGTGAGCGATCTCATATGGTATTTTTCTCTCTCTTTCTGGGTTACTTCACTTAGAATGACATTCTCCAGGTCCATTCATGTTGCTACAAATGGCATTATTTTATTTTTTTTTTTATGGTGAATAGTAGTCTATTGTACAAATATACTACAACCTCTTTATCCAGTCATCTGTCAGTGGACATTTAGGTTGTTTCCATGTCTTGCTATTGTAAATAGTGCTGCTGTGAATATTTGGGTGTAGGTGTCATTTTGAATTAGGGTTCCTTCTGGATATGTGCCTAGGAGTGGGATTGCTGGGTCATATGGGAGGTCAATTTTTTGTCTTTTGAGGAACCTCTATACTGTTTTCCACAATGGCTCCACCAAACTGCATTCCCACCACAGTGTAGGAATGTTCCCTATTCTCCACAGACTCTCCAGCATTTATTGTTTGTGAACTTCTGAATGATGGCTATTCGGACTGGCGAGATGTGATATTTGATTGCAGTTTTGATTTGCATTTCTCTGATTATGATATTGAGCATTTTTTCATGTGCCTATCGGCCATTTGTATGTCTTCATTGGAGAAAAGTCTCTTTAGGTCTTCTGCCCATTTTTGGATTGAGTTGTTTGTTTTTCTTTCTTATTAAGTGTAAAAGCTGTTTACATATTCTGGGAATTAAGCCCTTGTCAGTCTCATTTATTGCAAATATTTTCTCTCATTCCATAGGTTGTCTTTTTGTTTTGCTTACTGTTTCCTTTGCTGTGAAAAAGCTTGTAAGTTTAATTACATCCCACTTGTATATTTTTGCTTGTATTTCTATTGCTTGAGTAGACTGCTCTAGGAGAACATTGCTGAGATGTATGCCAGATGTTTTGCCTATGTTTTCTTCTAAGAGGTTTATAGTGTCTTGTCTACATGTTTAAGTCTTTAAGCCATTTTGAATTTATTTTTGTGTATGCTGTGAGGGAGTAGTCTAACTTCATTGATTTACATGCAGCTGTCCAGTTTTCCCTACACCATTTTCTGAAGAGGCTGTCTTTATTCCATTGTATGTTCTCACCTCCTTTGTCAAAGATTCAATGACCAAAAGTTTGTGGGACTATTCTTGGTAATTTTGTTTATCCGTTCATTGATGGATATTGTTTGTAACCTTTGGCTACTCTGAATGATACTGCCATGAATATTGATGTGCAAGTTTTTGTGAGAATATGTTTTCATTCTGTTGGCTGTACAGTTGGCCCGCCATATCTGCAGTTTCCACTTCATGGATCCAGATGGCTGATTGTAAAGGGACTCGAACATCCTTGGATTATGGAATCCAGGATGGGGGGTTCCTGAAACCAACCCCTCGAGGATACTAAGGGATGACTCTACATGTAGGAGTGAAATTGCTGAGCCATATAACTCTAACCTTTTGAGGAAACAACAGACTTCTCCAAAGAAGCTGCACCATTGTCCCTTTCCACTGGCCGCATATGAGGTATCTCTGCTTCCTGAACAACACTTGTTATTGTGCATGTTTTGATTATAACCATCCTGGTGGTTGTAAAATACGATCTCATTTTCATTTTGATATGGCTAGTGATGCTGAGCTTCTTTTCATATGCTTATTGGCCATTTTTGTATTTTTTTAAATCCTTGGAAATTTTAAAAATTGGGTCGATTTTCTTTGTATTGTTCAGGTGTAAGCATTTGTTATATATCCTGAATACTAGTCTCTTATTAGATACATGCTTTGTAAAATTTTTCTCCTATTCTGCAGATTGTGCTTTCACTTTAGTTCTTTTAAACATTAAAACAATTTCTTTACAGGTGAGGTAATTAGATGTATTGATTTATTTTATTTTTCTTGCTAAGCACGCCCTCTATCAGTTGAGATACCCCCTTCCCCTGTCATTTCCCTTTCTTGATGATGTCCTCTGTAACAAAAAGGTTTTAATTTTGATGAAGCCCAGTTTATCTGCTTTTTTCTTCTATCACTTGTGCTCTTCTTATTGTATCTAGGAAACCAAAGCCTATCCTAGGACCTCAAAGATTTATACTGTGTCTTCTTTTAGAAAGTTTATAGGTTTACTTTTTACGTTTCTGTCTCTGATCCATTTTGAATTAATTTTTATTTGTTATATAAAATATGGGGGTCCAGATTCCAGATTCATTCTTTTGCCTGCAGATACCCAGCTTTCCCTGCACCATTTGTTGAATAGACAATTCTTTCCATGGAGTGTTGTTGGCACCCTTGTGGAAAACTGACTGTAAATGTAAGTTTTTTCCCCCTGGGATTTTATTGTGTCTCATAGATTTATTTATCCAAACTTATGCCAGTACCATACTGACTTAGTACTATAGCTTTTTAGTACACTTTAAAGTGAGTCATCCCACTTTGCTCTGCTTCTTCAAGATTGCTTTGGCTGTCCTGGGCCCCTTGCACTTCCATATGAATTTTGGGATAAGTTTTTCAATTTTTGCAAAGAAGTCAGCTGGAATTTTGATAGGGATTCCACTGAATTTGTAAATCACTTTGGGGAGTCTTAACATTTTTAACAATATTGTCTACCATTCCATCAACATGAGATGTCTTCCATATATGTAGATCTTTTAAAATGTTTTGGTGATACTTCAAAATATTCAATGTACAAATCTTGTAAATTTTTGTTAAATGTATCTCTCATTTAATTTTTAATGCTGTTGTAAATGGAAAGTCTGAGCTTCTTGAGGTAGGACTATATATCAATTTGTTTATTTCTAGGATTTCTACGCAGCAACTACCCTAGGTTTATATTTGCAACATAAATCTATCCACAACTCTTCCCACCCCCATGTTATAAGAAACCAAGACCCAGGTTAAGCTACCTGAACACTTATGTGGAAGTGAGAAATGAGACCCTTGGTTGGGGCTTTGTGAAGATGATACTGAGAGCTTATTTAGGATGGCTTCATCTTAATTTCTTTTAAACAACACTTTCGGTGTAGTCAGATATATTAAGAACATGCCCTTTTGATGTGCAGAGGAGCTAAGACTATTATCAAATAATTTCTAGAGAGAGTGTTGTACTTGAAATCTAATTTGCATCAATCTTTGAAGATTTATGTTTCAGGAGCTTTGACTGAAGAACACCTGTCTTTATTCATTAGTGACAATTAAATGCTCAAGCAACATGTAATAGTCTGAGAAACTGCCCCCGCCCCGTAGTGCTGGGTGGCTGCAGCTGTAACCGGAGTCAGCGCTTACCTTTCCCAGTATGCTTGTGCTGATCCGCTCAAAGCGGTTCGTCCAACAGTGTGTCTGTAGTCTGTTGGACATAGCCATAAAACATTGAGTTAAGGTTGCTGGAATGCATTATATTCTTATTAATAATAAGTAAGCACATATTGAGTGCTTACTGTATGTTGGGAATTGTCCCTCAGCCTCACATGAATATTATTTCTCTTAAAACCTCACATATTTTCTTGTTATTCTCACTTTACAGATAAGGAGACTGAGAATTAAGTCTTCTCTCTTTGGGTGGAGCTCATTATCAAAGACGGGAAGTTGTAAGGAAAAAGATATTGATTCATTCTGAGAAAACATTTTTCTGACAGTCAGCAGTGAAGAAGGTGGACACTGAAGAAGGTGATCATTCTTCGATTGAGACGAGCCCCGGATTGTACGGAGTCAGCATCCCTGTCCTGGACACAGCCAGTGTAGAGCTGTGTGGTGGGTGAGGCGGCGATGCTGCGCAGGGAACGCAGATGCCGGGCCATTGGGCTGTGCTCAGGCCCGGTGGGGCTTTCTCCTAAGGGCAGTGGACAGTCATTGACAGATTTTAATTAGGGGAGTGGGGTGCTCTCGTAGATCTCTTTTGTCTTGTAGAATGCTTAGAAACATTTAGAAGGCTCAGCAGGAGGTGATGTGATGAGTCAGATTAGGGTGGCTGCCAGGTGTAGGAGTGTAGAATTTTCAAGTGGTTTTCAGTCCCAGTTTTGTGGTTCAGTAGCCGTGTCACTTTGGATGATGCACTCAAGGAAGAGAAACAATTTATCTAATCAATAAATGCAGTGATGTACCGACCTCCCAGGACTGCTGTGGAGATCCAGTGAGATAACGTGTCCACAGTGTGCAGCATGGTACCCAGCACAGAGTCAGTGCTGAGTGAGTGCCAGTGAGTATCTGGTAGGACAGGTGTGGGTGGTTGGACTCGGTGACTGAGGAAATCTGGGCCCTGAAGGAGGGGTCCAGTCACACCTGTGAGTGATGGGCCTGAGCTCGGAGAGGCAGATTCACCTTGCCCCCCGACCAGGGGCCCTAGGCAGGACGGCTATGAGAGGAGCATCATGATGTCAGCTCTTTGCAGGTGGAGTTGGAGTTGCCCTTGCGACATCTAAGTGCAGTGTCACGAGCTCAAAGAGGAGGTCTGGGCCCAGGCTGTGAATTTTCCTATAATCTTAATCCCTGAGGACGCTGAGGTAGTGATCACTGAATGTGAAGGCATACTTTACAGGACAAGTGAATAGTAGTATCATCTCTGTCATCAAAGCTCACGTCTCTTTATTCATCACCCACTTTGCTAATTGGGTACTTACAGAGCTCACTTCACCGTCCTCCCATGGGCTCAGGCTCCACAGTAAAGAGCTGGTGAGCCTCCCTCCTTTCCAGAAGACGACACATTTTGCTGGTAGCCTTCTGTACCTCGCCAGACTTAGAATTTTAGTTTGTTGATTTAATTCTATTTTCTATTAGCCATCTCCTGACAAGAGAGACCTTTTACCTCATGGTCATATTTCAAATAGCTGTTACTGAGAATTGCTGATCTGATCCATAGAGTAAGTATTATATTAACCTTGTAGAGTACTCATCATTTTTCTGTCTTTGCCCTTTAATTTTGTATGCCCTTTCTCTATCCTATTTGGGGCCTTATTTTTTTTTAATTAAAAGATGTCTGTTTGCAGTTAAGAAAACAAAAGAAAAAATACACATGATAGCTAAACATAGAAAATATCTAGTGTGTTTTCTGTCTCGGCAATGGAGGTTTGTAGAAACTTGTGAAAACCTTCATTACACAAGTTTCTTAAAATGCGGATTAAGAAATAAAACCTTCCTTCCTCATCTTTCAAGCTGCACAGCTAATTGTCAAGAAACTGAGGGGAAATCCTCAGAAGCCAAGACAAACCAGAAAGCAGGGATTCTGGGTGATACATGAGCCTTAGAAGCCCTGGGGTGTCTGTTGGCTCCTGTACTGAGTTTCAGTTGCCTTGACAGTAGGGCAGGAGGTGAGCCCGAAGCCTCTCACACTGGGAGTTGGATGACTGATCATATGTAAGGCCAAGCGCATTCCGAGAAGCATGGTTTACTGAAGGGTGAACTAGGAAAAAAAAATTCCTCAAGGCAAGACAGTAAGGAATGTCAATTTTGTTGGAAGAGGGGAAAAATTACAAATCCAAAGTAAGAATATAGTTTAAAGCTCTTCTGGCATGAGAGTGACCACAAACTCCTGGCAGAGAAGCACAGCTACTCCTGGAATGAGAAGCTGTGGTTTGAATGAATCAGTGAGCAGCCATTCCGGAAAATGCCTCCAGAGTCTTGTGGATCAAGATACTGGACGGCAAACACCTCTCTTCCAAGGTCTCATTCAAATAACTGGAAATGTTTTAAAGGAAAGAAGCCATAATCATAGTTCTATTTATTAACATTACTATATGCTAGGAATTCAGAGGTGACTATGGAGTTGACTCCTCATTTATGGACCTTACTTTCTCTTTGGGGAGAAAAACTGACATAGTTGGGGAGCTTGGTAGAGGGAGGTGTTAGTCTGTTGCAATTAGCCAGGAGATGAGATTAAGAAAGCAGTGAAGGGTGGGTGAACGTTTTAGCTGAGGACAGACAGTCTTGTTCAGTTGGCTTTTAATTGCAGGCTCAATGAGTTGTCACTGGAGGGAATAGATATTTCGGAGGATGGACTTAGCTCAGGCCTCTTTAGAATGGACACGTGAAACTGGAGAAAGACAGTCAAATCTGTGCAGACATTAAAGTTCACTTGAACATGCTCCATCCCTGAGCCAAAGATAGGACAAATATGCAGCACTTCTTAAGGACAGAGGAGTGGTTTCTAAGATTCTCCAAGAATGAATCCCAGGGAACCGGGATGGCCAGTTGTCAAACTGTGACTTTGCTCTTTGGACGGTGTACCCACCAAGGGTATTGGGCTTTTATAAGTTTCCATTTCTCTTTAATACACGTCAGGTGATTAGGACGTGGGCACAAGTATTTGACACCTTGTCGAGGCGACTTTGGTTACCTGCCTAGAAGCACGGGCACTGCTATGGCTGCGTCATACATCTTGCCGCCCATCCCGTTCCCCGGCTCAGTGATCACGGCAGAGTGGTCCCTTGTTGACCTGTCCGTCTCCTCTGTGACATCATAACCCATGAAAAGACCGGAGCGTATTAACGTGGTTTTCTTAAATTCAAAGGAACAGATCAAATATGGAGTCAGATTTGTTTTATCCTACTTCAGTAGTGCCATGGAGAAGGCAGTTTGGGCAGCTTTTTGTAGGGCCATAGAGGCTTTCTCTCTCAGACTCTGGGCACCTTTATTGAAAACCCTTCATAGCTGTCTGGAGTGCTGTAAAACCACTCCGCCTGTTTTGCCCTGAAGATGTGTTCAGTTTATAACTCATCTCTACTCCTTGGAAAACAACTCAATAAGAACTCAGTTGGTTTCCCGCCAGTCATGGGCAGGGGTGGGGGATACCGTGTTATTATTTCATAAAATAAAAATAACAATAATAATAATAATAAATAATAATAATAAAAGAATTCTTAAAACAGCACTGAGCACATTGGAGAGAGTCAATAAATGCTTCCTGGCTTAAGTCAAAAGTGATGACTCAGTGATTCCATGGCTGCTGTATTTGCTGAGCTAATTAATCCTTTGCTCCATTACACATTTTTTTTAACTGAAAAAGAAATACATGCAAATGGTTAATAAATATTCAAACAGAGCACAAAACTACACAAGTGAAAGAAGTTTACCCTCATCCTCTGTTCTTCCAGCCCTCCCTGGAGATGCCACTGTTTACTATCCTTTGGATGCTTTTCCAGATATGGTATGCTCATTCCCAAATATGTATGTAAATTCATTTAAAGTTTTAGTTATTTTTAACTTAAAGGGATTTAAACCCTCAAGTGGCTTCTGCCCAGGTAATAGAACAGAACAAATCTGACTGCATATTAGATCTTTTCATTTGACTTAAACCCTATGCTCTGTCTCCTAGGCTTCATCTTGCTTGTAAAACAATGTTGCTTAGAGCCTGAAATATACAGGAGAGCCTATTCTGAAGGCTCTGACCTTTAAGGATATTTAACACTTTTTCATTCATAAAAAGATAACAAATTACAGAATAGAAAATAACGTTTGTTTTGTTGGAGGTTTACAGAGATTTGACCCAGGCAGATAGCTGCAAGAACAAAGGATTCTAACAACAAGGAATTCCTACACCAGGAAGATTGCAACAACCAAGCACGTAGGAAAGGAGCCTGAATTCTGACTTGGGGAGATGGTTTTCCAGGACATTAGTTTGCCATCTAGGTCTACAGAGACTTGCTATTCCTTGCCCCAACACCTGGTCTCCCAACTTATTGGCCTGTCCTGCACTGAGGAGAATGAATTTGGACTCGGTAAGACTCCTATCTACCTAGCAAGCAGGGCACTGGAACTGAGTGTTATGGAAACAACAGGCCAGCCAAGAAACAAGCACCACTGGGAGGGTTGGAGTACTCAGATTTATTATGCCGGCGGGCTCAGAGGGGCTTCTGCTCCGAAGTTCTGAGCAACTCCAAGACATGCACATGAGGTTTTAAAGGGTTAATTACAAGTAAGGGGTATTAGCCAATAAGGCTCAAACAACATAAAGCAAGGAATCAGTACACTGGAGCTTATCAACTTGTAATAGATCACGTTACTGACACCTGTTGAAGTTGGATTTACGAGTTAGCTTGTTAGCCCAGTAAACTGACACTAAACTTCAGATTTACGAGTTAGCCCAGCAGAATTTAGATCAGTAAACCGACACTTATCACACTTAGATTTGTGACTTAGCTTGTTAGCCCAGCTGGGCTTTTCCTTTACATGAGGATAGCTCTCCCACACCCAGCGAACTACTGTGAGCCCTTGATGGTTCCACTAGGGTGGGGTGTGGTTTACCCAGGAGGGATGGGGACTGTGCACCAACACTCAGGCAGTCTGCTCTGTCTGGGGCTCTGATCTTGTACCACCCCGCTCCCCGACAGCCCAACACCTGGGAGAGTGGAACTAAGGCAGAGATCATGCCTGCCTGTTTCCCAGAGTGTAAAAGGGGAATAGGTACTCTTCCCAAGGTAGTTCTGAGCGACAACACCTGCGGGTGCTTGGTTCCCAGAGCAACAGAAAACCCAGCTCCGCGTGGAGGCAACGGGTGTGATACCCATAGGGGTTCTGCAGAAGCATCGGATGGAGGGCTGGATCAGAGAGGTAAAACATGAGCTGCGGGCCTTGAAGGGTAACAGAATGATACAGAGGCAAGACTGCCGCCTCCTTCGGGGTGCCCCCAGAGGTAAAGCTTTTTCTCTCCATCTCCGCAACGACCCTCCCCTCTCCAGATCCATCCCTTTTCTCTGCTCTTCCGGTCCATCTGTCTCCCTCCACTTTTCCCCTCCTCTCCTCCCCCTCCCATCTTCTCCCTCCCTCGCTGCCCCACCTTCTCTCGCAGAACCCAGAGTGGATCGCTGGCCCTCCTGCGCATGGGCAGTCGGTGCCAGCTGGACCGCGGGTTGGAAGCTCCAGCTCTGAGCCGGGGATCGGCCCCAAAGGCTTCTCAGCTCTGTCGACCGGTAGGCCTTTAGCTCCTGCCCGGGGCCGGGGCCTCTGGCTGTGGAAGTGCAAGGTGGGGGGCTCCCGGGAAAGGGGTCAGGCGGCTGCGGGAGGGCGGGCGGCATGTCACAGACCCCTAGGGCGCCAGTCAGCCTGTGTTCAGCTGAATTGCTCTGGCCAGACCCCTCTGCCCGCGCCACCTAACCCGGCGCCCCGGCCACACCTTTCCATGGCCAGGTGTGCACCTGCAGCCTCTCACCCAGCCGGGCTCCCCTCAGTCCGTGGCTGGCGTCCCCTTCCCCTCTCCCGCCCGCGAGTCCTCTCCTCCCGGGCTGCCTCTCCTCGGCCGCCGGCCCGTCCCCGCCCCTGGGCGGGCTGTGTCCCGGGCGGGTGGGGTCTGCGGACCCGAACGGGGGCAGGCGGCTGGGGCTGGGGCTGGCCTCCGAGCGGGGCTGCAGCCCGCGTTTCCACCAACCACCCCCCCCCGCTTTCCCTGCCCCTCGACCCCGGGGCTGCCCTGCTCTTCCTTTCCTGCTCCCTGAGGACAAGCTCAGCGGCGTGGGCGCTGCTCCCTGGGCTGAGAGCCTCCGGCTGTAAAGCGCAGCCTCTGGTGGTGTCGGGAAAGTGGATCCTCAGTGCTGAGCGAGCTTCTGTCTCCTCCCTCAGTGTTTCTGCCCCAGGTAAGTACTTTGAACACTTTCAGGTGTAATGATGGCGGTGCTTGTTGATGTCACGTGTTTTTATAGTGCCAGGGATTACAGTGTTGAAAGCAGGGCTTGGTTCAGTTAAAAATGAGCTGAAGGCATGAGGCTGTGACATGGTCCTTCCTTCCCACTCCCAGGGTGAAACGTGTAACCGTCGATTTTAAAAAGATAATTACAGTCCCTAACTAGCCCAGCCCAGCTAGGGTGCGTTAACAGGAACAGCACCACCAGAGGCGTTGGAGACCCAGGGACATTGCAGTCCTAAAGAGCTCCTGGCACAGTTTGGTTTGTTTTGGTTTTTTGTTTTTCTTAAATCGTGGGGCAGACTAGTAGTATAGAGGGAAAAATAATTGTCAAGAAATATTTTTTCATATAACAGCTTTATTGTGATATTGTTCACACACCATGAAGTCCATCCATTTAAATGGTACAATTCAGCAACTTTTAGCATATTCACAGTGGTGCAACAATTATTATTCCAGAACGTTTTCATCACATCAGAAAGACCAGTGAAAATGAGTGACAAACCCACCCCTCCTCAGTGGTGTTTCTAAGGAAGTTTCATGCCTATTCCTGACCGTAAAATAACTTGTTACATTCCATGAAATATCTGGTAGGAATTCTAATCAGAATTGCAATGAATCTGTGTATCAAAACAGGAAGAATTAATGTCTTTATGGCATAAATTTCTTCTACCCATGAATATATCTGGGACTGTATCTTTTCATCTCTCCAGAGCCTGGCCCATGGGAAGTCCTCACTAATTGTTGGGCTTGTGAATGATGAGATTCTATACAACGTTAGTTGCTACTGTAGCCTTTCACAGAAGAGAAAAGTAACCTCAGTGAAGCCAAGTGACTCTGTAATGGTCAGAAAGAGTGACAGCCAGTGCTGGAGTGATCCAGTGGACTTGGTGCTTGCAACCAGGATTCTCCAGCACCTACAGCTAAGGGGATTACAGTATTCTTTTTTTTTTCTTAATGGCGTTGCTTTTATTTTTAATTATTTTTTTAATTTATTTTTTATTGAAATGTAGTCAATTTACAATGTTAGTTTCAGGTGTACAGCAGAGATTCAGTTATAAACATATGCATATGTATATACATATGTAATATATTGTTTTTAGTAGAACTCATTACAAGAAATTGAATATAGTTCCCTGTGCTATATAGTAGGCCCTTGTCATTTATTTTATATTTATTAACGTGTATCTGTTAATCTCCCCTTTCCTGCCTGCTAAGCACAGTTTGCTTCCTATGTCCATGAGTCCATTTGTAGCAGCACCATTTTTCCTAGTAATATATGCTCTTTGGCTGCTTTCAGTTTCAGTAATTCCATGTTATCTGTGAGCGCTTTTCTTCTGGTGGCCTTTATGTGCTTTGCACACGTGGTAATAGAGATCTGTATTTGGGAGAACTCCAGGCCTCGTGTAGTCCCTGGTACAGAGTGCCCACTGAGTTGATGCTTGAACTGGGAAAAAAAACAGTAAATGTTGGAATTTCCACTATGGTTGAGACTTCCAGGTCTCTGTAACCTGTTTACCCCACCTTATTATTGGCTGCCCCCATACTGGGTAATTTGGTGGAATTTCATGGTATGGTGGTGTAGAGACAGGGCCTTGTATGCTTCTTCTCTTTCCGTTTTCTAACACTCATTCTTCTGGGCCTCACAGATCCTCCCCCAGTAGTTCCCAGGGCTGGCTTGGTGTTGTGCTGAGGAAATATTTGTTAATAAGGCCCTTTCCTCATATCTTCTGACCCTCCGTTTCTTTCTCTGCACAATGAGGGCTTAGACTAGATAAGTGCTTTTCAGTTTCTTTTAAAGCCATGTTTCCTTTGAGAAACAGAAAATGCAAATCTCTCCTCCCATCCCAACACTTTAGATTTTGTTACTTCCTGCAAGGAGTCACATAGCTCTTTGTGGAAAATTGATGTGATTGTGATTCCAGGTGGCACAGAAAATACTCTGCAGAGATTTATTGCAGGGAGAGGGCAGAAAAGGGGCAGTATGTCACACTTTCTAGTGTGAGCACTGGAGCAGGGGCTTGGATTTAAATATGGTGTCTGTCGTGGCCTCTCTTTAATCTTGCACAATGTGACAAACCTCTCTACCTCAGTTTCTTGATGTGTCAAGTTGGGGTGATAATATTTTAAGGCTTTTGTTAAACAATATACACATAATCTATTTGTGTCTCAGTAGAAACAAGACCTGCAAGGGATTCAGGGATTTAAAAAAAAAAAATCTTGCCCATAGCACTATGTCGCTGTGTATTTTAAATTTCCTGGAGGGTGATGGTTGAGTCTAAAGTCCATCGTGGGACAGGTGGCCCATAGTTCTCTATACCCCAGATGGCCCCCTCCTCCCCAGACCTCTTCCTCAGTCCAGGATGAAGTTCCCTAGTAGATTTACACAGAGGTCTTGTGGAAATGGCTTTTCATTTTATTGTTTCACCAAGAAGGGCTGCCATCATGATCTCTGTGGTCAGGTTTTGAAGGGCTGCCATCTTGATGTCTAGTCAGGTGAAGGCTATGCAATTGGGAGTTTCTATGTAATAAAAAGGAAAAAAATTACAAATAGAAAATTAGAACAAGTGTGGTGACAGGGACTCTTGGAAGTGAGCACCATTAGCTTTGTTAGCTTCAGGTGCAGTGGCCTCTTGCCACGAGGACCCATCCTCTTGCTCTGAATTTGGAGGGACCTGTGGGTTCAGTGGGAATGTTAACTGAGTGTATCTCATGTGCTGGGCATTGTCCTATTTTTTCTGTGTGTTCCTTTTTTGAGACAGTGAGCACATTTAACCTCAATACCTTCTTTAAAAAAGTAGAAATTTTATTTTGAGATATAATGTAGATTCCCATGTAGTTGTAAGAGATAATATGGAGAGGGCCTATGGACCCTTTCCCAGTTTTCCTTAATGGTTCCATCTTGCAAAGTTGGGGTACGATTAATTACTGACTCACTAACAATTTGAGGTTTGTGTTATTGCCATCATTTCTATTCACGATTAAACTGGGGCTTAGAGAAGCACACACGCCTGCCCAGGTCACCCACATGGTTAGTGTAGAGACGGGTGGAACGTGGGCTTGGGATTTCCAAGCAGTACCATTATGATGGTCTGTGGCATGGAGCAGCATTCATTTTGCTTGTTTATTCATTCATTCAACAAACATTTATTGAGTAACCTCTGTGGGTCAGATGCTTTCATAGGGTTATCTGATTCTTCAGCAGTACTGAGAATCAGGTAATATTTACATTTTTTTAAATCTGAGAAAATTAGCTCAGAGAGTTTATTAACCCCCCGAAGGAAATATAGCTCATAAAGGAGGGATAGTAAATTTGTAGTCACCCGTTTTTATGCAGGTGGTACCCTAGGCATTTTACCTTTGCAAACTTCCGTAATCCAGATATATTCTTGTAAGGCAAGGATTTTTTTTTTTAATTGAAGTATAGTCAAGTTTACAATGTTGTGCCAATTGCAAGGTGTTTTTTGAATTTTGAATTAAAAAGTATTTTTTGAGGAGGGTAATTAAGTTTATTTATTTGTTTCATTTATTAAAATGAGGTACTGGGACCTCGTACATGATAAGCATGTGCTCTACCACTGAACTGTACCCTCCTCCCCAAGGCAAGTTTTCTTATCCATTATTCTGCAGCTTAGGGGTTCAATTAAATTGGAATTGAAATCCACATCTTTTGCTCCTACTGTTGTCCTTTTCTTTATATTCTGCTGAAGGGGGTTGCGGAAAGCAGTTCCTTTTTTCATTTCTTTATTCCGCATTTTTGAGCAGTGACTTTGCATCAGGGCCTTGCTAGCCTTGCTAGGTGCTTTGAAACAGAAAACAAGAAATGACCCTTCTCTGCAGGGGCAGGAAGCCTAGACCAAATGCTGGGTAAAGTGATCCGAGCTACGGTAGCCATGTGCAGGCTCTGAAGGACAAACTGTACCCCTGGATTTGCTTGGGCTTCCCCTGAATTCTGGCTGGTACACACCAGGTCACCGCAACCCAGAGGCGCCCACAGCACACAGCACAATATTTACCTCGATCTCCTCTCCCCTCTCGGCAGGGCCTGCAACATGAGCATTCCTGACTACGTGCAGTGTGCTGAGGACTATGAGGCTCTTCCCGTGGTGGTCAAACCAGTGGGGATCATCTCAGAGGAGAATTTCTTTTGCATCTATAAGCGAATCTCCTTGGTGAGCCAGATCAGCCCGTGCAGCTCCCAGGGCGCACTCTGTACGCACTACAGGCACCACTATGCGCCCAAGAATGGATGGAGCGTCTTCCAGAACCACCGCATGGTTGTGGGCCTTGTCACCATTACCGACTGCCTCTCGGCCAAGGCCTTCGAGAAGCTCCACGTGCAGAGGAGCTGTATGGCATCACGCTTAATGACTCTCAGCTCTTTGTCTTTGTGCTGCATGGGGAGGTAAGCCAAGCAGCCGCGCACCGACGTGGCCTTCAATCTACGAGGACTGCAGGGTGGTGGAGAAGAGGATCGAGGACTTCACTGAGTCACTCTTCATCTTGCTCAAGTCCAAGTGGCTGGATGGGGCCCCTGACAAGCCTGGGGACAAGATCCCACTCCTCTGCATGCCGTTTGAGAAGGAGGACTTCATGGGACTGGACACAGACAGCAGGTAAGTTTACCTGGAGGCCAGTCCACCCTGGCAGTGTGCCGGGTTTCTTCTCTCCATCCAGAAAGGGATCAGCAAGGAATAGGACTCTTTTGTATCCAAGGGGGGAGGGAGGTGCAGCCCACCGGTTTACAGACATTTAAAAGTGAATCCGCCTTTGTTTCAGAGAGATCCTTTTAGTGATAGTGTTAGAGCACTTACTCCTGCTTTTCAGCCAGGACCCTGGTGGGACCCCTGGAGTTGCTGTTCAATAGAGTAGCCACAGCCACTGATGCTAGGAGCACTGGGGAGGAGGCTGGTCTGAGCTGAGATGTGCTGTAGTTCAAATGCACATGAGACGATGAGGCTTGTCTACTAAAAGCATATAAACTATCTTGTTACTTCCTCTATTGATTACATGTCAAAATGATAGTATTTTACATACAGTAGATTATGTAAGATATGTTCTTAAAATCAGTTTCTAGTACTTGTTTTTTGTTTGTTGGTTTGTTTCTTTGTTTACCGTTTTAAATGTGGCAACTGGGAAACTTTCTTTACATGGCTCTCATTTCATTTCTGTTGGGCAGCGTTTCCTGGGACAGTCTCATCCCTTTGCTTATAGATGAGATGCTGAATCCCGAGAGGCAGAACGAGGCGCTGGTTGAGCTGGCTTGGAGCCAGTGTCTCCTGCCTCCCAGGCTCAGCACCTGTTCGGCTCAGGCACTCTCTTCCTGCCCGACAGGCAGCATGCCATGTTAGGATATCAGAAACACCGCCAGGGACCTCCGAATGAACTCCTTATGCAGGGAAAGGCGTATCACGGAGTATGGGAAAGAGCAGAGAAATGTTCATCCTCACTTTGTCCCTGTGATTAAGTCAACGGCCCCAATTTGCCTCGGAATTACAGACGAGCTCTTCTGGGCTGCCTAACCCCCCAACTTCTGCTCTGTTTCCCAGTGTATCTATTGTGCTGTCCCTCGGGAAGAAGAGGGTGAGATGCCTTTGCCGGGAGGTGGTCCCCCTTTGCTGGGGAGAGTGAGGGAATCTGTGTACACCCGGCCTACGGCCTCGGTCCTTGAGTCTGGAGAGGGCTCATGGCGGTCCCACAGGTGATGGTCGGACAACCTGGCACTTGCTGCCGGGCCCGCTGTGGAGGCGGTGCTCTGTGATTCTTGAACTTAATTAAGATCATATTCTACTTTCTGTTTGTTTGGAAGTTGGAGGAGAAGATGCCAGAGAATTGATAAAAAGAATATCCAGATCAGCCCTGTGAGTGATAGGCAAGAGGACCCGAGTCCCACCTGCGTGAGGTGCCTAGCGGGCTCTGGATGAATTTCCTGTTCCTCCCGGACATGCTTAAGGAAGGGGCAAGGCATGTCATGGCCATGATCTGTTCTTGTCCTCACAGGGCCCTGTGATCTACATGCCCGCGCTCCCATCTGCTCCTTGGAGATGAGGTGTCAGGTTTAGGAGCCTGGGCACTGCTGAGGGCACAGCTGCCAGCACCGGGCTACACCGAGGCTGGCTCCGTTCACCTCACATGTCACCGCCTGCTGATCCCCCAGGCGTCAGTCAAGGTAGGTGCATCGGTGCAAAGTAAGCAGGGACCAACTTCTCCCCCTGGACAGACTGGTGGGTGAGCAGTGGAAGCCTGGAGCCCTGCCCAAGCCCTCAGGCCAGTGCCTCCTCTTTTATCACAGGAGGCACTGGTGACATTATTGCTCAGCAACTGCTTGGCTCTGGGTCTGCAGACCCACCAGAGAATTCCTGCTTGTTTTTGCTTTTTGAAGTCTGCCCTTGGGATTTGGAGGAGTAGCTGGATATGTGCTTACCCCATAGTGGTTGACACAGTCACCATTGTTTACCCAGAACCTCGTGTACCAGGCATGGCTCCCGGCATCAAAATATAGCAGCGCATTAAACCTCCCTCCTGGTGCGTCTGTCTGTTTTGGTACCGTAAGGTCTCAGCCAGCATCTTAACGTCAGTGAGATAACGCGGCCAGTGAGCTCGGGTCAAGCACGTTCTCCTCCAGTCACATTTACTCCATTGTTGCTTTTACTATTCCGCAGACATTAATTTTTTAAACAATGCTTTGGTGCAGGAACAGAGCCTAAATCTCTCCTGCTACTCTTGGTGGAAGTGCGTAAAACTGTCCAGCCTGAAATGTGACCACAATTTGTAGCTTAAGACCTGCCTAAACCCATGTATGTGGAGTTTTGGTTAGGGGCGCTGACCACGTTGGGGTCCCCCGGCAGCGCCGCTCCCCTCAGGCCCCTGCTCTCCCTGGAGCAGGAGGTGAGGGTGGGTCTCACCATCCCCGCGTCCCTGGCCTCACACACTCACATAAATTCTTGTATGTGCTGTCAAAGTCAGTTTTGTTCTTGTGTGTTTCTAATTTTCTCTTGTTCCTCTTTTCCTTTTTCTTTATTCCTTTTTCTCTTGTACTGCCCTGTGAGCATGTTGTTGCGTCTGAAAATGTGGGCTGTGCACACCCTGCATTGGAAATAGCTAGATCGCCCTCCGTGCTGTCTCCATCGCTTTAAAAAGCAAAAACTTAACAGCTGCCTTAATCCATGTATTATCCTTGTCATCTTTTTATTTTCTAATTTTTTTTAGCACATCACACACTGGTGTTTGATACCTCTTAAAATCCTTGCTTTAAGGAACCAGTTTGGTCCTCCTTATATTTGGTGACAAATGCGCCCTTATTAAATTTGTTTGATTGTTTTGAAGAAGTGAGATGCGAATTCATTTAGGCGGCTGCTGAGGGATATTTTTCATGGAGTATTTAATCTTGTAAAGTCAAATTCTGCAGCATCTTGCTCCATTCCTTCTTTTACACAAACGTGCTTGGCACTCGGTTCCTGGCTGTCGCTGTGTGACGCGCGTGACGGCACTGCCTGGCCGGCGGTCACTGGTGAGGAAGTGGCAGGCTCGGGGGTGAGCAGCTGTTGGAGGAAGCAGTCACCGTTTTGTTATTTAATTTTTTTTTTTTTTGCATTTTAATTCCCGTGCCATTTACTTTACTTTGCCTTCACAAAGAGGCAGAATTTGGTCTAAAATCCATGCCACTCTTTTGTTCCCTTTACGAGGCTGGTTTATCTGAGTATCAGGACAACATGTCCTTCTCCTAAGTAGCTGGTTCACCTGGATCTGGTGGACATAGGGACTGCTACAGGGGACCGTAGCTTCCACCCTGCTCCAGCCAGTGGGCATTCAGAGCCGGGTCTGTGGTTTGCCTCAGCAGCCGTGCAGGCCTCCCTGCACCGGCCTTTACTTTTAACCCATGTTGGCAGTAAATAGCTGACTCCGTGTCTGTTGCAGCTGACGTCCACCTCTGTCGGCCTTGTCGTTAGTTTGAGGGAGTGAGTCTCCAACACCCCAGTCAACTGTGAAGGAAGATGCTTTGGCCGACCTAGGACCTTGGATTCTCACCCCCACCATGGTTCATCTCACCCGGTGAAAGTGTTTGGCCACCACCATCATGCTGACCATGAGGCCTTGTTTCTCCTTTCATGCTCTGGTCCAAATGTGGACACTTCATTTTTCACTGAATTTGTCTCGCTTCAGACAGGAAAGAATATCTAAAGGAGTCCATCACATTGTGGGTGGGGAACAGATCAGAAGTAAATGTCGTAAGTAGAAGGAGTCTAGTCTGTCCGGGTTGGCAAATGCAGGCTGGGATCTGTGATGGCCGAGCTATGCCCTGGACACAGGCCTTTCCTGTGGCTCCCGAAAGCCCAGGGGTCGGAGTGAGAACAGCCTGGCCTGGGTTCCTCCATCCTCGTCTGCTTACTGACAACTGTGTCTGCTAATTAGGAGCTCCCCCAAACCTCGGGCCCTTCAAATCTCAGACCACGGGAGAACCTTGGGTCCCTTCTCCTGGGCCTCCTTTGTGAGAATACAGTGCCTTCTGAGGTGACCAGTGGCAGGAGATGCCTCCCCCTCCAGGGAGCACCCTTTGGAGGACTGTGACTCAGTGCACCATGCTGTGAGCTTGTGGGGTTGCGGCAGTGGTCCCTGCAGAACCAGACTTGAGATGGGCTTAGTGACGGATATAACAGGACTGATTCCAGGGCAGGGCTTGGGGGAGGGAACAGTGGAAATTGAATGTGACCTCAAACACATAGGTGGGTGCTGGGGCTGTTACTAAAATGGGGTGTCTGGGAGGTACCTGCCAGGAATCGAATTCCAGAGTAAATGGCGGACATGAGGCATTTTTAAGATTCCATTTGTCATCCAAGTTAGGACTTCAAAGAGGCACTCGGTCTATGGCCCTTGGGCTCAGGTGAAGGAGCCGGACTAGAGATACACGTTGGGAGTCTTCATTCTTAGCTGGTGTTCACAGACGCGCATGTGAATTAGATCATCTGGAGAGCTGCAGACTGAGGCTGAGGCGGGGCAGGGCTGTGCCTGGGTTGGAGGAAAGCCCAGACCATGCAACTTTGGTGTGTCAGTCTGCGGCGTTTGCGATTTTCAGACTAATGCCATTTATCCTTAAGGGGCCGGGGGTTGGGCAGGGCCAGCCTGGAAGAAATCTGAAAGGAGTTTCGTGGCCACGTGTGTGTCTTGGGATGATGCAGAGTCTGCAGGGTCCGGGAAGGTAGACTTCTAAGAAGCTGGAGTTGGAGTGGGGAGAAAGTAGTCACACTCACCTGTGAGGGAGGGAGGGCGTCTTTGGGAGTCGCCACCTTACTGGACTCGCTTTCCAATGAACAGAAGGCAATCAGATAGAGGATCTGAGGTGAGAAGAGATGGGCACTGGGAGGGGAGCCAACCTGGAGAATGGTGCTTGCAAAGTTCTTGAATAGTCTCCCTGAAAAATTGAGTTAAAAATACCCAGACTCTTAAGAACATTGATAGTGACTGGGGAGGAGGCAGTTGTTTTTCTGGCCTCCTAAGGGTAATGCATGTATTCAGGGATACACTGAAGATTCGGGCAGTCTTTTCCAGGGGTTTGATCCTTACCAGGGGGAACAGTGAAAGTTTAAAGGGGAAGAAGGGCAGCGGAGGGAAGCTAGTCAGGCCCCGTGTCAGATACCAGTCGGCAGCCCTACTTGCGTGTTGCATTCTCATCCATGCCTCCCAGGTGGGCGGTGGCAGCCCCCTTTTGCGGATTGCGAAGCCTTCTCAGAGGGGTTAAGGAATTGGTCCGTTTAGCGTCTAGTAAATGCTGTAGCAGGATTCAAGCAGGGCCTTGTCAGACTTCAAGGGCATGTTCTCTCTACTAATTCCGGTACCTCCCTGTTGTACCTGGATTGGTGAATTGGGTCAGTATTTGAGCCTTTCATAAAAAATACGATTTAAGTGCCTCAGGACAGTTTCACAAAGCTCAGTGTTCTTTGATGGTTCAGAAGCACCGCAGTGCTTTTCGCCCCACAGAGGTAAGGTCTTACTGCTTGATGATGATGTGGTTGCAAATGACGTACAGGTGCAAAACCAGACTTAGCAGCTTCTGAAGGGAAACTCTCCAGTTCTCCCTTGATCGACTTTCTTCCACGGGATGTAACTGCTGCAGCGTAGGCCTGAGCTTTCCATATGGAGTGAGGGTTTGATATCCAAAGTTAGCATAAAACGGTCAGATGAAGAAAATCGACTTTGACAATTTATTTTTGGGTTACATTAGTGAAGATATTCTATCAGTTAATGACCCATATGTTGAATGAAATTGAGTACAGAACATTGTAATTCTTACTTTTTATTTAGAGTTCTCTTACAGAGTAAGGTTGCCTGCTTTGGAACATCAGTTCCACCACCACGGCAACTATCAGTGTGTTGGTGTGATTGCATTTACGCAGTGAATGTAATCTGGGCTTCCTCAGCCCCAAACACTCCAGTGCAGAATCACGGGCTGTAGCCATCTCTTAGTCACGCAAATACTTCTAAAATTATATGATGCCAGAAAAGAAAGAAGAGGGAGAGAGAGATTGCCTTTATCTAAGTTCCTTTCTATTCTAACTGCAAACTGTTGTTGAACAGCTCTGGTTTCCTTTGGATATGAATATATACATTTCTTTGCATGTAATCTGGGTTTTGGACTAGAACACCAAGCTCTTGCTGTTCACAAGCCACAAAAATAGTAGCCAAATTGCACAGGTGTGAAATAGTTTATACTTTTTTCTGAGAAAGAATCCTTGAATTTGGGACTTGGGCTGTGATTTTTGCTTTTTGCTTCCCCCACCCCTCTTGTAATCTCTCACTCCTTCCCACGTGGCCCCCAAGAGTTCGTGGTTTCAAAGGAGTGGGCAAACACCCAGTTGGTCACCATGTACTGTTGCTATAGATGGAGAACTGCCAAGACCTAAAGGACATTATCAGAGAGGACTTCCTGGAAGAAATGGGCTCTACATTCAATCGTGAGGACAGAGTAAGTGTCAGCCAGGAGAAGGAGTCGAGTGTGGCTCAGGTGGCAGGTGCAGCCCGGGCAGAGGCCTGGAGGCTTGTGGGGTGGGGACCTGGGTAGAGTGCCCTGTGTGGTCCAGGGTGGAGTGTTCCCCTGCTTGGGAGGACCCTGGAGAGAGCCTGGGGTGAAGGGCTTTGGAAGACGTTGGGTTTTATTTGAACAGACACTGGAGGCAGTGAAGGGTGTCAGCAGGAAGTGACCCTCAGGAAAGGTACTTCTGGTTTTGCTTCTGATATTCTACAGACAGAAGGGTCGGGACGGGCGAGAGCAGGTCTGTCTGTCCCTTTGAGATCCACCCCGTCATTCATTTATTCATAACACGCGCACTTCTGTGTGTCTAAGGGAGAGTGGGTGGACCCACATTAGTAAGCAAAATGTATTTGCTTCTTGTGAGCTTAGCAGTGTCAGAAGTTGACTTAGCCTAGAATGTTCTAGGAATAGAGGAAAAAGTTGCGGAGGTTGGATGGAGGGAAGTCTTCCTTGGGAAACAATCAAAATGAGCCTGGAGTCAAGTGGGAAGTAGGAGCAGGACAGGGGGTCCCAAAGGTCACTGGGGACCTGGGAACTGGGGTGAGGCTGGGTGAGCAGGTTCGGGGGCGGAGCTAGAATTCCACCAGGGAGCCTCTGAAGGGTTTGAAGTGGGGTGATGTAGTCAACTTTGTGATTTGGGAAGGCTGCCGTTGCTCTGGGTGTGTGTTTGTGTAGCGGGGAAGAAGGGGAGGGTGCCACCAACTGGGGGGCCACTAGAAGACCATTCACAGGCTGGGAGAGGGGCATCAGGTCTGCTTGGGGACGGCAGGGGCAGTGTGGATGCCGGATTTCCTTATGGGGAGGGCTTGTTATCGGGGTCGCCCGAGAGGCGACTTTTGGCTGGAAGAAAAGAGATGGAGGCTGCCAAGTGGAGTTTCCTCTTCTCTCCTTCCCTGCCTTGTGTGATGATCTTAGCTCAGCCAACTTTTGGAACAGAAGAGCTAAGTTCCAGGGTAGCCCAGGACTTTGTTGAGCTCGTTCGAGTGAGATCTGATAGGATTTAGATTTCTGTTCAGATCTGCATGTACACTTAGCTAGAAACCTCCCGTCATTTCGATTTCCATGGGGTATTTATTCTTGATAAAGTTTGCTTTCTTGGTGAGAGGAAATTTAATAGAGCTGTTGTCTTTCTCAAAAAAAAAATCATATCTTTAAAGAAATTTAATATTCCAAAGAATAGCAAAATTTAAAAATGATAAAGTAAGGCTTTGGTGTAGTTTCTTTGGTTTCTGAGCTAATGTGGAGTTAGAGCCTTTGCATTACTTAAAAGCACATCCTTGTCAGTATTTAAAGAGGTGTTAGTGAGCACCCCAGGCCCCACCTCTCAAAACATCATTAAAGTTTGCTCTGAAATAGTGAGGTCATAAAGGTCTTGTTTGCAGATTTCAAACAGTTTGTTTATATTATGCAGCATAGCTCCATTTATAAAATAATAATAGGTTCAAAATTAAGAAAGTGGAAGATAATTGATTTTATTAAAGCTGAAACATAAACTTTCTTGTGCTAATGTTGCAACTGGAAATTCTGAAAAGAAAAATCCTACTGTAATATCATCTACGTGGTATACATACATGACTTCCACATTTGAAATGTAACGGCGCAGTGGTTTTAGATGTCAGGAGCATTCCAGCTCAGATACTGGAATTGATGGTTGCTGGTTTTCAATGGAAGAGCCTAAATTTGCCTTCTTAGCATTTTTTTTTCTTTTGTAGTGAGAGGGCTGAGTAGTGCTTTGCCAGCATGAGTTTGGGGCAATTAGAGGGCAGATGTCGTGTACCAGCAGTGAGATATTTCCAATGCGTTTAATTTTCCGGACATCACCAGGGCACATGTGGGGTTTGTGCATGCAGGCTGGGATGCTGCAGGACTCCCTAATCCATCACCGTTATGTCCTGGAGCTGCTCCGGTTAGTGAATAATTTTCTGTGCCTTGGAGGTAAAGTGGTCTGATGCAGATGATCAGATATGTAGTTAAAGTGCTATTACTTGAAATAAGATAAACCTAGAAACATGGCTCTAACAATATAGGATGAGGGAGGAGATATGGCTGAGCTGCGTGCAGTGGGGAGTCTCCTCAGGTGACTCCCACGCCGTGATGCCTGCCAATATCCGCCCCAGCCCTGCACGGTTGTCCTGCCGAAGCAAGCATGCACTTTGTTCAGAAACGCACTGAATTTCCTTGCGCCTCTGTTTGTTGGCTTTTTTTTGAAAGCACATCTTGCCCTTTGCTTAAATGCCATCCCTGCAAGTCGCCTCTTACACTCATCCTTCTGGACCTCGTCCATACATAGCTGCTGAATTGATGAACAGAATGTAGAATCTCCATTTAGTGAAACATTATTCAGACCTAAGAGTGAATAAAAAAGAAAAAGAGGAAAATGAAAAAGGCCACCTCTTCTGGGAAGTCCACTCTGACTGCTCAACCCGCCCTTTTCCCTTTGAAACACAATCACTTATGCTCCACTCTACTCTTTTTGATAGTACTTAAAACCCTCTAATAAACTTTAACGTTTTCAAAAAAAAAAGAGATGCTGATACCACTTCAACATGGACGAGCCTTGACAAGAGCATGTTAAGTGAAAGGAAGCAGACACACACGGCCACATATTGACTTCAGTGATCTGAAATGCCCAGAATAGGCACATGCAGAGGCGGAGAGCAGGTGATGGTTGCAAAGGGCTAGGTGGAGGGTGGTTAGGGAGTGACTGCTAGTGACAGGGGTGTTCTTCTGGGGTGATGAAGTGTTCTGGAAATAGATGGTGATGAGGGCTGCACAACCGTGAGTGTGCAGAAGACTGCTGAGCTCTGTCTCTGGGAGTGCCTGTGATTGGGGGCGGCTTTATTTTCTTCTCACCCTGCACTCTGAAGAGACATCTTGTGCAGTTGCCTTTCTACTAGTGTGAGTGGTGAGAATCAGAGACTTTGCAGAGACTTGTTTCTTTTTCCCCCCCTGCTGAGTGTAGGCAAAATAATTTTAAGCCTGAGAAAGTGCTCCATCTGCAGAAATGTATTTCAGTTTTGCATGGTGTAAAAATCTTGAGAGATTTTTAATCGTTGAGGTCAGCCTGTGGGGGGAAATAGCCCGTGAAGCCTTGGGGAGACCTGGAAAAGCCGCGCTTCCCTCCCTGACACGGGTGGACTATTCACCCCAGTTCAGGCAGTGAAGGGCCCAGACCCCTGAGCGGAGTTGACAATCGTGAGTATTTACGTGTATCCGCTGCTTCATCTTGGATATTAATTTCAAGCTGAGTCATTTTGTGGCGGCAGCCTCATCCTACATCGGGAATTTATATTATCTGCTCTTTGAGGTGAAGACCTGACATATTTTATTATTTAACAGTCTCCCTTGAATTGATATCTCAGATTCCTTTGTCAAAAGCAAAACAGCAGAAATACAGACGTCCTTTAATGCCAATATGACCAGGAGCAGGTTTAGTCTCTGTGCCTCAGTGGCCTTATCTTCGGGTGGGGATGATGATAACAGTGCTTCCCTCAGAGGGGCTGGTGAGGGGAGAGTGAGGAGCACAAAGGGAGGACTTACAGGAGATGCTCATGAATGACTGAATTTATTGCTCTCAGTCTGGTGAGGCCTCAGGGGCAGAGATGTCAGAACAGAGCATTCCTAGCCAGAGCTAGATCCGTGTTGGCAGCTGTTATGGTCAGTATCACAACTGTGGGTTATCAGGTAGTTTTAAGACTTGGTAATATGAATTCATGAATAATGTTAGAAGACTGGACATCTCAGATTCAGTTTACATAGTTCTCAAGATTTCCTCTGAGAAATGGATGGTTTTTTCCCCATCTT
This sequence comes from Camelus bactrianus, assembly GCF_048773025.1. Classification (NCBI taxonomy): domain Eukaryota; kingdom Metazoa; phylum Chordata; class Mammalia; order Artiodactyla; family Camelidae; genus Camelus; species Camelus bactrianus. The sequence continues at coordinate 87,990,477 of NC_133545.1, read as the reverse complement.
AAATCTGAGATGAGTCTCTAAAAAATTTCCGTATCCCTCCATCTTTTTGCTTTAATTCTCTATTTCTTAAAAAAAAAAAAGTTTTTAAATTGATTTAGTGGGGACTGAACTGAGGGCCTCATGCATGCTAAGCACATACTCTCCCAAATGAGGTAAAATCTCCCCCCTGATTTTTTTTAAAATTTACTTTCTTAGTATTCAGAGGTTAGAGGCCTCTAATTCTTTTTCTGGAGACTTGTCCATGAACCTGTAAATCTATTATTAATGGACAAAACTTGGTTTATTAAAAAAATGAATAGTATATTCTGCAATCCATCCAAAAGGAAATGTTCATTGGCTTAAAATGTTTCTCCTTTAAGGTGATTTCTCCTTTTTGGTCTAGCTCAATTTATTAACAGACATCCTCATCATCATAATGACCAAACTCGCTCTGAGTGGACACCTCCCTAAGGCTAAAATAATTTCCTCATGTTTTACTTCATAGCAGGTGTTTGACGGTAGGTATCAGTGTCTCCTTTTTTGCAGCTGAGGAATTGAGAGATGGAGAAGATTGTCCCAAATCACACGCAGCTGTCGGTGGCTAGCTCGGTGCTGGAACCCAGGCTGCACAGGATTCATTCTTAATTGCTTCTCTAATCAGCCTCCCGTTGAGTGGTTACCCGAACTCCTGTGACTCCATAAATGGCCGATTTTAGTGATCTCAGCCTGATGAGGCCTTCAAAGGGGAGACACCAGTGAGAATGTGAGACAGAGTGGCATAAATTAAAATTGTACATTTTCACAGATGTTTAATTCTCAGGTAGTGGCATAAAAAGTTAATTTTTATGTATTTTAGTGCTCTGTAAGCACTAAAACAAAACATTAAAAATAATTCTAGTGCAAATGAGAAGGGGACTTTGAAAGTCCAACCACTGCAGATGATGTTACTTGTTTTTCTCTAGTGGCCCTTATTGACAGAAATACTTACAAAGACTGAATTGGTTTTATGTAGTCTTAATATGGAAGAAAAGATTGTCAGTGAATATTTTAAGAAAATCTTTATTCTTTTCTTTCCTGATGATATATATATAAGTTGTTTTCATGGCTTAAGTACATTTCCTCATTTGTGAAATTTGAGTAATATCGTTTAACTTGTCTGACTGTGAGAGTTAGTAGCCTTGTATAGAAAGAACTCAAGAGGTGCTTAGTAAAAATGTGCTGTCACAATGACAGATATTTTAGAAGGATCAACTCTGAATACTAAAGAGGGTGGCTTATTACTGATGCATATTTAATATGTATATATATGATATATATGAATATGGCTTAAAGTAACAAGGATTCATTTATTTTTTAGTGCACTATGAAGTTTTAATGAAATCTGTATCATTCTAGTGAGACAGGGACTAGTTAAATTGCCTTAAGCAGACGACCTTGAAGATTATTTACACAGAATGTGTATTGTTAGAACTCAGATGTCATGTTGCCGTGTAACCATCCACTCCGACACTTAAATTCGTTGGATTCTGACATCCACATTGATCATTTTCAGGGAATAAGCTTCTCCCGTTTGTGATTTAAGAAAATTTTGATCTTTTTTCCTGCACTCTTAACAGGTTTAAAATATCAAAACATTGATTTGACATGTAACTTTTTTAATAGAGACAATAAAGCTCATGCTGTTTTATTATGTAAATAAATGTTTTTGTACTTCAACAAACTTATGATTTCCTGGATTTTGAGAAGTATGTTGCAAGATACTTAGATAACCTACTTTCGGAAAAATACAGACGCGACTTTTATGAATATAGGCCTAGTACAGATCTGTTCATTTTTGCTACAGTGCAAGACATGAGGCCTAGGAGAGATTTGTTGCCGATTGCAAGGAGGACAGATCCCATGTCTCAGTCTCCCCTCCTGTAAAATGAAGTGGCTGGACTGGATTCTTTCCTCTTCTAAGATGAGTTTCCATGAGCCTGTGTCTTTTGTTTATATTCAGGAGTATTAGCAATATCAGATTAAATACTGAGTTACCCTCGCTTCCCCCGAAGCAAAGTGCAGTATGTGCTACAGAAGCTTTTAGTTATCTGATTCTCGTTTCTTATCCTACAGGCAATTTTTGTGTTGCATGCTTCCTGGCAACCTGGAAGGTCTTTTTAGCCATAGGTGGCGCTTGTTGCCCCTTCTTACCGTCTTAATTTTCCTGTTTGTTAAAGAAGGCTTAAACAACGTTATTTTGTTTTGATTTCTTTGCTTGATGCTTCAGAATAGCACAATGTCCATTATGTCTGTCTACGTGGAAAAATTGTTCTGCTTATATTTTAGTTTTATTCTGTCATCTCGCTGTGAACATCTCAGACTTGCTGTGTGAACAGTGGCAAAATCGGACTTTTCTTCCAGTGTTAGAAACCAGTGAGCCGGGAACTTATAAAACAGCCAGTAGCGGCCTCTGGAGAACATTATAGCTGAAAAGTGTACTGAGTTCCCTGAGTATTGACCCCGCTGCTGTGTGTTAATTGGTGGTAGGACATTTGGTACATATAGGAAGGGGTGTAGTTCTTTGACTTGGGTTTGCGTACACGCGCTGCCACTGAGCCATGTGAGCCTGAGTCAGTTCGTTCTGAGTTTTTCCCTCGTCTGTGAGTTTGGGACGTTGGTATCTGCTTTGTAGAATTGTGAGAATTAGAAATTATGTAAAGTGTTTACCACAGTGGGTATGTCAAGAGGGCTCATAATCTTTAGCTGCTGTTTGGTGTGAAGCCATCATTTTATAGTCTTTGTCAATTACTAAGAAACAGGGAAACAAGAAAAGCTGGTTTATGATGAAAGATATTTGAGGAGGTTCCATAGTTCCTATACCCATAATTAAGCATCAGCAGAGTCAGAAGTGTTACACAGTCACCCTGAACCAACATTAAGCCACAGAATTTTTTGTTACTTCATATATGTTGGGGCCTAAGGGGATCCAATACTTATATGCATGTTGTCTCCAGCAGCCAACTGAGAGAAGACACAAAAGAGTATGCAGGCGATAAATGTCTTCTTTGTTACTGATAAAGCCACGTTCTCCATGAACTTCAGGGCTGTGGGAAAATGTGTGTCATGATACTGTGTCCCAGAATTAGAGACTCACCCTGTCCCAGGTAGCTCTGGGCCACAGCGAGCCTTCCCTTGAGAGGACCTGCCCCTTCATGCACAGGGCTGTCCTGACATGGAGCTGAGCATCCCAGGTGCTTCCCAATGGTGACCAACACTGGAGGGAAAGGTAGGCTTTCACATTCCCTGCTTGTCTCCCCGGATTCACACCTCACCCTGTTAGTGTGACGAGGGCTAGCTGTGATCCAGCGGCCAGGGGTATGAAGGGAGAAGCACTCTCCATGGCCCAGAGGAATGGGGAGGAGGCATCCCCTACCTAGTTTAAACAGGTGGTGGAATGGAATGGGAGGGTGCTCCCCAAGAGTTTATAAAAGGAGAAATAAGGATTTTCTTTGGGACTTATACTAGCCAGGAAACACATAATATTATTAGAAGGGAGACTTGTAAATCACTTTTATACTAAGTTGACATTTGTTGAACAACAAAAATGTGCTACATTCTTTTCTGAGAGTTTTACAGAAATGAATCCTTCAATCTTCTCAACAAGCGAGTAAGGAAGGTTTGATTGTTATCCCAGTTTTATAGTGTGGAAATTTCAGCACGGAGAGGGTAAGTAAGTTGGCCAAGGTCACAGAGCTAGTAAGTGGCAGAGCTGGTATTTAAACCCTGGCTGTCTGGTTTTGAGGCTCCCAGAGATGGGCTTTGGGTGTTTAGAGGTATCTGCATCCCTGAATCTTTGTACCACTTTGCATCAGTTAGCCCAGAAAGGACAGGGAAAGGAGAGTTACACAGGTGCTCACTGTCATGTCTCGGCCACTGTCCACGAAGTGTGCACTGTGATTAGCGTTAATTATTTTCTAGGCAGTAGATCTGTTCGTATAACAGAAATTTAGTCCATTGAGTTAATCTACAAACCCTTCCTGCTCTGCTTCTGTCCATGGTTGCCATGTGACTGCCTGCCCGTGATTGGGCTGTGGAGGAGAAAATATACTCATGGTTGAACTCTGATATTTCAGTCTGGTTTATAGTTTCACTTCTTCTGTTACATTAATAAGTTTCTGGTTTTCTTGCATCAGTGTGTCATGAGTTTGGTTAATGTGAAACCAGTCCATGGGAGCCCAGGGATGCTAACGGTATAATTTCTGAGCACACTGTCACACTTCTACCCGTGCAGACCTGGCTGGAGGATGTCCGCCTTCCTCACTGATTTCTCCAAACAGCAGGGTCCTCTCCCACCCCCGGATGTGAGGCTGGGAGCTCTATGAGTTGGCCAGTCGGTGGCCAAGTTCACCAATCAGAAAATGATGAAGTACCCGGAAGTGGGCTTAATAGAAGAAAAGGGCTTCCAGGTAGTCCGATGGGCTGTTCGAGTCCATTTGGTGAGAAGCTGTCCACTGTGGTTGAGCTGCTGCTTTGCGGTTGAAAAGTCTGGATTAGATGAAGGGATTTTAAAAAGGAGAAAGGAGTGATTTCAGGTGGTACGTCCACACCGGTGAGAAGTGATGGATGACCGCCTGTGTGAGGCATAGACAGAGTCTTACAAACTTCATAAAACAGCTTTAAATGCTCTGCCATCTGAGTGCACTTCATATGGGGTCCAGTTCATCACTGGTCACGCTGAGAGGGCAAATAATTGATGATGGCGGAAAGGACACGGAGGCATCAAAAAGTCTCAGTCATATTCCCTGTTTAAAGGATGTGGCACAATGTAGTATATTTGAGCTGGTTTTTCACTGAACAATTTTTAGTGTTTTCTGGGACTCCCCAGTGCCCCAAGGCTCCATGCAGCGGGGTGTCCCATCAGAGCAGCTCTGTCAGCGCTTGCCCTGGGCTGACGTGGTGTCACGGGGAGCAGGACGGTCAGCGTCCACGGCTCCTCCGAGATCCGTCTCCTCATCCGCAGTGCCGGGTTGCTCATCCGTGTCTACTTAGTAGGTTTGCTGAGAATCAAACGTGATGGTTGTCAGGTGTGATTTGTGATTGTTTCTGTGATTGGCATATAGTCAGTGTTTGATAGAAACCCTTGTTTTTTTAGTATAATTGTAGCAGCTAGATTGCAGTGGTTTTTAGTCTGTATTTTTTATAACTTTATTCTTATTTTTAAATATGCACTTATTTTTATTTATTTTTTTGGAGGTACTGGGGACTGAAGCCAGGACATTGTGCATGCTAAGTAGGTGCTCTACAACTGAGTAATACACACCCTCCTTGTCTGCACTTGAAAATAAATATTGCAGTACACAAAATAGATCTTAATCACCATCATGGGACCTAGTCTACTTATAGACAATTGAACACGTATGCTATTTCAATAAGAATAAATGTTGTTGAGACATACATTTCTGAATCTGTTAATGTGCTTAAAAACGATCATAGGTAGTGATAAACACGAGTCTTTGATCCAGTACTTCTTAGGGTCTGTTTTGCCATCAATGGAAATTACATTCTACAGAGAAGGCTAATTGGGTCTCTTTGATATTTGGATGGTTTAGCAGATGATCAAGGCTTTCAAAAGCTGACAGAATTGTATTTTAAACTAACTACAAAGTTATCTTCTAGAAGTTGGAATTCCTAAGCTTTTGAAGTGTCCAGTAATCCAGGGGGTATGTGTCTGTGTCTGTGTGAACGTTTGTGTGTGTGATTTCAGGAAAGTAGAAATAAGTTCCATATAGACTTCTGATACCTTTTTCCTCCAGTTCAAGGTGTAGGCATATATTTACACAAATAAATTGATATTCTTTTGTCATTTGGCATATTGGGAATAAGAGGTTGTCATACTTGTTTCAGAAGAGTTGGGGAGCATGAGCTTAGAAAACGGGAGGAGAAAGAGGCCGGGAGGCACTTCACACTCTGTGAAGGATTTGAGGAACAGTAGCTTTTCTTTTTCTTCTAAAGCAAACTGGCGCTGAATTGTAACATATTATTACTCAGAATTGCTATTCTGATCAGATACAAGTGCCTCAGATTTTTGAAGGCAACTTGAATGATGAAATGTGTTTTAGCAGTTATCTTTAATAGTTGTTTTATTTTTCAAGTAAAAGGCTATAGCCTGTTCTTTCTTCCAGCGGTACAAGACATGCTCATTAATCTATGTACATGATCTGTGTGCTTAGTTTTTTTTTTTTTTTTTTTTGAAATGCTTGTTTCATTGTGGTTTGAATGAATGTTTAAAATTTCTGGATTTTGATGTTTAGAACATGCTGATATATGAGAACCGTTAAAAACCTGATTGTTCTTTGGTCCTTGTTTGTTGGGGCACCTTATTGATTTCTGTTGTCTGTTAAAGAGGGAAATGCTTCCTCTAGCCTGCAGATCATTAAGTGAATGGTTTGCAGTGTGCCTTTAAAATTCTTTGAATGCATTGAGCATGTTTGTCCAGTGAATTTTGAATCGACTCATTGTAATGACTTTGATTTTGTTCTGTGGCTTTTGCTCCTCTCCACAAGAATTTGAATACCCTGTTGCATTTTGTATACGTGTTCTTAACAGGGGAAGAAATTTTGCATTTTTTACAGAGCTGGGTTTTCCTATCCCCTCTGAATGCCATCTATAATTGATACAATAAAAATCAGTTATTGCAGTGCATAATTATTTCATAAACTATTTTTTGGCATATTCAGAAACAATGACAAAGAATGATAAAAAAAAATACAAAACCTTCCTTCCTTTGAAGAATAGAAATGAGGTGGTCAGGCTCACGCATGCTTTGTGCCTGACACACTTACTCTCATTTCATTGTGTATCATGATTCGGAGATGGAGTTGCTTCAGGTTTGTAGATTTTTGTTTTAACATTTGTGTTGAATTCTTTCTCCAGGCTGATGTTTCCTGTTGTGTTTGTGGAAAGAGTAGAAGGGAAACAAATACTTTGTTTTGTTTTCAGGAGTCCTGAGTTGATGAGAAAAGAGTTGAGGGTGGGCTGAGGAAAAGAGTGACACTCCCTCTCCTCCTGATAAATAAATAAATCAATTAAGTGTATCGATATTTGACCAATAGTAGTTAGCGAGCCCAAAATGGATAGATATGCCCAATGGAAATTACTGAGTTCACCTGTAGAATTATGTGCTTTACCAAGTAGAAGCAGCTTAGAGCAATCAGAAAAATCAGTAATATGATGAGATATAAAAGGGATATCATATCTTTTATTTCTGAAACTTTTCTACGTTAAGTTGTGTAGAGCTAAAATTAAGTTTCAAGAACCAGGATTTAAGAGTGTGGGTGGTTCTGTAGGATCGTTATTCACGGATGTGCCTAGACCCTGCTAGAGTAGCTGAAGATGGCAGGAAAAGACCCAGAGGCAGTATTTGTCATCCTAGGGTGTCCTCCATAATGGTTCCATGTGAAAGACCATGACTGGTTTAACAAACTGTAACACACCCCAGCCGCCTGTGAACTTTGATAAGAAAAAAATATGCTTAGAAACTGCTTTGTAAGCAAGTGCCTGTGCATCCTCACACCAGTCTCCTTGCCTTAAAAAGCAGAGACAATGCTTTGCTTGCATAGTTGAGGTTTTAGATAGCACTCTGCTGGTTGCAAAGCAAGGACCGTGGCCCTCAGCTATAAACGCTGGGCTTGTGTGCTGTTAGATAGCCTATTATCCCCAAAACAAGGACCTGGCTGGTCTGGTGGTCTGCTTTGTAATTCACATATCTAAAAATGTATCTTGTTCCCCTCACCCCATGACTTCCCTAAAGATACACTAATCCTTTGTACTCATTGTGGATTTTACAATCTCTGACTCATCCCGTCTTTCCCGAAGTTCCTCCTTACTATCTCACAACTGTTGATGAATTTTTCCTTTGATTAAACACAATAAATATGGGAGCATTTGAGAGGCTCGTGGAGTTGACTCCCGACTCCCTCTCGATTTCTTGACTTTTTACACAGAGTCCTGAATAATCATTCCATGCTGGTAAGACTTCTGCCAGCCAGATGCCACAGTTCAAGGTGAGAAGTATGCAGGCTTTATCTCTCCTACCCGAGGGAGAGAGAGGAGAGAATTGAGATATGCTCCCCCGTGGTCCCTTCCTGCCCAAGGGCCACTGCAGTTCACCTGAAGCCTTCTGGCTTCTGCTCAGAGGGTCTCTGTCCCAGGACTGTCTGCAGCCTTTCTTCCCTTGTCAACATTTCCTTTCAGAATTTGGTCTGTTCTCTGCAATTCAACCCTGGCAGATGTGATGGTGGTCAGCGTGCTGGTGGGCAGTCATTTGGGGACTCCCAGGAGCCATGCTGATTCTCCTGAGTCTCTCAATCGGGGTTACAGAACAGTCGAGAACCGAAAGAAGCCCATTCACGTGAGGTCAACAGAGCATTACATAACTTTCATTTTATTTTTGAATTTTCAGTGGAGAAATTATTTGTAGCAAATTGTTCCAGATTTTCGGCCGCCTGCTTTCCTCATCACCACTTCCTTGCTGGCTCTGGTGCTTGTTTTACAGACCAGGTTTCTTCTCTGGTCATTTCTAGCAGCTGGGCTTGCCGAATCCTTGATCTGCATTTGAAGCAGAATGCTTCTTCGTGATGTGAAACTAATTTTCCTGTTTCTGAATATTTCGTGTACACTCAGCAACTGTTTCAAGTGAAATGCTCTTGTCCAATTTCGGTTAACTCACATTAGCTGATTTCCTGCTTTCGTGCTGAGGGCAGTTTCTTCTTCCTGTAATAAAATTTAGCAATTTGCATTTACTATGGGAAGGTACTGGCCCGAGGTGCTTTTTTTCTTAACAATTTTAATACAATTCACCCATTAAAATGTACAGCGGTTTTTACTCTATGCCCAGAATTGTGCATCCCATTCAATCTTAGAACATTTTCTTCCCCCCAACAGGAAGCCCCGTATGCATAAGCAGATATTCCCATCTTCCCCATCCTCCCCCAGCCCCAATGAGCCACTCTTCTCTCTCTGTGGATTTGCCTGTACTGGACATTTCATTTAAATCGAGTCACTTCATGTAAGTGGAACCGTCTATTGTGACTGACTTCTTTCACACTGAGTAACGTTTTCAATGTTTGTCCACGTTGTGGCCTGTGTCAGTACTCTATGCTTTGCTATTGCTGAATAATATTCCACTGTATGGCTGGGCCCCACTCTTTACCCATTCATCAGGTGATAGGCATTTGTGTTGTTTCTGCTTTTTGGCTGTGATGTGTAGTGTCGCCGCGAACATTCCTTTAGGAGTTTTTATGTGGACATTTGTTTTCAGTTCTCTTACGTGTGTGCCCAGACAGCAGAATTGCTGGGTCATTCAGAAACCAAATGTTCAACTCCCTGAGGACCTGCCAGGCTGTTTACCAAAGTGGCCACTCTGTGTTACGTCCTCACCAGCAACTGCTGCGAGCTCCGCTTCCTCTGTGTCCTCATTAGTGCTTGTTATTTTTTTTTTATTATAACGTATTGTTGTGGGTGTGAAGTGGTTTCTTCTAGTGGTTTTGACTTGATTTCCCTTAGAGCTAATGATATTGAACATCGTTTCATTGTGCTTATTGGCCATTTGTATATTTTCCTTGAAAAATAACTTTTCAGATCCTTTATTCACCTTTTAATTGAGTTGCCTTTTTATTGTTGAGTTGTAGGGTTTTTTTTTTTTTTCATTTGGAGATACAAATTCCTAATGAGATAAATGATTTGAAAAAATTTTCTCCTGTGTATTGGTTTTTCACTTTCTGGATGGTGCTCTTTGAAGCAAAGTTTTAAATTTTGAGGAACTCCAATTTATCTCTGTTTTCTTTGTTCCTTGTGCTTTTGGGGTATTATTTAAAATCTGAGGTATTTTATTTAAAATTTTATATATAAAATAACTTAATTCGTAGGACCGTTCTAGGAGATGGGTGCGGTTGTTGTCCCCAGTCTATGGATAGGAGACTGAGATGTAGAAAATTTCACTGACATATCAGTGTCAGAGCTACCCAGTGCTGTGGGTGTTCAGACCCTCATGTTTGTCCCCAACATCTGTGCTTTTCACCAACATGCTCCACTCCTTCCTGGAATCGTTAATGAAAAAGTGTTTCCGTTTTTGATTTCTTGTTAGTTTGTTTTCTCTTTGGTGACCTCATCTCCTCATTTTCCTTTCGGATATCAGTGTAGATTTATTTTAGGTCTCATGTAGGCAGAAGTATTGCTATCAGTTAACTTCTTTATTACTCACTCTCCGATGATGATTGTTGCTATTTAACCTAATCAAGTCATGCTTAACTCTTTCCTGCTCATGACACTGAAAAGTGTCATGACTTAAAGAATGCTCAAAGAAGAAAGTACTTGATTGATTTCATCTTGCTACCCAATCAAACCAATCAAATGAAAACCCGGTGTTGACACAGATTATAAGCCCTCCAGAATAGGGTCACTGTCTTCCTTGTGTTTCATTTGTTTGGTCACAGTGTCTGGATAGCGCCTTGCTGTCCAGCAGTTTTGTGAGGATACGGTGCTCGTGAATCATTGTAAGGACAGAATTTTGACAACAGACTATGTTGTTCATTTCACAAGGGAAAAGATAATATAGAAATACTGCTCAGATCTATTTTAAAATTAAGCTTGGAATTTTGAGAAGAATTCAAGAAACCATACAAAGATCTTTTTCACTAATTTTAGATGTATCTTAGACACATTATGGTTACATAGCAGAGTAACTTATCAAGTAGATTTGACAAGAGGTGTGTACTATTGATTTTTTGTTTTAGTTGAAATATTCTATCTGAGATAAAGTAATCAGTGCCTATAAATGCACAAATATGTTTGTATTTCTATGCAACATGGGAGCAGACTTCATATGTTTCTATATAATACATATGACTGTGTGTTTTAATCTGTCTGTCAGTGTTTTTATAGTTTTTCAGCAATGTTGTAACTTTAGAATTCTTCTAAGAAATTCACTCCCAATACTACTGCAGTTTGTACTGTGTATCCTTTCTTATGCATGGGATTCCACTGTCCCCTCAGGGAGGAATTTCCACTCCTATTGAGTTAGTAGCAGATTTAAAGGAACTGTGATTTCTAGGCCTTTGCTCTCCATGTGTTTGCAGTTGGCTGTCAATCACGATTTTCCCTTTCTTGAGTTTTCATTCTTCAATTAGAATTTTTGAAAATAACTACTAATATGTTTCACATGTCTCCCTAGAAACTTGATGTGTTTGTGCTTTTCAGTTTTCAATTTATGAAAAATATAAATGCACCCTTGTTTTTAAGTAGTCCTTTTTCACTAGATATTTGTTTATCTCTTTATAGTTAAAATAATTTTTTTCCCAATGAATGAATCGTTGTGCATGTTTTAAAAAACCTTACTTTTTACTTTTCTTATTCTAACAGTTATATTCGTTGTAGAGAATTTATAAAATAAGGATAAACACAGTAATAACTTAAAATGGCCTCTAATCTCACCTGGAGATACAGTTGTAAGGTTTGAAATTGAGAATTACAAGTCCTCTCACGTTTTTTTTCTTTTTCAAGTACGTTTTGGTTACTGAGACCCTCGAATTCCCATATGAATTGTAGCAGCAGCTAGCCAGTTACTGCAGAGGAGCCCACTGGGATTGTGATCGAGACCACGTTGAATATGTGGATCGCTCTGTGGAGCACTGACATTCCAAGAGCGCTGTCATCTGATCCAGGAATGTGCGTGGTGTGTCTGTCCAGGTATTTAGGTCTTCTTTAATTTTTTTTCAACAATGTGTAGACTTTACATAGTATTATTTTATTTATTTTTTCCCTTTATGCTGAGTAAAAGTGTGCAACGTACCGGAATCAGAACTGTATTGTAGCCCCAACACTTGCTGCTACAATGGACGCTGCGGTCTTTCTTTGCCCTCTGTAAAATCTTGCACAAAATAGGACCTAAGTAACTCTTTCTTCAATGAATGATTTTATGATTGCTGAATGATGCTTGAGAGTCCTTGTGATGATATCTTTTTCCCAGACTTTCCCCTTTTCTTAATTATGCCCTTTCTCTTCCTTTCCTCCAGCCTGGGTTTCAGCCTGCCTGTGGCATTGATTTTCCCTATCTGTGGACTCTTCCTTTCACTAGTTCACGATAATGTTACATGTGGGCTGTGGAAACTTGCTAGATGTCAAGAAAGAACCAATCCATTGCATGCTAGTATTTTTAGTGTGTGGTATTCTTTTATCTATTGAAATTAAATCAGGCTGACCCCCTGAGCTCTTTTCACCTTCCTACACATGATACTGCTCTGGTTGCTGCATGTGCCCTTCCCCCAGACTTGGTTTTGGAATTGAGTAAGTCACCATCACTGGAGACCACTATTTTAAAGATGAGGAGGACATTTGATCCTTCTCCCTGGTTGGGGACTTGGATGAGATGAGGTAACAGATAAAGAATGGAGCCCCAGCACATTCTGACCACTGCTCTTTCCGTTCCTTTCTCCAGGGGAAAAGAGTACAATTCAAAAATATAAAGATTGTGAGCTAATGAGATAGACAAGACAACCGATCATTTATTAAATATCCTTTCATGCCAGAAACAAATGTATTATACACAAAATAAGCACACAAATCACGGTAGAACCGTGATTAAAAACGTGGGTCCTAGTTCGAGTTCTGCTCTGGAATGACCAGTCCTGTGAGATGGAGAACTGGTAGGCCGGCTTAGCGTCTCTCGGACTAGATTTCTGTCCTGCAGAGATGGGGCTCGCTAGGCGTCCCCCCCGTAGAGGTGCTGGGGGGTGTAAGTGACGCACGTGGGCAGCCCTAGCACAGCTGCTCGTTCCTCGTAAGTGCAGGAGAGCATAGCTTTTGCGGTGACGGCTTTATGACCGCCCCGTGAAGACTCTCAGTGCTCCTAAGGGATGCCTTGTGGTTTGGAGATGGGATTCTCACTTCTGTAAATACCCAAGGATTGTGTTATTGGGCCCTGCTGATTTGAATCTATTCTTTAGAAAGTACATATTGTAGATATATTTTTCAAGAATGCATGTTTTTTTCTTTTATTTTTTATAGTTCTACCCTCTCTCTTGGTGGACTTTTCATGGAATCCAGGAAACAGCCCTAAGCCACCTGCCTCTTCACACGTCTCCGTGGCGGTTTTCTTCCCTGACTAGAAGAGGGTTCTGCATAGGGAATTTTCTTTGTTCCCCTTTTCTTGGAGTCTCTCTGTCTGTCTGCCCACCTCTCACCTGTCCAACTGTCCATTTCTCTACCCACTCATTCTTCTGACTTGTTCCAAAAAGCATTTCAGGCAGCTTACAGAAGAACAGATACCAAATAAGCAGGTGAGAAAATGGGGCCAAGTTCAGACAGTGAGGCTAGGAGGCGAGCCTGTGTGAGGGTGGCAGGCATGAGAGACACGCGTCTGCCCTGTGACTTATAAGATCAACAGCAACAGTGTGCCTGAGGCTCCCAGCAGACACAGGGAAACAGGGTGTGTGGGAGATGCTCACTGGCTGTGAAATAAATAAGTGGCTGAGGAGAAGCCCAGCCTTTCCAGCTACTAAGGCTTAGGAGAATATTTTGAGTGTCTTCCAAAATCAGAGTATTTCATCTTTTCCTTTTTCAGAGTTCTATGTATAGTTGGTTACATTCTATACATGGAAATTTCTCCAAAACTGCTTCCCACGTGTGTCCCATGGCTCGGAATGGGGTGGTTCTGCTCATTGACGCGTGTTGGCCAGAAACCGAAAATGACATCCTCCAAGAAGCCTGGGATTTGTCAGTTATGTTTTGTCAGTGCTGATGACTTCAGAATATGCTTTCACAGTTCCTCTCCATCTGAGGCGGCAGCATGCTCTCTTAGCAGCATCAGGAGCTCAGGGCCACGGGATGGTGGGGGCTGACTGCACTGCCTTCAAGACAGCTGAGGTAGTCACTGCAGCCGTGGTGCTTTCACGTAGTGCATTTCATGTTCTTTAATAGGCTTCAACAGGGAGTTAATTGAGTTAATTAACATGTAATAAATATGATGCTTTGTTGTAAAGACAGTTATAGGCAGAATATAAGCTGTGAAGACTTTAAAAAATGTTTCATTACTTAAATTTCAGCAGGGAAGATTTAGTTTATCTTATTTATGCCTCTCTTTAAAAGTAACAAAGAAACAAGACAGAAAAAGCAGAGGATGATTTCTGTTCTTCCTCTCGGCTTGCAGGTGCCCTCACCTCCAGTGGCATCCATCCAGACACCAGCACTGACACTGGCCGTGCTCAGAACTGCCTCAGCCCTGAAGATACAACTGACAAATAGAAGGGGGCCATGCCCTGTTACAGCAGGTGCTCTCACTTTGTGGGTCCTTATGTAACTGTGCGTTGTTATTCAGGATCGCCCATTCTACATTGTGTGACGCTGCTGCGGTGTCTCCTAGTTATTTATTTATGTAAGTACTCATGTATTTTCTCCAATGCATGGTACTAGACATCTAAAAATGATTTTTTCAGATGAAAAATAATGTGTATTTAATATAATAAGTCTGAAAAAAGGGGCAAAATAGGGTATCCTTGTCCCACTACTCAGAGACAGTAATTAACACTTTAACTTCTATTTTCTGTTCTTTTCATCAGTGTGTATCACCTCTGTCATAAAAACCAGCGATCACTCTGTGCCTGTTTACTGTGTGGAGACCTCCATTTTCCATTCGGCTTATTACATGTTTTTCTGCAATATTCTATCTCCCCTGGCATGATTTTTAATGACCAGTATAGCATTCTGTCTTGTGGAGGCATCGTCCATTTTACTTCGGACTTAAATAAACTTTTAAATTCAAGTATACTTAACTGAAATACTGAAAAGGGAACTGTGGTGGTACTTAAAGGCCCCTAACTCCCTTCCCCTTATTTCCTGAGTGTAAAAGCTGTTGACAATGTGGTGTATATATTTCATGACCTTTATGCCTATGACATATATATATATACCCATAAATACATACATACCTACATACATACACGTATATGAGAAGTCTATGTATATGTGTGTATATATATGCTTTATTGAAAAATAAGACCGTACTATATGTGTTCTGCAGCTCGCTTTATTCACTCACGGGTATATCATAGACGTCCTCCCACTCCAGACTCACCCGGTCCTTTCAGATAGAATGGAGGGGTCTCCTGATGTGCAGGTGTGGTCTCTTGTGCAAGGACACCTTTGGTGGGAGAGTGATGTGGACAAGGCCCTGGACAATGCTGAATCGCCGGCCCCTTCAGAGCCCACGTCTCGCCGTGATTTACCGCATCATTTTCTTGATGTTGGACCCTTAAGTTTTCTCCATTTTCCACTTTCAGAAAGGATGTTTGACTGGCATCCCTCTTGTACAAACATACCTGTGATCTTGTATGAGTATTCCTTTAGTTAAGGCTTCTGGAAATTTTGTCCCTGGATGTGATATTTACATTCATCACAGGCTCCTTTCAAGTGACTCTAGAAATTGCTTCTCCAGTGGGGAATGAAAATCTGTAGAATAATTTATGTAACCAATTCTCTATCACAGGATATGATTTCACTTCAGCTTTTCATCCCACCATTGTAAACAGTGCTGTGTAAATGCACTGATGAGTACATCTTTTGAACTGATTTTTTTTCTAAATGAAATGATTCCTAGAAGTTGAGTTGAGACTGTGTGTACACACGTTTTTCAGAGTTTACATATCCATTGACATGTCGTCCTCCAAAATGTCGCTCACAGTTTGTTCTCTCACAGATGGACACTAGCTAGAATATCTTTTACAAATATTTGCCGATATGATGAGCAAAATTGCTTTTTCATTGTTTTAGTTTGTATTTGATGACCAGTGAGTTATTGAGCATTTTTCACTCATTAGTCATGTGACTTTTTAAAAGTGAATGATCCCTTTTGTCCTTTGCACACATTTAAGTGAGGGAGCTTCTTGTTGCTTTGTGACAGCTCTTTGTATGTTATGAACATTAACCCCTTGATTTCATCAACATGTATCACAGAGCTTTTTCTTGTCATTTCTTGCCTTTCATTTTGTTCAGTAGGTTTTTTATTTTCGTTGTGGCTCAAAATATTCTTAAGATAGTAAATGTCTTCCTTTTGGGTTTTATCTTTGTTATTATTCTTAGAAATACTTTCTTATAATGGTATAAATCTCTTATGTAGGTTTATTTAATGTCTAAGATGGAGATGATAATAGTACTTGTTATAGTGAGGAGAACTTGAATTAATGTGAGCAATGAGTTGTATTTGCTGTTATTAGTATTTTAATATTTAAACCACTATCTGTAACTTTTTTTGTGGTCATTATGACAGGAATAGAATTTGTTCTTTCCAGGTGATTCTCTGATTGTCCCAGGAGAATTATTGAATTCATACTTTGCTCTTTGATTTGAAATCCCACATGCACAAAATACTTATGTACACTAGAGTCTCTTTTTGAGCTCATGCTATATTTCTGTCAATCTTACTTCCTTACT
The DNA here is from genome assembly GCF_048773025.1 of Camelus bactrianus. Lineage (NCBI taxonomy): Eukaryota > Metazoa > Chordata > Mammalia > Artiodactyla > Camelidae > Camelus > Camelus bactrianus. The sequence goes on along the minus strand of NC_133545.1, from coordinate 87,974,037 downwards.
CCAGCGCCATATCTTACATACTGTAAAAATTAATTATTATCTGACAGTGTGATTTTTTTTGTTCTTTTCTTTCATCCCAAACTTTCTTGGGTATTATTATGACTTTATTATTCCTGAAGAATTCTAAAATATTTTGTTCAAGTTAAAAAAATGTCAGATAAGAGTATTCATGGGATTTTTATTAAGTTTTGAATTATTTTTAGGAGAACTTACATCTTTACAAAACTGTTTTCCTCCATGCAATATGTTGATGTCTCTACATTCACACCTCTTATTTACCCCTCAGTACAGTCCTGTAGTTTTCTCCATGTACAACATGGGCATTAATTTTGAGTTTATTCCAGATTATTGTTGATGTTTTTGTTAATTTTGTAAGTGAGAATTTTTTGCTATTAAATTTTTTAACTGTTTAAACTGACACCTAGGAAGGCAGATTCGGTTTGTAAATACTCACTTTGTAACAAATCATTTAAAATTGTAAGTATTAAGTAATTGTTCGAGGATCCTTTCTTTTGTGTTTTTAAAAATTTGTTTCCAATATTATCAAAATGGTCATAGCTAAGAAGTATAGGTGTGGAGACAGATGGAGAGAGGTAGTGTGGCTCATGTACAAACTGTGAGCACTTTCATGGCTGCCTTTAGGCTGGAGAAGCCCCAGAAGATCCCAGGTTAGACCAGGGGTGGCTTTGTATGCACTTGAAAGCCAGCTTTCCTACCTGTATGGTGAAGCCTGGTGGGCGTGGCAGGTAGATGATCAAGGTCTGATCAAGGTCATTGGCTGCACAGAGCGCTGTGTCTGTGAGAACTGGAGTCCATCGCCATGGGAAATGCTTGGCGCCAGGAACACTGCAGGGGAGCTGGGGAGTCTGTGTGTTAAGGATTTTCCAGTCCTGGGAGTGGGAAGATCAGACTCTGCATTCAGATCTGAGTTTGAATTCATCCTCTCTTATTTACTGGTCCTCTGACTTTTGTCAAGTTATCTACCCTCTTTGAACTCCTATTTTCTTATCTCTCAAAATAGGAGAATTACGGCCTGCTGCTAGAGTGTTTGATCAGGGTAAATGATTTGTTTCTATAAGATGCCACGTACAGTCACAAGCTCAGTGAGAAATGGGCTGTCACCTCTTCATCTGCAACTCAGTGCTCGACAGGACATCGGGGCAAAGCCAGTCCGTAATTTGTTTGTGATGCAATGAGGAACAAAATTAATGTCTTGCCTTTCCCTTGCAGTATTCTTACTCCTTTGCTTCATTTACTTCTTTCCTCCTTTCCTTTTCCCTCCTCCACCAAAAGATCCTGAGACTCTCTCAGAAAACTAGATTCAAATTACTTTAAATGGTGTCTCATCCTCATGATATGACAGTAACATAAAAAAAATCTGTACAGATCCCAGACGTCATTGTATTTGATTTACACACACACATGCACACACACACACACACACAATCAGCCTACCTCTCACTTGCTGAGGGAGAAGGACCAATTTTTCTGAGTTTTCATTCACTGAGCGTGAGAGCAAAGTCTCTTACGCAGACTTTCACCTTGCTTAGTGCATGGTGTTTTTAATTGGATTTCTGCTTTGTGGCCATAGAACTATTCTTATAGAAGAGAGTTTGTGGAGACATAGACATTCTGCTGAGATATTGGTGTCAACATATTTGAGTTGGAAAGGACTTAGGACAGCATAGAGTCGTAACTTTTTATGGGTGAGAATCCATGATGGTGTAACTTGGACAAGAACCTGGGTCTTCTGTCTTCGTGTCCACGTAGATGAAGAGGCAACAGGGCGGGAGATGGCAGGGATCCTTCTTGCTTGAGTTCCAGGGTCTTGCTAGTTTTCATTGCTCAGCTGCCTTTAGTTTAGGTCCGTGTGGCCTCTCATGGGAAGGTCACTCTGTCCTGAAAGACTGAGTTTCTAATCAGCAAAAAGCCCTGGACCCACTCATATTTCCCAGAGTTTTTCTGCTGTCCTGCTGACAGTTTATATAAATGATACCTAAGAAACTACTGGATATAAAATCCTTATTGTTATCATTTGCCCTCAAGTTCCATAGGAATGGGGTGCTGTCTCAGGCTGTCTAAGGCTAGATCTGAACAAAGATAGGGTGATAGGCTGTGCTGCTGGACCCTTCCCATTCGAAAGGGATTTCCACCTTAGTTTTTAGAATCAGACAGATGAGTTCAAATCTTGCCTTTACCAGTTATTAGCTTTGTGAACTTGGGGAAGAAACTGTACTTGTTTGTGTCCAATTTTCTTTATCTGTAAATAAGTTCAGTATTTACTTTAGGGTTTTTGTTTTAGAACTGAATGAGCTAATTTCCTCATTTATACCTAAAATACTGATCACGTGGTTCTATGCTGGTGCCTTGGTAGAAGATTACTAAGGGACTCAACAGTGAGAATGCAGGTGGGGGACCCCTGGATCATAGAGCTTATATTCCAGGATATGCTTGTAAAAGACTGGATGTGCAGTGGATTTTTAGTAAATATCCATTCCTTTCCTTATCCACATTGATTGTGTATATATCTTTGTACAATATATGAACAATTTTTTATTGCAATTTAAATATCTTTGTAGTATTTATATTATGTAGCTATAACAAAATACGTGAAATAAAATGATTTGTCTTTTATTTTCTTTTCAATATGCAAAACAAAATAAAATAGAAAAGAAAAAAAGGTTTTGAAGGAGTAGAAATAATTTTATTTCTGTGGAATCAATTCCCTATGTTAGGTTTTTTAGTTGTGTTGTTAAACAGCATATAAAATTGATAGGTTGTGACTTCAGTGTTGATAGCTAGGTGAGTGTAGTTTCTTTTTGTGGTTGTCTTTGATGAATTATTTGCACTAGATCATAAATGATGTGCATGTTACATATTGGAAACGAGGAAAAAGTGGAGACATACTACCTCCAATGCAGTCATCTTGTTACCAAGTCGAAACTCGTACTGCTTGCTGTATGACAGGCCAATAAATCGGGAGATTGAGGTGTTGGAGCAAGGAATAGTGACTTTATTTGAAAAGCTGGCAGACCCAGAAGATGGCTGAATGACATGCTGGAGAACCGTCTCCCCCAAGTCAGAAATCAGTCCACTTTTATACTAAAAAGGGGCGGGGATGCCCTGTTGATACTAAAAATTCTCTGGATCACCTGTCTTACTTGTTTGTTATGATCCAGGAAGTGTTTTCCCTTCATTGCTCATTCCCATACCTAGAATCACACTATTACAATTACTTTATTCAGGGTTATAAATTTTTTCTATTTCTTCAAGATATTTAGCCATCATCAATTTTGTAGGCCTAGTTACACTTTGGGAAATGTAACAGACAATTTTATAAAATAGACAGGATATAAGTAATACAGCTAGTAACGTTAATAAAGTCATGATTAAGAATTTAATAATCGGGAAGTTGTATTTTGGGGTTAAAATTTTGCTTGTGTTTCTGATAGAGTTTGAGTGATCTTATGAGAAAGTTCATATTTATGGTCAGTCTCAGAGCAGGTATTAATTGGTCAGGTGACGTCTCCCACCTTGTAAGATCAACAGAGGTCTAAACAGAACTATAATTTCTTTTTAGAATAACGTTTCTGAGGGCTATCTAGTTAGAGCCTTGGAGTAGGGAAACCCACCAAGGTAACACAGAAGAACTAGACATAGGTAATTTACCATAAACTTAACAATTGGAGTAGTTCATAATCAAAGGTAGGAGAAATTATCACAGTAATTTTTATGCAGGCCTGGTACGGTGTCTTGGGTCAGCTGTCTACCTCAGATATCGTCTTCTTGTCATCCTGGCCTGGTAGCTTTTTCTCCATTTGGGCATTGTTTTAAGGTGAGCAGTGCTCTATAGGCCAGTGCATTGCAGGGGCTATTTCTGATAGGAAATGAACCCGAAAGTCCGTTTCCTTCAGCTTTGGTGTGTATGGTCTATTTAAGAGTACCTGATAAAGGGTCCTTCCATTCAGGTTGGAGACAGTTCTTTAAGTCATGCCTGTTCCAGTTTGTATAATCCCCTGGCTGCAGGTCATGGGGCATTGGAACTTTACCCAAGGATAGATTAGTGAGCTTCAGAAACAAAGCTAGAGTATCCTATTAATAATTCAGTTAAACTGTACAGCAATGTGACATAACAGCAAGGAATGGTTGGGAAGTGTGTTAGTAAATACGGACGTCAACAAAACTAGAATTTAATATCCACTAAAATATAATCTTTTTTCTCTCTAAAGTTACCCTCATTTTTCTCAAATAAAGCCATGTCAAGATTAATTGCTTTACAAGTTGTCTGATTATTTGATCATATAAGCTTTTTTGAATTGGCTGTGTTGGAACTTTTAATTAGGAGTCTCAGGGTAGAATGTTAATAAGGTTTGCTAAGGCCAGGAAAGCCCCGTCAAGGGCTTGTCATGGATTTCTGCCTTACAGATTTAGGTAAATTCTTTTCTCTTTAAAATCCTTAAAATACCTTGAGATTCCTATATCTGTTAGGAGATGATCTTCCTCATTTGTCTGATAGAGCCACTGGGGACCTAAGAGTTTTTAGTCTATTGAGGGATCAGATAGAGAGAAAAGATAACTGTTCCAAGTCTGATTACATAGGTATAATTTATCAAATTGCTGTGAATCATAGCTAGCTTAAAGAGAAGAGATTCTTTATGTCTGGGAAACAGGTTAAAAGCCAGTAGTATTTTAAACAAAATCAAAAATTATAACCATATTCACCAGTTTACTCAGTCCCATGTAACTAATTCTTTTAATCACAGTTTTCATTGGAAATTTAAAATTTCTTACCCAGTTTATTTCACTGCTATAGTTTGAAATTTATTAGAAATCAGTAAATCTCCTTGAAGAGCAAGCATTTTGCAAAACCATCAGAAGACAACCATTAACTGTCTATAAATGACAAAAGATTTAAAATCATGGTTAAACACCGTTACACTATAATCGATAAAGAAACCTGGTCACTATACCCAGAATTATCACTGGTAACATTTCAGATATACCAGAATTTTAGGGAGTCCATATAATTTCTACAATATCTATATTAATAACATTTTCTCATACAATATAACCTTAGAAGATTTATTATTCATTTGACAATACCGTGTTATTTAACATGCCAAATGAAATTTACTAGATTAAAATCTCTCTTTGGGATGTTTCAGGGGCCCTCTGTAGCATCCCAAACTTAACTGGAGATTAAAAGAACTTTAATTAGAAATTGATATTTGGGGAGCTTGTTTAAAGATTTCAGAACACTTGGTCAGATAAACATATAGATCACTGTAACGTAGTACTAATTCATTAACAAGAAAATGCGTCAAAGGTAATGGCAGAACAGATCAGTTAAGTGGTATAAGAAGTTTTACAATCTGTTACTGAAGGTGGATTAACATTTTAAGAAAATTTTTTCCTCTTAACAGCGAGAAAACCAAATCTAGTCTTGTACCTGCTTACTTCTAAGATTCATTTACTTTGCCCAAGTTGATTCTAAACTTAGCCAATTCTGACCACGTATGAAACTCTTTCTTCAGGGTTCCACTTCCACAAGCCTTCCATAGCTTTCTATACTCATATTAGTGTGTCCCTTATTTTCTCTTCCATTCAGAAGTAACCAGCTTCAGGAGAAATCCACTATTTTTATTAACAAAATATAATTCCATTCTTATATCTTCCTTTACACATTTATCTTACTTTCCTAGGATACTGAGATCATTCCCTTAATAATAGAGACTATTTCAGGGTGGCATCATCCATTTATTAGTATTTCTAAACACCTTTATTTTCTCTGTAAGAGGAAGTTACATGTTAAGTAATTCATATTTCAATCTTATTTTATCTGAAAATGGCATAGCTATTTAATAAAATCCTATTATTTGACTTAATTTAGCACAACTCTAGAATTTAAAGTTACCAAACATTTAGAGATTATCTTAAGCATACATTTTAAAAATATATTTTAAAAATTTACCCAAAGCTCTCATCTCATTTGCATTTAATTTACTTAAAATTTTACCACACCACATTACTGTTTTTTTTTCTTGACATATCTGCATCAGATATAACAGGATCTTATTTGACTTTCATTAAACCTAGGTACAGTAAAAGCATTATACTTAATATTGATGACTTTAAAGATGTCTATATTAATTAGAACATTCTTAAACTAAACAATATCAAATATTATCTTAATATTGAATATTTTCCAGTTCACGTGACGCTGAAAGTCAATTTGTTCAGTTTTTATTTTAAAAATACTTAATTTTCAAGCTCCTATTTTTTACTTCAATTAAGCAGATCTCTTTGACTTTGATTTTTTTTAGCTGTAGAAATATCTCACATCAATAATGTGTACACAGTCTTATAAACAGACAAAAGCTAGAGATCTCATAGCTTCACTTTAAAACTTACTTATATGATAGGTATAATAATAGTTGGAGTAAAGTGAATTTGCTTGCTCAAATAACTAAGGCTTGCTATTTATGAAACAGACATTTAAGATTTCTTGACAAAGTCTGAAGGACACGTCAGAGTTCTGAGTTCTAAGTTTTAAAATGCCAAAAATTTCTTGGCCTTAAATTTTATTTCGTTGAGCTAATTAGGCTCAGTCCTAGGTCATTGTTTGCTGTATTTACATTTCTGATCTGCAAGACAAAGACACAATCTTCCAATTCCCCAGAGAACTGCTCTGTCACCCAGACCCAATTTTCCCTCCTTAATTGGCATTTTTTATCAGTGAGAAGAGCTGTAAACAAAGAATTCCGTGTTTTAAAACCTTAAGGTTTAAATTATCATGTTTTCCAAAGCTTGCATAAGGCATTTAGTAAGGTCTCTTTTTCTTGAGTTATAAGTTAAACCCAGGGTAAACCTCTTATTATATTTTTTTATTAGCCACTGAATATTAGTTTTTAGTTTTACGTTATACTGGACAGCTCATGTAACTCTGTTGGTTTCTTTTACTTTGTTCAATTAATATTTTCTGAGGGACAGATTTGTGCCCAGACTTATAACACCAAAAAGGGGACGCGTTTTTCCATTGAAACATGTCTATCCCACAACATAATTAAGCAAAAGTTTTATATAAAGACCATTTAAATATACCAATTTTACAAACTTTTATCTCAATTTTATTAAATCTTATACCTTTAATTTTTATATTTATGTTTTAATCAATAATTCTTATTTCTAGAAGGAGTGCCAGAAGCCTTTTTTTTTTTTTTTTTGTGCATTGTATCTAATTTTATAGAAAAGTCTCTAGGATGCCCAAGTTTCAGCCAAAGAGCTTAGACCCTTCTCAATTTTTACTTTGATTAATTGGTCTGTTGTCCCAATCATTGATCAAATATTTCAGTCTATATATATATATATTTTAAACTGCGGCAAATAAAACGGACTTGTTTGAACTTTAATGTTGGGGGGCAGTAGGTGATCTCTTTGGCCCTTTTTTTTACTTTATGTAGTGTAGTATCAAAACCTTGTACCTAAATCCAAAAATGTCCATTTTATTTATCTCATTCAAAATAACCATATAAAAATATTTATCCACTTGGGATAAGCCCCTTATCTTTTATTTTTCGACCTTTTAACAATCCTTTTTCCAGTTATTCAACCTAATTAACATTAATTATTCTAAGATTTTATTAGCATCCCTAGAACCATTTATCGGAAAGGAAAAACACAAATGTAGCTTTTCAAACCAGTTTTATTTTTTTCACTAAGTTCTTAGCTTAAATAGTAGATATATTTTTCTACCGTTAAAATTGATTTTAATAGATACCAATAAAACAGCTGTTTATAATGAGATCTCTTTCAACTCTCACCAATTTAAAAGTTTTTCCAAATTAAAAGATCCATCATATGGCCATCATTTTATATATATATATATAATAATATATATATTATTATTATACAATATATATATAATATATATATAGTGATTTTAAACCAATAAGATGAAGAGGCTCTTCCACATGAGAGTGGAGGTGTTGCCTAAATAAAATTCAAAGGTTTACTCTTCAAAAGCTAAAGGCCTTTGTGGTCCAGGCTGATGAAACAAAGTTTAAGATGGCAAAATATCTGACAATTGGTACAAAGAATTGCTTAGAATCCCAATTTATTTGCGTGGCCACCATATGTACACAATACTTGAACCTTTTGTATGGCAGAGTCCAAGGTTTCCTTTAGAAAAAAGTAAACTTATATATACATACATACACACATTTAAAACACCCAGAGAAAGATAAAACATTTACATTTCAAGGACACAGGAAGAGAAATCTAAGTTCCCCCTAACGGGGATTTTGTTTTTATAAGTTCAGAATTCCAAAAAATGTTTTTATCAGGCCTGGTTAGTTACTTTCATAGTGAGTTGTTTTTTTTTTTTTCTAATTCCCAATTAATGCTGTAAGTTTTGTATGTACATAAACCTGGCTGGGGTAATAGTTGGAGGCTGGCAATCTGTCATTTTTTCTTTTCTTTTCTGTTTTTTATTTTTTTTTGAAAGTTCTATTCCACATTGTAAGTTCGGGTTCTCAGAATAAATTTGCTAGTAAGATTTCCCTCAGGGACAACTCTATGGCATGAAGTCTTTGCCTCTACCACTCCTGCAAGATTCTCTGTCACCAGAGAAAGCTGTTACCAGCCAGGAGGAGGGTCCCATTTTTGGAGTTGAAAGGTTACTCATAAGAGTTTTACTTTTATCCTGAAAAATTCAATGGAGGTAACCAAATTGAGGAAAACATTAGAACAACCTCTTACCTAACCACTCAGCCCTGAACCCAGTGTCCTTCAACTTGGACACACTCGGGACGTCTCCACTGGGTGAGTATTTTCCTGGTATGTTTCCACCAGCCCCACTTCGGACGTCTCTGCAAGGTGGGTATTTCCCATTATATTTCAACCAGGCCCCACCCAGTATGTCTCCACTGGGTGGGTAATTCACCCCAGTATCTTTCAACTGGAGGGCCAGTTACCTGGAAACTCCGCCAAATAAAACTCAGGATCATCAAACAATATGTGATTTCCGAGAAACAAGAGAGATTCACCCAAATTCATCTGGACTCCCCGAGGAGGCAGATGGGCACAAAGGGCCACTTATGGTACCAAGGCTCCAGATACTCGGAGAGTTCAGGTGGAGAAAGTCTGCTCTGGGTCCCTTCATGGTGTCCAAAACTGTTGACTGAAATACATGTGCAGCCTAAAGGTTAAGAGTTATGTTTTATTTGGCGAGACGACTCGAGCCATGATGACATCCTCTCAGATCTCTCTGAGGGACTGCTCCCAAGAGGTTGAGGAGGAGCTAGGATATATAGGAGCTTTACAACAAAGACCAGGTTGTTGGAACAGTAAAAGATTGCTTGTTATCTAAAGAAAGCCAGGTATCTCAAGTTCAAGAATTTAGTGCTTTTCTATGTATGGGAGGAAGCAAATATTTTGGACTCCCTGAATTCATTCTTTAAACAAGCACCTAGATACCTAGGGCCAGTATCCTGTCCTTTCTTATTCTGTGTCTGCTCAGAGGGCACCATTGTGAGTTGCTGCAGCTGCTGGGCTGCAGGCCTGTCCTCGCTGGGAGTTGGCGGCAGCCGCTAATGACTTGGTTTCAGCACTCTTTGTTTACTGACATGGTTGCAGTATTTTCATTCACATTGTAGTATTTTCATTCACGGACTGATTATGGATAATCTGCAACCTTGGAAAGGAACCGAGATGGAATTACTGCAGGTACCTTCTTCTTTAATAAGCCGTGTGCAAACATAAACATGGAGGAAGCATACATTTGGATTTGGTGGTGTAGGGAAGGGTTTCTGCACATTACAGGAGAACGCAATGCAGAATTCCTTAAGTCCACCTTTTTTTTCTATAGTGGTTTCTGAGAACAGTTTATGGTAATTAACCAACATTTACAAATGGAGGCACACATTGCATTTAAGAGCTGGCCGGCTGCAAACTTGTGTATTGGACAGGTGGAATTCATAGGCAAATGGTCAGGTGGATGGGAGAGAGATGGAGCCTAGGCCTGGGCCCAGATTCCGGTTTAAATCGCCATTTCCTCACCATACGGCCTTGGACTAGAATGCAACCTCTCTTAACCTGCTGGTGAATCTGTGAAATGGGCATGATAATATTCGTTTCTTCCTGGGATTGTTGTAAGTTCTAAAGAGTATTGTAGCACACATGAAGCACTTAGCAGTGTTCACTGTGTGTGGCCGCCCCGCTTGGCGTGTGTCAGAGCCGTAAAGGCAGCATTTGTCTGTTGAGGATGCACTGGTAGCCCCTTGAATATGTTGTGAATTTGGTGATTTCCTTTAATCTTGGTAACTCTGTGTGCCATGGGCAGTTATTTTCATGGACAGATGAGGAATCTCAGGGTAAAGAAGACTGTGTAATTTGCCCAAAGTCAGAGCATAATTTTGGGTGCATGGGCCTCGGTTCAGCATGGGCCCCAGGGCCTTCTGCCCTCTCCGTTCAGCACCAGAGCCAGATGTGTGGTCGGCTCTTTCCCAGCCCAGAATATCGGGCAGGCCGCAAGACACATCTGGCCCTGCCCTGCTTGAGCAAAAACTCCGGAGGAGAGGAAATTACAAAAGGGATAAACATAAAAACAGATGACAGCAAACTGTGATCAGCACTGAGAAGGAAAGGAACACGCCTCACAATGCAGAGCTGCGAGCTTTCCCGTCGGGGCTTCTCTGGGGGCGTTCATCTCAGCTAAACAAACTCTGCTGATCCACCAAGGCAGGAAGGCAGGGAGCGTGTGGCCAGGTAGACAGGGCCTTGTTAATCATACACATTCCCCATTAAGCTGCAGCTGTCACGGGCACTTACCTAGTAAACAGATGTCTTCCATAATCATCACGCACTTTTCTTGGTAGTTTTATTGCCCCACCTTTGAGATGAGGTCATTGAAGCTGGGGAGTTTGCTGCATGCCCGTGATCACCATGGAAATACCCCCACTGGTCTTTCAACCTAGACTGGTGTGGCTGTCATGTCCCAGCCCTGTGAATGGCATCATGTTGCCTCTCCCAAGCGGCCCAAATGACTGACATTGATATTCTTAATTCATAGGAAATGGTATGTGACAATAGGAGAAAAAGCTATCAAGAAATTGTTTGGAAAACTAGAACAAAATCCAATTCTTCCCCAGCTGGGGGAGCGTACCCTGTGTCACTCACCCCACTCACTGTGTGTCACTTCCTCCCTGCCGACTCTACGTTCAGAAGCCACTCTGAGTCTTTGAAGAACATTTTGCCTCATGACACTGTTGACTAGGACCAGCGACCTCTCTGTCCCTGGTTAACTCTCTCTTGAAAGCCATTTAAATTTCTTGCAGGCTCCTCCGCTCAGATGTAAGAATATCCTCTTTCGACTTCTTGATGCAGCTCCTTAATGAAGATCTCGTGAAGGAAACTTAGTCAAAACCTGGGAGGTATGCACACAGTGACTGCAACCTCAGCACATTATGAAGTTCAGAATCAGATTTGTGGGTGACTCAGGAAAGGCTTTTTTATGGTAACAAGGGGAAAGTGAAAGGATGCAGGCTGTGTGAGACTGAAACATCTCGTTCCCAGCCAGCAAGGCACCTGCGTTCAGGATGGTGTGTGGGGAGTGCAGAATTCTCACAAAGAAAGAAGATTTGTGATGGGAGGGAGGACAGTTAGGTACTTTACTGTGGAGGGAAAAAGTGGGTTAAGCATTTCCTGGTTGAACAAGAGGATTGTGACATGATGTGCTTGTATTTTGGAGAGAAGGGTTTTGTGGGGACAGGCCTAGGGAGAACGCTCTGTGGCTGGGGAGTCAGCACAACAGAGAAACACAGAGAACCGTGCAGACCCCAAGGCCCCTGCTGGGGAAGAGGCTGCCCGCCAATTCGAGCCCTGGGGGCAGCTTCTGTCCCTTAGCTGAGGCCTCAGAGCTCCCTTCACAACCCAGTCCTGTTGATACAAGGAAAAAAACGTGAGGCATGAGAAGGGCTGTTTCCCAGGCTTTTGTTGAGCCCCTGGGATGTGTCCCACCAGATTTTGTTCCTTGGCTTTGTGCAGTAAAGTATTCAAGAGCAAGCCAGTGTTGAGTAATGGTAGATTTATTCACAGAGACACATTGAAAGGCAAGAGAAAGGCCACGAGGTGTGGGGTTTGGGTGCTCAGATTAAAAGTAGGTACACACTCCACAGAGTGTGGGCTTTCTCCAAAGAGGGAGAGAGAGGGGTGACCGCGAGGTGGCGCTGTGTTGCTCGTTTTCTTGGGCTTGGTGGTTTCAATTGCTAATATATAGAAGAAGCAGCCTAAGGGCAAGGGGCTGGGATTCCCAGGGAGTTGGCCATTTCCCACCCTTTGACCTTTTGTGGCTAGCCTTGGGACTGCCATGGTGCCTTGGGGCATGTTATTCACCATGTTACTATTACAATGGGTGTATAATGAAGCTCAAGCTCTGCTAGAAGTTAAATCTCTTCATCCTGAGCCTCAAGGCCTACTGGGGGTTGAATCCTTCACCATTTTGTTGTTAATTGCTGTGGCCTTCCTTGAATGGCTGTGCTCTGCCCCTTCCATCCTGTCTCACTGTGATGACACAGAGAGAGCAAAGGCCGGGACCTGCCTGTGCTCCTGCATTTAACAGCAGGAAGTGTGGAGTGGGCTTATGATGACTCTGAGTGGTGAGAAAGGTGTTTCAGATTTTGCCACGTGAGACATGGGGACCTGCCAGCAGCCATCACAGATTTATCTCAAGGACATTATCGCTTTTGTTGTTACAGAAACAACAGGCCAGCCAAGAAACATGCACTGAGATTTATTACGCCGGCGGGCTCAGAGGGGCTTCTGTTCCGAAGCTCTGAGCACCTCCAAGACCTGCACATGAGGTTCTATAGGGTTAATTACAAGTAAGGGTCTATTAGCCAATAAGGCTCAAACAACAAAAAGCAAGGAATCAGTACACTGAAGCTTATGAATTTGGAACAGATCACTTTAATGACAATTGTTGACCTTGGATTTACGAGTTAGCTTATTAGCCCATTCAACTGACACTAAACTTCAGATTTACGAGTTAGCCCAGCAATACTTAGATCAGTAAACCGACACTTATCACACTTAGATTTGTGACTTATCTCGTTAGCCCAGCTGGGCTTTTCCTTCACAGTGTCATTCATCTTTTCTATATTTCTTTTTTTTTTTTAAGTATTTAATCCAAATTTAATATCAGGTTTTTTTGGAAAGAAATTTCTCTTTTTCTTTTCTTTGGGACTCTTTTGGGGGGGTAGGTAATTAGGTGTATTTATCTGTTAGTGGAGGCCCTGGGGCTTGAACCTGGGACCCCGTGCACGCTAAGCACACCCTCTACCACCCCCCCATGATCTTTTCTTTTTGCTGTAGCTGCCAAGAATCTTACAGCTGAATTTCTAGTCGGGCTTTAACACTTGCCCTGACTCCAGGGAATCCATTTTTATGACTTTACCTCCCCCAGGTTTCATTTAAGTATTGAATCTCCAATTTCTCTTCACTCTCAGTTTTGCCTTTTTGTTGTTATGGTTGTTAAGGTGTGTTTAAAAAAATTGTTTAATTTCTCTTTTAGCAGGAGGCTGAAAGTAAATAAATATGTAAACAAACAGCACACTTAAATGCTTTTATACATTCTAAGCTGTTTAGTAGTTACTTAAAAACCGAATTGAATATTAAAGTGATAACATTTTTAAATTATTTTTTAATTTTTTACAAAGATATAGCTGATTTAAAATGATATTTTTCAGGTGTACAATAGATGCTCCTTTTATAGTTACTGTAAACATTGGCTGTATTCCCTGTGTTGTAAGATACATCCCTGTAGCGTGTTTACATTACATGTTGCAGTTTGTATAAGAAATTTGGGTAACGCAGAGTCTGGGGCATGGCTGTGTCTGACCCAGGGTCACGCTCACCCTGCCTGTCAGAGCCCAGGCCCTCACTCCTGTCTGCAGGGCAGCGAGTGGAGGCAGCCCTCATCAGCGCTGGCACCACCCTCTGAGAGGCAGTGACAGCAGTGTCTGTGTGTGGACGTGCAAAGTGTTTTTCCAGGAGCTTTACATGCATTTCTGCATTTAATAATTAAAGCCCTCCTGTGAGGAAGCGTTTTATGATTTTAATGAATAGTACATTTTATTTTGATATTGATAGACTTCAAATCTCCGGAAAATTTACAGAAGTAGTACAGTAAACGCTTAGAAACAGTTCACCTTAATGGGCACTATTTGTCCTTTTGTGTCTGGCTTAATTTAGCATAAAGTTTCAAGGTTCATCCATATTGTAGCCTGAGTCAGTACATTATTCTTTTGGTTTCATAATATTCTTTTTCTTTTTTTTCGTTTTTGGTCTATTTAAAAATATTTTCATTGAAGTCTAGTCAGTTTATAATGTTGTGTCAGTTTCTTGTGTACAGCACAACAATTCAGTTAAATAGGAACATAACTGTATTCATTTTCATATTCTTTTTAAACATAAGTTACTATAAGATATTAAATATATTCTCCTGTGCTATACAGTATAAACTTGCGGTTTATTCTATACATACACAGTATCTGAAGATCTTGAACTCCCAATATATTCCTTCCCACACCCTCTCCCCTCTGGTAACCATAGTTTGGTTTCTATGTCTCTGTGTCTGTTTCTGTTCTGTAGATAAGTTTATCTTTTTGGGTCTTTGTTTATTGATTTTTTTTTTTTTTAAGATTCCTCATGTGTGCGATCTCATATGGTATTTTTCTTTCTCTTTCTGGCTTACTTTTCTTAGAATGACATTCTCCAGGTCCATTCATGTTGCTGCAAATGGCATTATTTTGTTATTATTTTAGGGCTGAACAGTAGTCTATTGGAGAAATATACTACAGTCTCTTTATCCAGTCATCTTTCAGTGGACATTTAGGTTGCTTCCATGTCTTGCTATTGTAAATAGTGCTGCTGTGAACATTGGGGTGAAAGTGTCTTTTTGAGTTAGGGTTCCTTCTGGATATATGTCCAGGATTGGGATTGCTGGGTCATAGAGGAGGTCCATTTTTTGTCTTTTGAGGAACCTCTATACAGTATTCCACAATGGCTCCACCAAACTGCATTCCCACCACAGTGTAGGAGGCTTCCCAATTCTCCGCAGCCTCTCCAGCATTTATCTGTGAACTTCTGAATGATGGCTATTCGGACTGGTGAGAGGTGAGACTTGATTGCAGTTTTGATTTGCATTTCTCTGATAATGATATTGAGCATTTTTTTCATGTGCCTATTGGCCATTTGTATGTCTTCATTGGAGAAATGTTTCTTTAGGACTTCTGCCCATTTTTGAATTGAATTGTTTGTTTTTCTTTCTTATTAAGTGTAAAAGCTGTTTACATATTCTGGGAATTAAGCCCTTGTCAGTTTCATTTATTGCAACTGTTTTCTCCCATTCCATATATTGTCTTTTTGTTTTGCTTTTTGTTTCCTTTTCTGTGCAAAAGTTTGTAAGTTTAATTAGATCCCACTTGTATTATTTTGCTTGTATTTCTATTGCTTGAGTAGACTGCTCTAGGAAAACATTGTTGAGATGTATGTCAGATGTTTTGCCTATGTTTTCTTCTAAGAGGTTTATAGTGTCTTGTCTACATGTTTAAGTCTTTAAGCCATTTTTAATTTATTTTTGTGTATGCTGTGAGGGAGTAGCCTAACTTCATTGATTTACATGCAGCTGTCCAGTTTTCTCTACACCATTTTCTGAAGAGGCTGTCTTTACTCCATTGTATGTTCTCACCTCCTTTGTCAAAGATTCAATGACCAAAAGTTTGTGGGACTATTCTTGGTAATTTTGTTTATCCGTTCATTGATGGATGGATATTGTTTGTAACCTTTGGCTACTCTGAATGATACTGCCATGAATATTGATGTGCAAGTTTTGTGAGAATATATTTTCATTCTGTTGGCTGTACAGTTGGCCCGCCATATCTGTAGTTTCCACTTCATGGATCCAGATGTCTGATTGTAAAGGGACTCGAACATCCTTGGATTATGGTATCCAGGGTGGGGGTTTCCTGAAACGAAATCCCGAGGATACTAATGTATGACTCTATATGTAGGAGTTGAATTGCTGTGCCATATAATTCTAACCTTTTGAGGAAACACCAGGCTTTTCCAAAGAAGCTCTACCATTGCCCCTTTCCAACGGCTGCGTATTGAGGGTTCCCATTTCTCTGCCTCCTGACCGACACTTGTTATTGTCCATGTTTTGATTATAACCATCCTAGTGAGTGTAAAATCAGATCACATTTTGATGTTGATTTCGCTAGTGATGCTGAGCATCTTTTCATATGCTTATTGGCCAATTGTGTATCTATTTAAATACTTGGCATATTTAAAAATTGGGTCGATTTTCTTTGTATTGGTCAGTTGTAAGCATTTGTTTTATATCCTGGATACTAGTCTCTTATTAGATATATGCTTTGCAAAATTTTTCTCCTATTCTGCAGATTGTCGTTTCACTTTACTTTTTTTAAACATTAAAACAATTTCTTTCTAGGGGAGGTAATTAGATTTATTCATTTTATTTTTCTTGCTAAGTACGCACTCTATCACTTGAGCTACCCCTTCCCCTTTCATTTCACTTTCTTGATGATGTCCTTTGTAACAAATGGTTTTAATTTTGATGAAGTCCATTTTATCTTTCTTTTTTTTCACTTGTGCTCTTGGTATTGTATCTAGGAAGCCATAGCCTATCCTAGGACCACAAAGATTTAAACTATGTCTTCTTTTAGAAAGTTTATACATTTAGTTTTTACATTTCCGTCTGTGATCCATTTTGAATTAATATTTTATTTGTTAAATAAAATACGGGGGTCCAGATTCCAGATTCATTCTTTTGCCTTCAGATACCCAGGTGTCTCTGCACCATTTGTTGAATAGACTATTCTTTCAATGGAGTGTTGTTGGCACATTTCTGGAAAAATGACTGTAAATGTAACTTTCCCCCCTGGATTTTTTATTGTGTCTCATAGATTTATGCATCCAAACTGATGCCAGTACCATAATGACTTGAGTACTATAGATTTATAGTAACATTTGAGTGAGTCCTCCAACTTTGCTCTTCTTTTTCAAGATTGTTTTGGCTGACCTGGTTCCCTTGTACTTCCATATGAATTTTGGCATCAGTTTTTCAATTATTGCAAAGAAGTCAGCTGGAATTTTGATAGGGATTCCATTAAATTTGTAGATCATTTTGGGGAGTCTTAACATTTTTAACAATATTGTCTACCATTCCATGAACATGGGATGCCTTCCATATATGTAGATCTTTTAATTTTTTTTGGTGATACTTCAAAATGTTCAATGTGCAAATCTTGTAAAATTTTGATAAATGTATCTCTCATTTTATTTTTAGTGCTGTTGTAATTGGAAAGGCTGAGCTTCCTAAGGGTGGGACTATATATCAATTTATTTATTTCTAGCATTCCTACACATCAAATACCCTAGATTTATATTTGCTTCATAAATCTATCCACAATTCTTCCCACCCCCGTGTCATAAGAAACCAAGACCCAGGTTAAGCTACCTGAACACCTATGTGGAAGTGAGAAGTGAGACCCTTGGGTGGGGCTTTGTGCAGATTATACTGAAAGCTTATTCATTATGGCTTCATCTTAATTTCTTTTAAACAATCCTCTCAGTGTATATAGTCAGATACATTAAGAAAATGCCCTTTCGATGTGTGGAGGAGCTAAGACTATAATTTTCAAATAATTTCTAGTGAGAGTGTTGTACTTGAAACTAATTTGCATCAATCTTTGAAGATTTATGTTTCAGGAGATTTGACTAAAGAACACCTGTCTTTATTCATTAGTGACAATTAAATGCTCAAGCAACATGTACGAGTTTGAGCAAACTGCCCCCGCCCCGTAGTGCTGGTTGGCTGCAGCTGTAATTGGAGTCAAGGCTTACCTATCCCAGTACGCTTGGGCGGATCTGCTCAAAGGTGTTCGTCCAATAGTTTGTCAGTAGTCTTTTGGACAAAGCCATAAAGCATTGATTTAAGGTTGCTGGAATGCATTATATTCTTATTAATATTAAGTAAGCACATATTGAGTGCTTACTGTATGTTGGGAATTGTCCTTTAGCTTCACATGAATATTATTTCGCTTAACACCTCTCATATTTCCTTGTTATTCACACTTTACAGATAAGGAGTCTGAGGATTAGCTCTTCTCTCTTTTGGGGGGAGCTCATTATCAATGATGGGAAGTTGTAAGGAAAAAGATATTGATTCATCCAGAGAAAACAATTTTCTGAGAGTCAGCACTGAAGAGGGTGATCATTGTTTGAGTGAGACGAGCCCCGGGTTGTACGGAGTCAGCATCCCTGTCCTGGACACGGCACATGTAGCGCTGCGTGGTGGGTGAGGCAGCGCGGCCGCGCAGGGTACGCGGATGCCGGGCCATTGGGCTGTGCTCAGGCCCGGTGTGGCTTTCTCCTAAGGGAAGTGGAACGTCATTGTCAGATTTTAATTAGGGGAGAGGGGTGCTCTCGTAGATCACTTTTGTCTTGTAGAATGCTTAGAAACATTTAGAAGGCTCGGCAGGAGGTGATGTGATAAGTCAGAGTAGGGTGGCTGCGAGGTGTAGCAGTGTTCAATTTTCAAGTGATTTTCAGTCCCAGGTTTGTGGCTCAGTAGCCGTGTCACTTTGGATGACACACTCAAGGAAGTGAAACAATTTATCTTATTACTTGAAGCAGTGATATACCGACTTCCCAGGACTTCTGTGGAGATCCAGTGAGATAACGTGTGCGCAATGTGCAGTGTGGTCCCCAGCACAGAGTTAGTGCTGAGGGAGTGCCAGTGAGAGTCTGGTAGGTGAGGTGCTGGTGGTGGGACTCGTTGACTGAGGAAATTGGGCCCTGAAGGAGGGGCCCAGTCACATCTATGAGTGATGGGACTGAGCTGGGAGAGGCAGAGAGACCTTGACCCCGACAAGGGGCCCTGGGCAGGACGGCTATGGGAGGAGCACCGTGAAATCAGCTATTTGCAGGTGGAGTTGGAGGTGCCCTTGAATCATCTAAGTGCAGTGCCCCAATCATAGAGGAGTTCTAGGCCCGAGCTGTGCATTTTCCTATAATCTCAATCCCTGAGGATGCCGAGATATTGATCATTGAACGTGAAGATATACTTACAGGACAAGTGAATAGTAGTATCATCTCTGTCATCAAAGCTCACGTCTCTTTATTCATCACTCACTTTGCTAATTGGGTACGTACAGAGCTCACTTCACCGTCCTCACCTGGGCTCAGGCTCCACAGAAAATATCTTGTGTGTCTCCCTCTTTTCCAGAAGAAAACACATTTAGCTGGTAGACTTCTCTACCTCGCCAGACTTAGAATTTTAGTTTGTTGATTTAATTCTGTTTTCTGTTGGCCGTCTCCTGACAGGAGAGACATTTTACCTCATGGTCAGGTTTCAATTAGCTGTTACTGAGAATTGCTTATCTGATCCATAGTGTATGTTTTCTATTAACTTTGTAGAGTAATTATAATTTTTCTGTCTTTGCCCTTTAATTTTGTTTCCTCTTCAATGTTCTATCCTATTTGGGGCCTTATTTTATTTTTTAATTAAAAATGTCTGTTAGCAGTTAAGAAAACAAAAGCAAAGAAAAAAATGCACATGATAGCTAGATTTAGAAAATATCTAGTGTGTTTTCTGTCTCTGCAATGGAGGGTTCAAAAACTCTTGAAAACCTTCATTACATAAGTTCCTTAAAATGCTGATTAAGAAATAAGACCTTCCTTCCTCATCTTTCAAGCTGCACAACTAATTGTCAAGAAACTGAGGGGAAATCCTCAGAAGCCAAGTCAAACCAGAAAGCAAGGATTCTGGGAGATACGCGAGCCTTAGAAGCCCTGGGGGGCCAGTTGGCTCCTGAACTGAGTTTCAATTGCCTTGACAGGAGGGCAGGAGGTGAGCCCCAGGCCTCTCACACTGGGAGTTGGATATCTGTACTTATGTAAGGCCAAGCACATACTAAATCCTGCTGTATAAAAGGGTGAATTAGAAAGAAAAGTAAAAAAGCATTCCTCAAGGCAAGGAAGTAAGGAAAGTCAATTTTTTTGGAAGCGGGGGAAAATAACATATCCAATGTAAGTATTTAGTTTAAATCTGTTCTGGCATGAGAGTGACAACAAACTCCTGGCAGAAAATCACAGCTCCTCCCGGAAAGAGAAGTTGTGTTTTGAATGAATCAGTGGGCAGCCATTCCGAAAAAGGTCTCCAGAGTCTTCTGGATCAAGATACTGGACCCAAACACCTCCCTTCCATGGTCTCATTTAAATAACCAGAAAGGTTTTAAAGGAAAGAAGCCATAATCATAGTTCTATTTATTGACATTAATATATGCTAGGAATTCAGAGGTGACTATGGAGTTGTCTCATCTTTTATGGACCTTACTTTCTATTTGACATAGTTGGGGAACTTGGTGGAGGGTGGTGTTAGTCTGTTGCAATTAGCCAGGAGAGGAGATTAAGAAATCAGTGAAGGGTGGGTGACATTTTTAGCTGAGGACAGTCCTGTTCAGTTGGTTTGTAATTGCAGACTCGTTGAGTTGTCAATGGAGGGAATTGATCTTATGGAATTTGGACTTAACTCAGACCTCTTCAGAATGGACAAGTGAACCTGGAGAAAGACAGTCAAATCTGTGAAGACATTAAAGTCCACGTGAACGTGCTGTATCCCTGAGCCAAAGATAGGACAAGTAGGCAGCACTTCTTGAGGACAGAGGAGTGGTTTTTAAGGTTCTCCAATAATGAATCCCAGGGAACCGGGATGACCAGTTGTCAAACTGTGACTTTGCTCTTTGGACGGTGTACCCACCGAGGTTATTGGCCGTTTATAGGTTTCCATTTCTCTTTAATGCATGACAGGTGATGAGGACGTGGGCATACACTTTTGACACCTTGTCGAAGAGACGGGGTACCTGCCTAGAAGCGCGGGCACAGCTATGGCTGCACCATACATCTTGCCGCCCATCCCGCTCTCCGGCTCCGTGATCACGGCAGAGTGGTTCCTTGATGACCTGTCCGTCTCCTCTGTGACATCATAACGCAACAAAATACCGGAGCGTATTAGCTTGGCTTTGTTCTTTTCCATCCTTCCCTTCAAATGATGATGACTGATAATGGACCCAGTTATGTTTGCAGATGATTTACACGGAGGGCTTTCAGTACAAACCTTGTAATACCCACTGTGTGATCTAGAAAAGAAAGTTACATTCTTTCCAAATTGTTTTGATGCACTTATGTGGGAAAATGATGAACGTTTGAATATGTATTTCCTCTCTGAATCATCATGGCTCGAGATGAATATTTGTAGACATGGAATGAGTTTTCTGTATTTGAAATGTATGGTCCCCTAAATTCTCCCCAGCTTTTTAAAGTCATCACTGGAGTGTTACCTCCAGAGTGTCCCAAAGCATCCACCGCTGCCTGTACTTCGGACACTGTGAGTTTCCAAGTTGGAGAAGGCTGCTGGCTGTTGAGGCATTCTCTGGCACATCTCTGGCTGGCTGATGTGAACTTAGCACACAAGACTTGGCAGACAGTATCTAACCATGGTCACGTCCATTTCTGGAACACTCATGGAGGATTTTACACCTATGCTAGTGGCATACGTTATTTCATTTAGTTTTCCCAACAATCATAATTAGATTTTATCACCTGTATTAATAAGGAAACTGTCAAAGCGAGTGATGTGCAGACTTTGGACTGGAACACGGGTCTTTCTGATCCCTGTCTCTGTTCCCTCCCCAGCCTATCCTTCCAAATGGCCAGGAGACTCTTCCTCAGTCTTGAGTTTCCCGCTGATGTTACCACTCTCTTTGTTTCTGGAGAGGAAAACAAGTCTAAAGTTACTTTCCAGTTGGAAATGGAATGGAGAGTTAACGTTGGAAGCCGGGAGAGTCTGTCCTGTGATGAAGCGGTCTCCGAGCCACTTCCATTGGGACGTCACGTCACTGTCTGGGCCCCTTCAAAGCCTGTGCACAGGTGATAAGCCAGATGTACCGAGCAGTCCTCCCGGACATGGCAGTGTGTTAGAAATGAGTTTGGGGATTTGGTTACATTACATAGGTTTCTGAGGGCCTTGGCCTGGCACTTCAAGTGGGACCACTCCCTGTCCCACAGACTCGTGCTCTGGGCCCGTGCAGACATGACGTGGCCTCAGCCTGAGGCTCAGGGCCCGTGGTGATGAGGAGCATTTTAGTCCAGGGTCTGCCGGAGGCTCTGACACTTCTGGGCCGTGGGAATTTGTCCAGGATGATAATAATTCCTCCCCGAATTTCAGATTTCCTTGCCTGTGAGCCGGGGTAGTAATAGTTTCTGAAATGATTGTAATGATTCAGTAACGGGCACAGCGTGTGCTGGCAGGTAGCTGGTGTTTAAGGAGCAGAAGTCGCAGACACTCTGTCAGCCTCTCACTGTGTGCTCTGTGCTTTGAGAGGTTGTGTGTTTGGTGAAAGTCCCGCCCAAACCCTAGGGTCTAGATGAACTGTTGTTCCTTTACTTTCCCTTCCTTTTCCTCTTTCCCATCTCTGTGTCCCATGTTTAGGTAGCAGATTCCTCTATTTCAGGGAATACGGAACTTTCTAGTAAAAGGAGAGGCGGAACTCGGAAAGATGGGGCCCAGAGGGGGTCTGGAGCGTCTGCACAGCGCTGCGTCCCTGCATTTCTGCATCCGGTCCCATCAGTGCATGAAGTCAGCCTTCCTCTTCCTTCCTGTGTCGTTGGGTCTCTGTTATAAGGGAAAATTTTTTACGGGTCTTTTTTCAATTACATGTTTCGTTCAGATGCTTGTTGCTTTTCTCCCTGTGCTTCAGCATTCCTAGGAGAGAATTCAGCAGTGCAGCATCCACTCCGAGCTCTATGATTTGATCGGCTTCCAACGCAAGTCCGCCTTCTTCAAGCAGGTGGCCCCCGTTCAGCGCACGGCCCCCGGCATCCCAGAGCCTGGTGGGAAGGCCTGCTACCGACTCCTTCTGCAGATGCTTCCTGGCTACAGTCTGTCGCTGGATCTGCAGGACTTCAGCAAAGGTGTTGG
This sequence comes from Camelus bactrianus, assembly GCF_048773025.1. Lineage (NCBI taxonomy): Eukaryota > Metazoa > Chordata > Mammalia > Artiodactyla > Camelidae > Camelus > Camelus bactrianus. The sequence continues at coordinate 87,950,978 of NC_133545.1, read as the reverse complement.
AACTAAAACATTACTTCAGTCCCATTAACCATGCCTGGTTTGGGCCCTGCTTTCCTGTCCCATCAGGGTGAATTCTGATTCGTTTAGAACAGGGCTCAGCAGACTTTTTCTGTCAAGGGCTTGGGAGTAAGTATTTCAGGGTCTGCAAACCTCCTGATCTCTGGTGCAGCTGCTCAGCTCTGCTGTTCAGACGCCAGAGCAGCCGGACATTCCACACACCCACAGAGCATTATTAACAGTGGTGGCTGGGGCTGGATTCGGTGTATGAACTGCAGTTTGTCCCCACAGCCTCCTCACTATTGACGCCTGCACCAGAGCGTGCATTTGTGACAATGGGTGAACCTGCACTGACACGTCATCATCACCCAGAGCCCAGACTTGACACTAGGATTTACACTTGGTGGTGTGCACTCTGTGGGTTTGGACAGATGTGCAATGACATGTATCCACTGTCACAGCATCATACAGAGTAGTCTGTCTTAGTGACCTTAAAATGCTCCGTGCTGCACCTCATTCAATGCTCCTTCCCCTCTAGCCTCTGACAGCCACTGATCTTTTAGTCTCTGTGGTTTTCCCTTTCCCAGAACACCATATAGTTGGAATCAGACAGTTGCGGAACCTTCCCAGATTGGCTTCTTTCACTTAGTAATAAGCATTTAAGGTTCCTCCATGTCTTTCCATGCCTTGATAACTCAATTCATTTTAGCACCAAATAATAGTCCATTTTCTGGCTGGACCACAGTTTATCCATTCACCTACTGAAGAACAGCTTAGTTACTTCTGAGTTCTGGTGATTATGAATAAAGCTGCTATTAACATCTGTATGCAGTTTTGTGTGTGGACATATGTTTCCATTTCGTCGAGTAAACACCAAGGAGCACAGTAGCCGGATCATATGTTAGGAGTACGTTTAGTTTTGTAAAAAATTGCCAGACCGTCTTCCAAAGTATCTGGGCCCTTTTACATTCCCACCAGCAATGCATGAGACTTCCTGACGCTCCACATCCTCACCAGCATTCGGTGATGTCAGTGTTCTGCGTTTTGGCAGTTCTGACAGGTGTGCAGTGGTACCTCGCTGTTTCAGTCTGCAGCCCCTTGATGACAGATGCTGTGGAGCATCTTTCCATAGACTTCTTTGGCATCTAGATTTCTTCTTCGATGAGGTCTGTGTTCAGGCATTTTGCTCATTTTTTAATCAGGTTTTTCATTCTTCTTTTTGAGTTTAAAGAGATTTTGGTATATTCTGGATATCAGCCCTTTATCAATGTGTCCCTGCCCTTCACCTGCAGCACCGGAGTTGTCCTTTGGGTCTCAGTGGAGTGTCAGCTCTTCAAAGAGGTTTCCTGTCTTCCCTCAGCCTAAAAACTGTCCTTGTATTTTTCACTTTCATTGACTCATTTTGTTCTTTTTAAATAGCATTTCCCATAATTTCTAAGTACATTAAAAAAAGGGCAATGATTGAACAACACCTCCCCCACCAGGCCGTGTTCCCTGTGAGAACAGAGGCCCTGTCCCCACTCACCGTTTCTCATGACAGCACATGGCACATGTCCATGTAAAAGTGTGTAACGTGGGGCTAAACCTGATGAGCAGCTATGATGACATATTTTGGCTACCATTTATTGAGTAGACTTTGTTTCTGATGTTAATTATTAAATCACATGAATGAAACATGTTTGTTTTGAAAAATAAAACAACAAAGCAAACCTCCATTTCATTGGTACTTTCTACTTAGCCTTCTGACACAGGAGGGGATGTTCACAATCATTTTCTGGAGGAGGTTGGGGAGGTAAAGTAAGAGAGTGAGATCAAATAAAGTAAAAATGATAACTATCAGTTGGCTTTATTTTCACTAAGACATGAAAGTTACTTTAAACCCTATCTCAGCTGTTGTTCTGTTGTTTTAAACATTTCTCATAGAATTAAATGGAAGCCCACTAAACCCTGAAAGGGAAATTGTGTGCTCAGGTCCTGAAAAGTGTTTATGTCTATTTCTTGAAATGCACATTTTCCCTGCTGGTTACAGAAAGTCGAGGCGGGAACACAGCCATGCACTGTGTGTCTGCTGGCTTCACGGGCTGCTCACTGTCATTTTCATTTTCTTGTGTTGCATTTTATGAAGGTTTTCCATGAGATATATTGCTCAGACTTTTCCTGAATGAAGGATTGAATTTTCCACAGGAAATCTTATGAAAGAGAGTGACAAGGCACATGGGTTTCCCAAAAAGGAATACTTGATGTAATAAACTCTCACTATGGTGAACTTTTTGAATACAAGCGAGTTGAAAATTTTATCACTAGGTCATAGGCCACAAATTTGTCTTAAGAATAAAAAGATTCAAATTTTATAGAAGAAGCAGTTTGAATCAAGTAGAAATTATGATTTGTACAATAGTTGGTGTTAGAAATTATACTCAGTCTTCTCATAATTGCCTGTGGTAGGAACTGGATTATTATTTATTTATTAAAAAAAAAATCCACTAGGTGCTATTTGCCCCATTCTTGATGCAGCAGTGCTGAGGTTAGTTAAGTTGGGCCATTTAGGATTGTTAGCTAGGTTTCCCGGACATTGATTTCAGCCTCTTTATCTTTTTTACAATCTCTTCTTTTGTATCGGCCTTTGGTCTTTGACAACGTGGAAATACTGCACGGATCTGCCTTTCCCTTTTTTCTTGTCTTTGTGGGAAAAGATTTCTGAAAGACAAACTACTAGGATATTAAGGATTTTGTGTGGGGTAAGTTTGTTCAGTTCTAAGGTTTTCAATTAATACGTTTTAATACTTGCTATTCAGCTAATGACAGTAAAATTATAAACTAACTTAAGTATACATCAGTAAGTATAGTACAATCAGCCCATCACCCAGATAAAGGAATTCACAAACTTTTCCATATTTCCTTTATTCAGACCTTTGTTCTTTTATTTGTCCTTTGTTGAAGTATTTGACAGCAAATCCAAGAAGACATGTCATTTTACCCTATGTGCTCAAGTAGGCATGTCTGAAAACTGAGGGCCTTTTTTTGATCAGGTTTTTCCATTTGACCCATGTGCTCGTTAAGTACCAGCTTTATCAGGCATCTCACTAGGCATAGGGATCCTTGGGGCAATGAGACAGTCCTGGCTCCCAAGGAAGTTAAGGGCTGATGGAAGAAACCAACACAGGAGTTTGGGTGCCTCACTTAAGATCCCTACTGGATGACACCAGTTGGACAAAATTTGTGCACAATACAGTAGGATTCACAAAAGGGACTGGTCAGACTTGCAGGGCAGGCCGTGAGAGAGGCGGTCAGCAGGGCTACAAGAGGAGGACTCATTTGATCAGAATCTGAAATCCTTTCTGCCAACCTTTCTACCAAGCCCCCAGGGCCCATCACAAACAACCCTGTGCTGTAACTGTTTTTGATTCCAGTTACCACATCTCCTTCAGGAAGGATTTTAAGGTGGAAAATATTTAAAATCCGTAATTGTTGCCAGAAGGGACATAGAACAAAGAACATATAAACAGCACAAATGTCCATCAGCACATGACTGGATAAAGACGAGGTGATACATATATACAATGGAATACTACTCAGCCATAAAAGATGCCATTTGCAGCAACATGGCTGGACCTGAAGATTGTCATTCTAAGTGAAGTGGGGTGGAAAGAGAAAGAAAAATGCCATATGACTTCATTTATGGGGAATCTAAAATTAATAGCAATAATAATAAGACCACAAATGAACTAAATACTGTTTTGATTTCTTGAATATATGCAAGCACATCTGACTGTCCTTTGTGATTGGATTACCATATTCTGTTTATTCTTTTGTAGATGTCCTTATTCCTCTGGTAACTAATTTTAAAAATCTAAAGCTCTAATCTGTTCTTAGAAACAATAATTAGTACATATATGTAAACTAAAAAATGCAGTATGCTCTATACATGTATTTACATGCAATATGTGTATGTGACGTTGAACTGTAAAAATTCTACCTGATAAAACTGAAAAAGGAAAAAAATAAAAAATTTATTTTAAAAAATCACCCCTCTTTAGATATTAAAACGTTCATTTCTGAGATTTTGTGAAAGACGGCATGGAAGTAGGTTTTTAAGATTTTCTCCTTGTTCCTCGGTGAGCAGCCTGGGCTGCACAGCTTGGCCGCCACAGGCGCCCAGGACTTGCCGGCTTGCTCCTCACTTGTTGGGAGGAAGATTAGCTGCTTCAGGAATATTTATGCTCTTAGAAGTTGCTGAAAACCCCACAGAGCTTCTGTTTACATGGAGTGTATCTGTCAATATACCCCATTTTAGAAATTTGAACAGAAAATTTAAACCCAAGAACTGACAAGCACACGCTGCCCCAGCACGTGGTCAAAGCAGTGCTGCCACGGTGGCGTGTGTTGGTTCTAGAAAAAATGCACAATACACTCAAGAATGAGGGTGAACCCACAGATCTCATCTCAGCAATGCTATGAAAAGGTGGGACCCAAAGCCCCTAAAACAGTGCTGAAGTCCCCAGATGTCTCAGAACACACAGAGCCATGGGACCAAGAATCCAGTGTCTCATGGATCATCAGTTGTGGAGACCGCGTCCTGGGTCAGGAGGAGCAGAATTAGGGATAGAAAGCACACAGTCCTATTACAGCAAAGCTTTAAAGGTTTTGAATTGACTGAAAGTTTGGCAAAGATTTGCATTTAGACTATTACATTTCCTCTCCTGGAGACGTTAGAAGGAAAACACTGATTAATAGATGATGATTGTAATGGATTAATTATGATACTGATGACATGGACTGCGAACACTAACCCTGCACTCAGTGTAGACTAAGCCTTTTATGTACACAATTCATTAGGTCTCCACACCCCTGCAACGTGGCATTAAGCACTCATACAACCATGAAACCAGTGACAATAAAACAGTCACAAGCCTTCCTCTCCAGCATGAGGTAGCAAAACCAGTAAGGGTTTTCAATGACAAAAGCCAAAATCATATATTTTTGGGAAAGAAAGCAAATGAAACACTGAAGAACAATAAACCAAAAGAGCAGATAGAATGGAAAATTTTATTGAAGAAAGCAATGATTGATTCAATTAAAACAGCTAATGTCCCTGGTATAATTGAACCATCAATCCAAATTTTTGGAAAAGTGGATTGTGAAATTACTGTTTCATTTAACATTGGAATTCCTATTTGGACCAATTTGATATGCACCACTGGTGTGAGGTTAGATATTTAGGTAAATAACAATATTCCTATTTTTTAAGTTAACAGGAAACATAACACAGGACTCCAGATTTAGGGAGAGAATGCAAAAAACTACTATCATACTCCATCCAGTAAGGACAAGTGTCCCTGCGTCACCAAAGCAATGAGAATTTGCACAAAGAAAACACAGTTCTCCAATTCTGACAAATACGAGACCGTGAGCCATGAGTTACGACAACAAGCAACTGTTTAAATGCCATGGGCAAATTTTTTTTATCATCTTGGAAACATCACTGATGTTCTAGGTAAGAAAATAATTGTTTTACTAGCAAATCCAACTGTCACAGGGGTTTTTCCAAGTGAGAAGGTGATTCCAAAAAGTGCAGTAAAATGAGTAAAGATGATCTGCGCAGTGACAGAGATGGTCTTAGACTAACCAGCACCACGATTCCCGGTTTTACACTTGCTCTCTGCTCGTCACCTCTGACACAAGAACTCATCAAATGATTGTTTTTTCTTTAGGGAAAAAAAGATAAATAAAATCTAACAACAAGATGTGGTGTGTAAAACGGTAATGAAGTTTTCTAACCTTATAATGCAGCCAGTGTAATGTAGCACTTTTTCGGGCACTAGAATTTTTTAATTTATTTCTTTTATACCCTATTTCTGTCCTAAAGGAGACACTTAAAGTTTTCTACTTTATTCAACGTATCTTGTGAGGGTTGTGATATACACTGGTATGGCAGTTTTAAGAGATTCAAAATCGCCTCTGTGGTTGTGGTCAGGAAAGACAAGGCTCCCTCACAGCTGCGACGGAGAAGGAATCCCCGGAGTCAGCCCCTGGGCAGCTTCCGAACCGCATTTGCTTGCACTTAGCACAGGACAACATCAGCAAGTGTAACTCTGACAAGGAGATATCCCCGGGGACATGGGAGGTGCTCTAACATTCTGAAGCCACTTGTTTCCCAGTTAGGTAAGGCTTGGAAAAATAGTTTATTAGAAGTGACTCCCTTTGTTTGTTCCTTTTGTCCTGAGAGGTCACTAATTAGCATAGAATATAAAATACCCCATAATATAAGAATTTAGACACCACATCTTTCCATCAACCTGTCTATTTGTTTATCATATTTATAGTTAGGTTACATTTTCTATGACGTTCACTTCCGGGCACCAGAAAAGAAAGGTTACAAAATATTTATTATAAATAGGGGGGAGTGGGTCTAAGGGTTAAAAACCACTCCTGCTAACAATAAAAACCATGTAATAATTTTAATCTCAGTTGCATCAGACCTTCCAGAATTACTCCTTTAATTTCACTGTTAAAACAGTAATGGAATCTCTGTTCTTCCAAGACTCGGGCCTGATCGCCACCCATCCAGACATCTGTCTGTGGGTCCCTACTTGTCCTCGAGGCCCCCGAACACACCTTATGGGGTGAACTTTCTTCAGTGTCCCTACTGTAGGGGAAACCTGGAAGTCCCAGGCACTATACAGGATTCACACCTACCTGCAAAAATCAAAGTCATGTGACTGAAACGGGACAACCCAGGTGGTGTGATAGGGCTGAAATCTCACCAAAAACAGCTTTGGGGGCCTAACCCATGCCCTCCAGCTCCTAACATGAAGAAGGACAGGGAGTCCCAATTAGCCACGAGACTGGGGGGCTTCATTACTCCATGAATAAATGATTTGTGCCAGTGCCACCTTTAGACAGGGAATCCCAGAACCCAAACTTGGAAGCACCCCATCCCCTCCCCTCTGAACAAATATTCTCTCAAGACACGTAGTGAGAGATGGGAGCCCCGATGAGCTCTGGAATAAGATGCAATCTGAAAGACTGCTGGTAACAAATGGTGTGGAGCTCGGGCAGCCCCCATGGCCACCAGGCCTTCTGGTACCACTGATGCCCACACTTCCATCCACAACAGTTTCTTCAGGACCCTTACGCACACATAACCATCACACAAAAATGATTGCTTAGACATATTTTAAGAGAAATAACATGAGAATGCCAAATTCAAGACAAGTCAGAATCAAGACCCCAGAGTATTTACTGAATGAGATCTCACGTGTGCTTCACAGTGAGCTTTAAACCCTTAGGACACAGTCATGGGACAGTAGGCATTTTCTTTCTTTCCTCCAAGTTGGCTTTACTGCAGAACTCCTTAGACACAGGAAGACTCTGGATCCCACCTCTACTACTTACACAAAGGGCTCATCTCACCATTTGGAGTGGGATCAGCGATGGTGCGACCGGCTCCAATGTGCGCACTCCCGTGCCCAGCTCCCCGAGGAGCAGAGCTCCCCCCACAGGAGCAGAGACCCCCAGGAGCAGAGCGCCCCCCACGGGCACTGCAGTGCCTGCAAGAATCAGGTGTCTGATGAGTGAGCCTGGGGCGGGCAAGTCAGGAAGCAAGCACCGCTTCCTCACACTCTGCAGGTGATCTCTGTGTCATCTTGAATAAATACAGTCAGCATTAAAGATGTTTGGCAAGAGGGTAAAAGGTAAGGCCTCCCCAAATCTCCTAGCATTCCTTTAGTGGGAGTCCTGTTAGAACACATGGTGACAAGAGACGCTGGCTTTACATGCGCACGTTGCCCTCATGGCTGCAGGGGAGGCCACGATGCTGCCTCCGCCCCACCTCCTGCCTTCATCCTGCAGACCTCACAGGGGCCGCTGACTCGTTTCTCTGACTTTCTCTCCTTGGTATTGCTGCTCTTCCAGCTTTTAAGAGCTCATAAGAACCTCACCAGAAAATCTTTAACAATGAAAGCAAATCAAATGAAATCAACCACAGAAACACACTGCCTTCATCATTACTTTACATTTTAGGAAGAAATTCTTGAAGACGACTCCCTGACCTGAAGGGATGGATGGAGGAGGAAAGAAAAGAAGACAAGCATTTTTGGCCCACAAAAAATGAAAGGTAACCAGATGGTGGCTAGTTTTCATTGCACCTCTCTGCCCGCCCCAATTTCACATGCCCCTCCCAACTCAACTCATCAGAAATCGACTGAAGGAGACGGCTTTGCAAATTTATTGGAAGCCAAAGAAATCGCTCCAGAAACAGTCTCCCAAACCCAGCGAGAACACTGTAAACTGACCAGTGCCAGGATCTGAATACTAAAACACACAGATTCAAACTCCGACACCCTCCCTGGTGGGTGTACTTACCGTGCAGGTGTTGCCGTGAAATTTGTCAGCATCCAACATATAAAAATGAATGGGACACCAGTTTTCAACATCACAGTCCCTCTGAAACAACTGGTAGTCAATTAGCGTTTGTCGGCAGCAAAAGTCGATTTTCTCCCCTGCACGCGGAGATCAACACACAGAAGAGACTGATGATCCCCGCTGCGAGTGTAGCTAAGTGTGTCTAAGCAAACTGGCTCCATCAGCCTCCTGATGAGCAGGGGAGTGTGTGAGCCGCGGGGATCTGCAGACTAATGGCCGGGCAAGGAGGGCGCTTCCTTACTTTGGGGAGAAAAACGCGGAAGCAGCACTCGCTGTAAATAAATTCTAATTAAAATTTCAGGTGCAGTTACTGCAGCGTAACCCACGGCAATAGATGAGGCTCCCTCCGTGCTGTCCAGTCATGTGAACCAGGCTCATTATTGTACCTGTGTGTTTGGTTTAGCAAGTGAATCATGTCTGTTTTCTGGAAATTACATGAGGGTGGAAAACCTTCCAAACATGTTCATTTATTTGCTGTGGAATTTGTTTAATCCTCTTAAGAACATTTACAATGACAACCTTCTTAAATAAGCATCTTTGCCCGAGAGACATTTCCAGGCACATGCGCCGAAACCTAGGACAACCCAGAAGCAAAATCAAATCCGTTTCAGCTGCACAGCACCACAGAATGCGTCCAGTTTGCGAGTCAAGGATTTTTTTCTCCACACCGTTTTACTCTTCTGCCCAAATTAATCAGCCTCTGCTTCTCTTGTATAGTGAGTATCGTATGACTCATCTTCTCTGCCTGTAAAATGGAAATGGGAGATAATTCTACCCAATAAAATGTCATAGAACTAACCACCAAAATTATATATATTAAAAAAAAAAAGCCAGGGCTTTATGATGTCCAGGGTTTGAATCATTTATTTAATGTGTCAATTGTTACAAGAATAAACTTTTCTAAATGTAAAACCTCCTCAGAAATCTTCAAGTACTTTTCAAGAAAAATACCACAGAAAATTTCTGAAAAGTATTTAAAGGAAAATCATTTTTAACTGAATCATATTCTAGGCACACTGAATACATTCTGTTTAGAGAACTCCTACTTTTTTTTAATAAATGACCTATAAAAATATACCCAGCATTAATCAGTAAATCTTCATTCCTTATTTTTAAAATTCTTAAGGCATGCTATTTTTCTTAAATCAAATGAGGAGGTATTCTCAAGCCAATGGACAACGGAATTACCTAAGAGGACACTATAAATCAGCAAGAGCAACTAGCACTTTGCCAAGCATTCTGCCTGAGAGTCACTCGTACCATCTAATTTTGACCTGACCACTTGGAGGTGAGCCCCATCAGCCCATTTAACACATGAAGAAACTGAGGCTCTAGGTGGTCATGTTTCCAGTACTTGATGGAGCCAGGATCCAAACCCGGATCTTTGTCTATAGATCCTGCGCCTTTACCAGATCACACTAAACATTTCTCACTCTTCAAATGCACTCAGTCCCCGAGGTAACACACCTTCCTTGCGTTTCTGAGAGTTTTAGGAAGTACTGAATTACAAGGACTAAGCAGTCCTTTGTGTGGGCTAATTTTTTATTTTCTGATTTTCCTGAATCAGCTCAGGCTGAATTCATACTACTTACGAGGAGAAGTCCTGAGGCAGAGGAGAGAGGGGAAGATAAGCCAGACATAAACAATTTCAACAGATCCAATTCATCAAGGAAGCCAAGTATTAAATAAACCACTTCAGCTACACGCTTGTCAATAAACCTTGGTGTCTCTGTCTCAGCCTGAAGGAGAGTAAGCCCTCCAACCCATCTGCCTTCCAGCCACTTACCCTGGATGATCTTGGTTCCCTCACCTGTGACACGTGTGTTCTCCAGAGAATCTTTGTAGAGATTAAACGATAAAACTATATGCAAAGGGGATAATTATTTGTTAGACAGTAGGCCCTAAACAAATAATAAAATTATTTTATTTCATGAAATTGGGACGTAGGTCTCCCAATTAAACATTCCTGATAGAATCCCAACAAGGACTTTAATTTATCTGCCAGAAATTGTAAAATAACTTTTCTTTTTTAAAGGCTGTATCCATTCTCCCTACTTTTTACCAATCCTGGCTGTTATCCTGAAAATCTATTCCCACAACTTGGCATCCAGCTCCCATATTTAAATCTTTAAAGTTTGAAATTATGATGAATCTTGGGCACATAAAGATTCACACCATAATTCACAGAATAAACAAAGACCACAGGAACAGGGCCACCTCCAGACCCCATGTGCTCAGGACAGGCTCCAAACTTCATAAAATCAGATGCATGCTGTTTGAACAGAAAGAAAATTGAATGTGATCAAGGAGGCTGACATAGAGCACTGGCCAGCTCACGAGATGACTCCTTCACCCCTCATCTGACTTAAGTCATCTAACAGCTATCATTTGAGCTCTAACTAAAAGTAAAACAGGGGTAGGGTTGGAAAGTAACATTTTTCCTACAATATATACATATTGTCAACTAAAAATTGGCACTTGTCATCTGCCTCTGATTTGATTAAGTCATGAGCCGCTGCAGCTGCTGTCCTTGAACACCCTCTGAAAGTAGTTCAGGGTGGAGATCAGGAATGGGGCGCTCTGTGTTCTGGGAAAATGGGCAGAAATCCTTTCAGATAGACATTTTCAGGAAATTTTATGAGCCCAAGTTCTTGCATCTCCTCCTATCTAGAAAAGCACTAAAATCATTAACAGAGACACCTGTTCCTCGACTAGCAGCAGCCTCTGACTTAACGTATACTTGACTGCACGTCCCCATTCAATGAAATCTCATATAATGCTGAACTCCCCCTCAACTTCAGAGCAGTTCCTCCGAGCTCTCTGAGATGCTGACACCTGGGCTCTGGTCCTCATTTTGCCCCAGATAAAACTTAACCCACAACTCTCACGTTGTGTGGTTTATCGACAGTACCACAAAAATTAAGCTTACATACTTGAACTCATAGTAAACATTCACTGTCAAACATTTCTTGACTTAAATTACTTTTTAAAAGTAAATAATTATTCCATTTCTTAAATATAGCACCTTTAAATATAAAGTAACAGATATTTGTGAATCTTAGGAAAATATATTCTGGAAACATTTTTAGCTAATTCATAAAAAAGCTATTGTGTGGAGTTATGGAAATTCAGAAGTGGAAAAGAATAGTATTGTAACTCAAGTTCTTGTTTTAATTGCAGAGATCCCGAGGCCTCAAAAGACACATAAATTTGCCTGATTTTATACACTGCCCTTTAACAGAAAGACTAGAACTAAGATCCTGGTCTTTGAGAAACCAAGACTTGCTCTGCTTGTGCAGGGCTGAACCTGATGAAAATGGGTGGTGAGAAAGAACCAGAATGCGGGGGGCTGGGCGAGGCAGCGGAGGAAAGGAGGGTCTCACCTGGTCGTGGGTGAGAAATAGGCTCCCACAGTGCTGGTGTGATGGGCATCCCCCAAGTGCCTGAAAACTACTATTTGGCACACCTGCCACCGAAACGCACACAAGCTGTTTAACTAGAAGGCTGACCAGGAGGCTTTCTCAGTGACACAAGGTGCTATTTTCATGTGAACTCTACAACTACAGGAAGAGAAAGAATAGAAAGCTGATATTAATTACTAATAATTTACACCAAGAACCAAGGAATTTCCAGGAGAAATATAAAGAATTGTTGGAAGTTTCATTATGTCAACTTACTGCCAATTCAGTTGTCTTAAAAATTGTTCTATAAAATATATTGTCCTTTGCTGTTCCAAATCACATTTGAAAGAATAATGTTTCTTAAGGGTGTTTCTGGAATTTTCTTCTATTTCCTAACACCAAATCTCAGAGCTTTAGAGAAATGGAGGGTTGGAATTTCGTCCACTCTTCTCTAGGCAATTTATTGTTCCTGCAAAGAACAAGGGGGGAATCACACAGAAAAGCATTTGAGCATCAGGCTGCTTACATTTCCTTTGGAAGTCTTGGAAAATAACGTGGAAATGAACAGCAGGACAGAAACCTGGCGGGAGGGTCACTGGCTAGAAGGTGAGAACAAATGTGTTTTCCAACGTGCTCTGGTCGCCACTAGTTTAAATGAACCGAGCAATTGGTCCAGCATACTCGCACCTCTATGTGAAAATCTCAACCGTTACCAACTGCTCAGTGCAGCCCGAAGCAATGGACGGACTGCAGATGACCCCGGCGGCTCATCGTGGTGTATTACACCATGTGCAGGATGATCGGTTCCTTCCAGCCCACTCCCTCCCCTCCCCTCCAGGGAGATGGCTGGTCCTGAATTGAGCTTACCTCATAGAAAGCTGTCTCTCAGCCCTCTGTCTAAAGCAAAATAAAAGCAGGAAAGCTACAAGGGACTTTACAGAACCATCCCAAAAGGGAACTGAAGCATATTTCTTCCCTCCTTTCTGCTCCTGGAATGTGGACCTGATGGTTGACCCTCAGGCAGCCAATTTGGGCCATCATGTTGATGGGCTGAAGATAACAGGCATCTTGTTCTCTGACCCAGTGGCCATCATGCAAACCAGCATTGGGCTACCGATTGCTTGACTTCTTTATGTAAGAGGGAAATACAATTTTAGCATGTTTAAGCCACTGCTGTTATCTGGGGAACTAGGTGTTGTACATTGCCATGGTAAGACCTAATAATAAAGTTCAATATTCACCAAAAACTATTTACCAAATAGTTAATAAATGATAAAGAGATCTTGATTTTTGTTTTAATGCTATGAAATGTAAATCAAGTTTCAGCATATGCCAATAAAACAAGACACTGTGGAGATGAAGCAAAACAGAGTTTGTAGAACAGAGACCAAAAGCATCCTCCTCTCTAAGGCACAGGAGTACAGCCGTGACTATACATGCCAAGGCTGTGGTCACATGGGCTCCCTGTTTTCCATGTCTTGGGTTGTGTTCTGTTTCCAGCCTTGGGAAAAATGGATAAGGCTGCTGGTCAAATCATTTCAGGAGCAGTTTCCATCATGTAGAACCCATGTATCTTCCTTTCCTCTGCCTCCTGGAATGTTCTGACACAATTAATCAGTCCAGCCTTCTAAACTGAGCAAATGGAGCTCAATCAATCTGCTTTTAGACAGAGCTAAAAATAGACATTAAAAAGCATAACTAGGAAATCTTACCTTCCAGAGGTCATTGCACAGATGAAATAGGAGAATATCTGTGAATCACTCTGTAAACACTAAGTACAATACAAACAATATTAGTACTGATTCTATGTTACATTCATCAGTAAAGGAATACAGAACCCTTTCTTACCAGAAGGAAAAGTGCTTTGAAATTTTCTGTCACTTTAATTCTTCAAAAGTTTCTATAAAATTGATGTCCTTAAAAAAATCAGTATTTGGAACTAATTTTAATTCCTTCATCTCCCCCGGTTTAACACATATCAAGAATGTTACCATTTCTAGATATATTATTTAGGAAAGCCTCTGGTATTCATGAGGCACAGAACACGGCAAATTGTCAGTATCACTCAGGATAGGAAAAGCATTTTTGATACCCGAACTTGAAGACATGAAGAAGATGCCTGACATGTCCCACTGACCTTTCAAGCTATTCTTTTTCAAACACTTGCTTCTTCTTCGTCCAGAACAGACACGCATTTGTTGATGTGAGACTCTTTAAGTGAAAAGGTCAACCCATCATTACCACTTTAGAGACTGAAATCTTACCCTCCTCATCCATGTGGACATAGCATCCTTACTGATTCCTAACATGAAAAATGACCATCAATGACATCTCAGGATGCTCCAATGCAGTGGTTCTCTGCTGCAGTGAGGAAGAAAGAGCCGTATGCTTCAAGACTCACTTCCTGTCTGTAGCTCACTTGGCAAGATGCTACAACTTGTCTAAGCTAAAGCTTAAAATTGGAGAATACAGACAACATCCATGGCAAAGGGCAATCGGAGGCTAATTCCTTGGCCCCAATTCATCGCTTCTCAAGAGCCTTGGGCAATACCTTGAGAAAGGCAGCAACATGGTACCCAATTCATCAAAACCTGCACCTCCTACTAGTTGACAGTAAAGCAAGTGTCATCTGGCTCAACAGATCTCCCTGTGTCTCTACAGTGTACGGCTACATTTTCTTTATTTTCTCAGTTGGGGGACATTCCATTTCTGAAAATCCCCCTCCCTGCAGTAGAAGTTCTTAGTTTCCCAATCACAATGCAGGCTTGAAGGGGGGATAAAAGATCTGACAAAACATAGATCACTATTTATTCCTTGATATATTTTTGGCACATGGACTAAAAATCTTTGGGTCAGTTGAGCACCAAGAACATATCTAATTTACACAATTGTCAACTGTCATTTTATTACCAGCTCCTGAAACAGTCACGTGGTCACTAGTTTTTTTTTCCTTTTCTTACCTTGACCCATGGATTTGATGATTTCTAAACAGACACAATAGATTTTTGAAAAGAAATCTGTTTCACCTTTTGCTTTTAAACCTAATATGTGTACCTGACCCTGACTTCACTCTAACATTCACAAAAAGCTATCCAAAGACACCCCCTTTTGACATCATCTCTAGATGTCTTGAATATACTGCTGAGCTGATTCTTCCAGATCTTTAAAATATATATGCACATTATGCTGTGGTCCTCTTCAATTTGTGGTGTTTTCAGTAATCATTACCTCTTTGGATACTTTATTATACATTTAGCATTTCTTTATCCAATTCAGTTACATTTGTATATAAGATTTCAAAAGAACTGGTTTCTCAAAATGATGATATTTAACATCTATGGCCTTTTCTTAATCAAGTAATTCTATAAGGCTGTCAAGGGCAGCAGTGAACTTTGTGTGTGGTGATTGCTGCTTCAGAGTCTCCGGTGCTGACCCAAGATCTTGCAGGTGTTTATGCATCCTTGTGAATGTCAACACATCAGTCTATTAGGAGCTGAAATTAAACTACCTGGATGCTAATTTTTCTTTTTAAAAACAATAAACTCAATTCCCCTTACTAATTCTTTATTGTTTCTTATACTGAGTCTCAACACTTTTCCTAATATATATGTTTGGTGGGGAGGGGGGCACAGCCCTGAATGCCTGCAGACAGCAACAACTCTATAAGATTAACCAGAGGTGGCCGTGGATGTTGTGTGACTTCAGCCACTGAGCACGAGCACCTGCTGTCCCTCCAACTGTTCTGCCTCCATTGCTGACAGCCCTGAAGGTCACTGCCTCTTGTAAAATTCTACAACATTACAGTTCATATATTTTTAAAAGGTATCAATTTGTGAAAGTCATCTGTGTAAAATGGGGGGTACTTGTCTTTGCTCATTTCAGGCTAAACTAAGTTCAGAAGGACACACTCACACACACACACACACACTCAGTTCTGAGTGCCCCCAAAGAAAAGTATAAAAGGCTTTGGGACAGTGGTGGCACTCAAACCTTTGGAATTTTGAGCTCTATGAAAGTATCACTTATTCAGAAATTAAGCATTATAATTCTAGGCCAAGAGAATCAGTATCCCCCACAATTTACTTACCAGAATTTTTTTAAAGAAACTATCTTCCCTAAAATCCAATGATAAATCAAATATCCATGGAAAGAATATAGATCAGTAATATCAAGCAACAATTTCTACACTAATGCTGATTAGCCATCAGCCCAAACCAAAGGACATAGAAATAAGACAACTGGAGATAAAGAGATGGAAGAGAGGTACTAAAAAGCAAGAATATAAAAGAAGAAATGGCCCTATGGAAACCTGCTCTTTTTTTGAAATAATTACTTGGTTAAAGGAACTCACTGTTGAGGATTTGAAATGCACCAAGGGGAAATCTAGCAGGGAAAAGAAGCAGAAGCAGGTCTCAGTTTTCTCCGAGGCTGATCCTAAATGAAAAAAAAATCCTTGGCTTCCACAATACACAACCTGCATTGATGTCTAAGCAGAAGAGTGAGGAGGAGAGAAAACCGAAAGTGTGTGGAAGCCATCCTTCACCAACACTGCTGGAAGCACAGAACTGTGGTGTTGGGGCACTGCCCGACCGATATATATAACAGCAGGAATAAGCTCTAACTAGGTTTCTGAGCGAAAAATGCTTTTAGCTTTAAATCTACTCAAGTAAACATGCAGAGAAATCATGGTAAGTGCTTGAGATGAAGACTTGCTGTTTAGGTAAGATAAAGGAATGCTTCTACACTTGTTCCATTTTGGAAACATATGTGAGTAGAAGCCAACCTTCACCTAGGTTTTTGAGAACCCAGAGTTTCTGGCCTCGGGGAATTACGGTACTTACATATATAAGGGGAGGCACAATCTCCAGGAGGCTTTTCCATTCCAAAGAGCTTTCACTTGAAACCGGCTTTCAGAATCATGCTGAGAAATCAGAGTTAGTGTTTCTATATGTCACTCCATCTTTTATGCTGTATGAAAGAACTCCACAAAATATGCTCAATTTTTAGATATGTATGAGTTTGGAAGCCATCCTTCAACTAGCTAATTGGGAACCCACAGTTTCTGGGATAGGGAAACTACGCTACATACATATCTATGGGGATGCACTAGTACCAAAAAGGTTTTACACTGCAAACCGCGTTTACTTGCAACCGGCTCTGAAAAACATACTGAGAAATCAGTGTAAGTGTTTCAGTATGTCACTTAACCTTCAATGCTGGATGAAAGAACGCCTCTCCACATGATAACTTCTGACATTTGAATGTGTGTTGGAGCTGTCCTTCACCTAACTTGTTGGAAACCCAGAGTTTCTGGTCTAGGGGAACTACGCTACTTACATACCTAACCGGAGGCACTCGCTCCAACGCGGTTTTCCTAAGCAAACCACTTTTACTTTGAAACCAGCGTTAGTAAACACGCTGAGAAATCAGAGAATGTGTTTCTACATGTCACTCTGCCTTTTATGATGGATGAAAGAACGCCACTCCACATGCTCTATTTTCAAATCTGTATATGTACGGAAGCCTTCTTTCACCTAACATTTTGGGAACCATAGTTTCAGGACTAGGGGAACTACGCTGCTTTCTTATATTTGGGGACGTCCTAGCACCAACTCGCATTTCCACTGCAAAACGTTTTTACTTGAAACGGATTTCAGAAACATGTTAAGAAATCAGAGTGAGTGTTTCAGTATGTCACTTAACCTTCAATGGTGGAAGAAGGAACGCCTCCCAACATGCTCACTTCTGACATCTAAATGTGAGTTGAAGCCATTCTTCACATTACTTCTTCGAGAACAAGGGTTTCTGGCCTAGGGGAACAACGCTGCTTACATATCTAAGCAGAGGCTCTCGCTCCAAAGCGGTTTTCCACAGCAAACCACTCTTCCTTAGAAACTGGCATTAGGAAACATGCTGAGAATTCAGAATAAGTATTTCTGTATGTCACTTAACCTTCAATGCTGGATGAAAGTACGCCTCTCCACAAGATCACTTCTGACATTTGAATTTGTGTTGGAGACGTCCTTCTAACATGTTGGAAAACCAGATTTTCTAGAATACGGGAACTACCCAATTTATATATCAAAGCAGAGGAACACGATTCAAAACAGTTTACCAAGGCAAAGTAATTTTTTTGAAACCAGCATTTCACAGTAAACATAAAAGTCAGAGTGAGATGTACAAACACGTTCTCTGATTTCTCAGTATGTTTCTTAAACCCGGTTTCAAGTAAAAGCGGTTTGCAGTGAAAAGCTGAGTTCGTGCTAGTACATCCCCATATATATGAAAGCAGCGAAGTTTACATTGGACTGAAAGTCTGGGTTTCCAACAAGCTAGGTAAAATGCGGCTTCCTCACTCCTACATTCCTGAAAATTGAGCATGTGGAGAGGCGTTCCTTCAGCATAAAAAGCAGAGGGACTTCTAGACACACATTCTCTGATTTCTGACCGTGTTTCTTACGCCGGTTTCAATGTAAAAGTGGTTTGATCTGGAAAACGAAGTTGGAGCGAGAGCCCCCCCTTACATATGTAAGTTGCATAGTCCCTCTATACAAGAAACTCTGGGGTTCCAACAAGTTAGGTGAAGGACGGCTCGAAGAGAAATTCAGATGTCAAAAGTGAGCTTGTGGAGAGGTTTCTTTCATCCAGCCTTGAAGGTTAAGTTACATGCAGAAACAAGTACTCTGATTTCTCAGCATGTTTCTCAAAGCCGTTTTCAAGTAAAAGCGGTTTGCAGTGAAAAAAATCGAGTTCGTGCTAGTACATCCCCATATATTGGAAAGCAGCGTAGTTTACCTTGGACTGAAACACTGAGCTTCCAAAAAGCTAGGTGAAGAACGGCTTTCACACTCATACAGATCTGATAATTGGTTATGTTGAGACGCGTTCCTTCATGCAGCATAAAAGGTAGAGGTATTCGAGACACAAATTCTCTGATTTCTAAACATGTTTCCTAACGCCTTTTTCAATGTAAATCCAGTTTGCTGTGGAAAACCACTTAGGAGCGAGTGCCTCCCCTTAGATATGTAAGTAGAGTAGTTCCCCTATACCAGAAACTCTGGGTTTCCAACAAGTTAGCTGAAGGACGGCTCCAACACAAACTCAGATGTCAGAAGTGAGCTTGTGGGGAGGCTTTCTTTCATCCAGCATGGAAGGTTATGTGACAGAAATAATTACTCTGATTTCTCAGCATGTTCCTCAAAGCCGGTTTGAAATAAAAGTGGTTTACTGTGAAAAACCTTGTTGGTGCCAGTACGTCCCCATATATATTAAAGCAGCGTAGTTTACCTTGGACTGAAACTCTGGGTTTCCAACAAGCTAGGTGAAGTACGGCTTCCATACTCATACAGCTCTGAAAATTGAGCATGTGGAGAGACGTTCTTTTATGCAGCATAAAATGCAGAGGTATTCTTCACACACACTGTTATCTCAGCAGGTTTCCTACCTCCGTTTTCAATGTAAAACCGGTTTGCTGTGGAAAACCAAGTTGGAGCAAGTGCCTCCCCTTAGATATGTAAGCAGCTTAATTCCTCTATACCACAAACTCTGCGTTTCCAACAAGTTAGTTGAAGAATGGCTCCAAGACACATTCAGATATCCGAGATGAGCTTGTGGAGTGGCGTTCCTTCATCCAGCATTGAAGGTTAAGGGACATACAGAAAGAAATACTCTGATTTCTATGCATGTTTCTCATAGCCGGTTTCAAGTAAAGGCGGTTTGCACTGTAAAATCGAGTTCGTACTAGTACGTCCCGATATATATGGAAGGAACGTAGTTTACTTTGGACTGGAATTCTGGGTTTCCAACAAGCTGGGTGAAATACGGTTTCCACACTCATACAGTTATGAAAATTGAGCATGTTGAAAGGAGTTCCTTCATGCAGCATAAAATGCAGAGGTATTATAGACACACATTCTCTAAAATTTCAGCATGTTTCCTAACACCGTTTTCAATGTAAAAGCGATTTAGTGTGGAAAACCACGTTGGAGCAAGTGCCTCCCCTTAGATATGTAAGTTGCGTAGTTCCCCTATACCAGAAAATCTGGTTTTCCAAAAAGATAGGTGTAGGACGTCTCCAAAACAAATTCAGATGTCAGACGTAAGCCTGTGGAGAGGCGTTTTTTCATCCAGCATTGAAGGTTAAGTGATATACAGAAACACATTTTCTGAGTTGTCAGCATGTTTCTCAAAGCCGGTTTCAAATAAAAGCGGTTTGCAGTGTAAAACCGAGTCCGTGCTAGAAAGTCCCCATATATATGAAAGAAGGGTAGTTTCCATTGGACTGAAACTCTGGGTTTCCAACAAGGTATGTGAAGGATGGCTTCAACACTCATTCAGTTCTGAATATTGAGAATGTGGAGAGACATTCGTTTGTCTATAATAAAGGGAATGGTTTGCAGTAGAAACACCTACACTGGATTCTCAGTAAGCTTCCTAGTGCTGGTTTGAATTTCATGCAGTTTTCATTGTAAATCCCAGTTGGAACTAGTACTTTCACATTTACACAACTGTAGTGAATTTACCCACTCATAAGAAACTGTGTGTTCCCAACAAGCTAGCTGATTGAAGACTTTCACACAACTTAACTCTCAGAATTGTGCAAGTGGAGAGACGTTCATTCATCTAGCATGAAATAATGGGTTGCAGTCGAAACACTTGCTGTGGTTTCTCAGTATGTTTTCCTAGTGCCGGATGGAGATTCATGCAGTTCTCACTGAAAAACCGAGTTGGAGCTTGTACCTCCCAAAATATATTTATTTAGCTTAATTTTCCACACAAAAGAAACTGTGTGTTCCCAACAAGCTACGTGATTGACGGCTTTCATACTCATTTAAAAGTCAGAATTGAAAATGTGAAGAGACGTTCGATAATCTAGCTTAAAGGGAATGGGTTTGTAGAAACACGTACTCGGGTTTGTAGAAACACGTACTCGGGTTTCTCAGTATGTTTTCTACTGCCGGTTTGATGTTCATGATGTTTTCACGATAAAACCGAGTTTGAGCTAGTACATCCATATACATATATAAGAAGTGTAGTCCCCACATAAAAGAAACTGTGTGTTCCCAACAAGCAAGGAGATTGATGGCTTCACAATTAAATCTCATAAATGAGCATGTGGAGAGAAGTTCGTTCATCTAGCTTAAATGGAATGGTTTCTACTAGAAAGACTTCTACTGGGTTTTCAGTATGTTTTCCTCGTGCCAGATTGAAGTTCATGAAGTTTTCACTGTAACACCGAATTGGAGATAGTACTTCCCATTATATATGTAAGCAGTTAATTTCCCGGCTCTAACGAAGCTGTGTGATCCCAACAAGCTAGGTGATTGAAGGTTTCCCACACACTTAACTCTCAGAATTGAGCAAGTGGAGAGACATTCGTTCATCTACACAAAGGTAAAGGGTTGAAATAGAAACACTTACCCTGGACACACAGTATGTTTCCTAGTGCCGCTTGGAAATTAATGCAGTTTTCACTGTAAAACGGAGTTGGAGCTATACCTCCACACATGTATTCATGTAGTGTAGTTACCCACTGAAAACAAAATGTGTTTCAAACAAGTAAGGTTTAGGATGGCTTGCAAAATCATTTATCTCTCAGAATAGAGCATGTGGTGAGACGATGTTTCATCTAGCAAAAATGGAACTGATTGGGGTAGAAAAAATTTCACTGGTTTCTCAGAATCTTTGCCTAGTGCCCTTTAGAAATTCATGAAGTTTACTCTGTAAAGTCGAGTTGGAGCTAGTAATTCCACATATATATGTATGCAGTGTAGTTACCCACTGAAAAGAAAATGTGTTCCAAACAAGATAGAAGATAGAAGAATTCCCACACACTTAACACTCAGGATTAAACATATAGACAGACGTTCGTTCATTTAGCTTAAAGGGAGTGGTTTCTAGTAAAAGAAATATTCTGGTTTCTCAGTCTGTCTCCTAGTGCCTGTTTGAAGTTCATGCGGTGTTCAATGTAAAATCGAGTTCGGGCTAGTACCTCCCCATATATATGTATCGAGTATAGTTTCCAACTGAAAACAATCTTTGTGTTTCCAACAAGCTAGGGGAAGGACTGCTTTCATACACCATTATCTGAGAAGTGAGCATGTGGAGAGAGGTTTTTCATCTAGAAAAAAGAGGACGAATTGCAGGAGAAACACCTACTCTGGTTTCTCAGACTGTTCCTAGTGCCGGATTGAAGTTCCTGCAGATTTCACTGTAAATCGGAGTTTGAGCTATTAAATACCCTTATAGAGGTATGTAGTGTAGTTTCCAACTGAAAAGAACCTTTGTGTTACCGACAAGCTAGGTGAAGAACGGCTTTCACACACACTTATCTCTCAGATCTGAGCATATGGAGAGACGTTCGTTCATTTAGCACACAGGGAACGTTTACAAGAAAATCACTTACTCAGTTTTCGCACTCTGTTTCCTTGTGTCTGCTTGAAGTGCCTGCAGTTTTCAATCTAAAACCCAGTTGAAGATAGTACCTCCCTATATATACGTATGTACTGTAGTTTCAAACTGAACAGATTATTTGTGGTCCCAACAAACCTTGTGAAGTTCGGTTTTCACACACAATTATCTCTCAGAACTGAGCTTGTGGAGAGACGGTCGTTCAACTAGCACAAAGGGAAAGGCCGCAGGGAAAACACTTAATCTGGGTTCTCAGTCTGTTCCCTAGTGCCGGTTTGAAGTTCCTGCAGTTTTCACTTTAAAACCGTAATGGAGCTATTATCTCCCCAAATATATGTAAGAAGTGCAGTATCCAAATGTAAAGAAACTTTATGTTCCTAACAAGCTAGGTGAAGGAAGGTTTTTACACATACTTATCTCTCAGAAAAAAGCACGTGGAGAGACGTTCGTTCATTTAGCACAAAGGGAACGGGTTGCAGGGAAATCACTTACTCTGTTTTCTCATAGTGTTCCTAGTGCCTGTTTGAAATGGCTGCAGTTTTCCCTGTAAAACCGAGTTGGAGCTTGAACCCACCAATATATATGTATGAAGAGTAGATTCCAACTGAAAAGATATTTGCGTTCCCAACATGCAATCTGAAGGACGGCTTTCACACACACTAATCTCTCATAACAGAGCATGTGGAGAGACATTCGTTCATCTAGCACAAGGGGAAGTTTTTGCAGGATAAACAATTACTCTCGTTTCTCAGTCTGTTTCCTAGTGCAGGTTTCAATATCCTGCCTTTTTCCTTGTCAAACTGCGTTGGAACTTGTGCCTCCCTGTATATATTTATGTTTGGTAGTTTCCAAAGGGAAAGAAATTTGTGTTCCCGAAAGT
The DNA here is from genome assembly GCF_048773025.1 of Camelus bactrianus. NCBI lineage: Eukaryota > Metazoa > Chordata > Mammalia > Artiodactyla > Camelidae > Camelus > Camelus bactrianus. Next base: position 87,927,866 of record NC_133545.1, on the reverse strand, counting down.
TTGTTGAAGGACTGATTCCACACACAATTATCTCTCAGAAATGAGCATGTGGATCTACTTTCGTTCATCTAGAACAAAGGGAACGGGTTGCTGGGAAACAATTACAGTGATTTCTCAGTCTGTTTCCTTGTGTCTGTTTGAAGTGCCTGCAGTTTTCACTGTAAAATCGAGTTGGAGCTAGTATCTCCTCATATATATGTTTGTAGTGTAGATTCCAACTGAAAAGAAACTTTGTGTTCCCATCAAGCTAGCTGCAGGACGGCATTCACACACACTTATTACTCCGAAATGAGCATGTGGATAGACGTTCGTTCATCTAGCAAAAAGGGAACGGTTTTCAGGGGAAACATTTACTCTGTTCTATCTCTCTGTTTCTTAGGGCTTGTTTAAAGTTCATGCAGTTTTCCCTCTATAACAGAGTTGGAGCTAGTACCACCCCATATATATGTATGAAGTGTAGTTTCCAAATGAAAACAAACTTTGCTTTCACAAAAAGTTTGCTGAAGGACGGATTCACACACAGATAGCCCTCAGAACTGAGTAAGTGGAGAGAAGTTCGTTCAACTTGCACAAAGAGAACGGGTTGCAGGAGAAACACTTACTCTGTTTTCTCAGTCTGTTTGCTAGTGCCGATTTGAAGCTCCTGCAGTTGTCACAGTAATGAATACTTGGAACTAGTACATCTACATATAAATGTATGTAGTATACTTTCCAAAGTAAATGAATCTTTGCGTTCCCAACAAGCTTGGTGAAGGCGGCTTCCACAAAAAATTATCTCTCAGAACTGAGCATGTGGATAGACGTTCGTTCATCCAGCACAAAGGGAACGGGTTGCAGGGAAAATACTTTCTCTTGTTTCTTAGTCTGTTTCCTTGTGCCTGTGTGAAGTTTATGAAGTTTTCAAACTTAAAACTTGTTGGAACTTCTACCTCCCCATATATATGTAGATAATATTTTTTCATCTGAAAAAAATTTGTGTTCTCAACAATATATATGAAAGAAGGCTTTCTAAGAAACATCTCTCAGAACACAGCATGTTGACAGACGTTCGTTCATCTAGCACAAAGGAAACGGTTTGCAGTGGAAACTTTTTTCTGCTTTCTCAGGTTGTTTCCTAGTGCCCGTTTGATGTTCCAGCAGTTTTCACTGTAAAACTTTATTGGAGCTAGTACCTCAATATATATATCCATATAGTGTACTTTCTAACTGATAAAAAATTTTATGTTCCCAGCAAGCTAGTTGAAGGACGGCTTTCACAAAAAATTTTCTCTCAACTGAGCATGTGGAGAGACGTTCCTTCATGTAGTCCAAAGGGAACTGGTTGTAGGAGAAACATTTACTTTGTTTTCTCAGTCTGTTTCCTAGTTCCGGTTAGAAATTCCTGCAGTTTTCAATGAAAAAATGAGTGGGAGTTTCTACCTCCCTTTATACATTTATGCAGTGTAATTTGAACTAAATATAAACCTTGTGTTCCCAAACAGCTAGGTGAAGGGTGGCTTTCCCACACACGTAGCTCTCAGAACTGAGCAAGTGGAGGAATTTCGTTCATCAATCTCTAAGGGAACGTGTAATAGTAGAAACAGTTACACTGGATTTTCAGTCAGTTTCCCAGTTCCCGTTTCAAGTTCCTGCAATTTTCACTGAAAACAGAGTTGGAGCTAGAACCTCCCCAAATATATATGTATGTAGTAAAATTTCTAACTGTAAAGAATCTTTGTCTTCCCAACAATTAAGGTAAAGTACGCATTTCACACATACGTATCTCTCAGACTGGGCATTTTGAGAGATATTCGTTCCTCTAGCACGAAGGGAACGTGATAAAGGAGAAACATTTTGCTTTCAAAGTGTTTTTCTTTCTGTCGGTTTGAAGTTCCTACAGTTTTCAGTGTAAAACCGAGCTGGAACTTGTACCTCCCCATATATGTGTAAGTAGTGTAGTTTCAAAATGAAAAGAAAATTTGTGTTGCCAACAAGATATGTGAAGGGCTGCTTTCACACGCACTTCTCTCTCCGAAAAGACCATGTGGAGAGACGTTCGTTCATCTAGCACGAAGGGAACAGTTTGCAGGAGAAACACATAGTCTGGTTTCTCATTCTGTTTCCTAGTGCCGGTTTTAAATTCCTGCCCTTTTCACTGTAAAACTGAGTTGGATTTAGTACCTAGCCATATATATGTATGAAGTGTATATACCAAATTAAAAGAAACTTTGTGTTCCCAACAAGCTAGGTGAAGGACGGCTTTCACACACACTTAACTCTCAGAAGTGAGCGTGTGGAGAGACGTTCGTTTATTTAGCACAAAAGGAACGGTTTGCAGGAGAACACTTACTCTGGTTTCTCATGCTTTTTCCTAGTACCGGTTTCATATTCCTGCCGTTTTCACTGTAAAGACGAGTTGGAGCTAGTGACTCCCCATATATATGTATGTAGTGTAGTTTCCAACTGAAAAGAATCTTGTGTTCCCAACAAGCTTGTTGAAGGACGGTTTCCACACAAAAGTATCCCTCAGTATTCAGTATGTTGAGAGTCGTTCGTTCACCTATTAGAAAGGGAACGGGTTGCAGGGAAAATATTTTTCTCTGTTTTCTCAGTCTGTTTCCTAGGTTCTGTTTGAAGTCCCTGCTGTTTTCACTGAAAAACCGTATTGGCGCTTGTACCTCCCCATATATATGTATATATTGCAGTTTCCAAATTAAAAGAAACTTTGTGTACCCAGCACGCTAGGTGAAGGACGGCTTTCACACACACATATATCTCAGATCTGAGCATGTTGAGAGACGTTTGTTCATCTAGCACAAAAATTAAGTTTTCAGGAGAAACACTTACTCTTTTTTCTCACTCTGCTTACTAGTTCCTGTTTCAAATTCCTGCCGATTTCACTGTAAAAGCAAGCGGGAGATAGTAACACCCCAGATATTTGTATATAGTGTAATTTCTAAGTGAAAAGAAACTTTATGTTCCCAACAAGCTAGGTGAAGTACGGCTTTCACACACAATTATCTCTCAGAACTGAGCATGTGGAGAGACGTTCGTTCATCCAGCACAAAAGGAACGGGTTGCAGGGGAAACTCTTATACTGGTTTCTCAGTCTGTTTCCTACTGCCGGTTTGATGTTCCTGCAATTTTCACTGTAAACCCGTGTTGGAGCTAATACCGCAACATATATATGTATATTATGTAGTTTCTTCCTGAAATAAACTTTATGTTCCCAACAAGATAGTTGAAGGAAGGCTTTCACACACAATTATCTCTCAGAACTGAGCATGTGGAGAGACGTTCGTTCATCTAGCGCAAAAGGATTTTGTTAATGTAGAACACTAACTCTGGTTTCTCAGTCTTTTTCGTAGTGCCGTGTTCTAATTCATGCCGTTTTCACTGTAAAATCGACTAGGAGTTAGTATCTCCCCATAAATATGTATGTCGTGTTGTTTCCAACTGATAAGAAACTTTGTGTTCCCAACAAGCTAGGTGAAGCATAGCTTTCACACACACTTATCTCTCAGAACTGAGCATGTGGAGAGATGTTCGCTCATGTAGTAGAAAGGGAACTGTTTGAAAAGTAAACAATTACTCTCTTTTCTCCGTCTGTTTCCTAGTGCTGGTAAGAAATTCCTGCAGTTTTCAATGAAAAACCGAGTTGGAGTTTGTACCTCCCCGTATATATTTATGCAGTGTAATTTCCAACTAAAAAGAAACTTTGTGTTCTCAACAAGCTAGGTGATAGTCGGCTTCCCCACACAATTATCTCTCAGAACTGAGTATGTTGAGAGACTTTCTTTCATCTAGCACAATGGGAACGGGTTGCAGGTGAAACAATTACTCTGTTTTTCTGTCTCTTTCCTAGTGCCGGTTTGATATTCCTGTATTTTTCACTGTAAAACCTATTTGGAGCTAGTACCTCCCTATATATATCCATGCTGTGTTGTTTCTAAGTGAAAGGAAACTTTGTGTTCCCAACCATCTATGTGAAGTTCGGCTTTCACACACTCTTATCTCTCAGAACTGAGCTTGTTTAGAGACGTTCGTTCATCTAGCACAGAGGGAACGGCTTGAAGGTGAGACACTTACTCTGGTTAGTCAGTCTTTTTCCTATTTCCGGTTTGAACTTTAAATTTTTCACTGTAATACCGTGTTGGAGCTAGAAACTCCCCATATATATGTATGGAGTGTAATTTCCAACATAAAAGGAGCTGTATGTTCCCTATAGTCTAGGTGAAGTTAGGCTTTCACACAAATTTATCTTTCGGAACTGAGCCTGTGGAGAGACGTTCTATAATTTAGCAGAAACGGAAGTGGTTGCCGTAGAAACACTTACTGTGGTTTCTCAGTATGTTTCCTAGTGCTGGTATGGAATTAATTCAGTTTTCACCTTAAAACCCTGTTGGAGCTTTTACCTCCCCACATATATATATTTTCTGTTTTTTCCAACTGAAAATAATCTTTTTTTCCATCCAACTATGTGAATGTCGTCTTTCACACACATTTATCTCTGAGAACTGATCATGTGGCGAGACTTTCGTTCATCTAGCACAAAGGAATTGGGTTGCTGTAAAAACACTTACTCTGGTTTCTCAGTATTTTTCCTAGTACCGTTTTGAAGTTCATGCAATTTTCAGTGTAAAACCGAGTTGGAGCTTGTACCTCCCCATATATATGTATGTCGTGTTGCTTCCAAATTAGAGAAACTTTATGTTCCCAACAAGCTAGATGATTGACGGCCACACACACACGTATACCTGAGAACTGAGCATTTGGAGAGATGTTCTTTCATGTAGCACAAACGGAATTGGATGCTGTAGGATCACATACTCTGGTTTCTCATTCTGTTTCGAAATGCCGGGTTTTAATTCATGCAGTTTTCACTGTAAACCCGAGTTCGAGGTAGTAACAATAAATATATATTTATGTAGTGTAGAATCCAACTGAAAAGAAATTTGTTTTCCTAACGAGCTAAGTGAATGTCTTCTTTCACTCACACTTATATCTCAGACCATAGCATGTGGAGAGATATTCGTTCATCTAGCTCAAATGTAGTGAGTTTCAGTAGAATCACTTACTCTGGTTTCAGTATGTTTCCTAGTGCCTATTGAAAGTTCATGCAGTTTTTACTGTAAAACAGATTTGGAGCTAGAACCTCCCCATATATATGTATGTAGTGTAGTTTCCCACTGAAAAGAAGCTGTGTTCCCAACAAGCTACGTGACTGACTTTTTCACTCACACTTATATCTCAGAATTGATCATGTGGAAAGACATTCGTTCATCTAGCTTAAGGGAAATGGTTTGCAGTTAAAACACTTACTCTGGATTCTCAGTATGTTTCCTCTGCCGATTTTAAGTTCCTGCAGTTTTCACTTTAATTCCCAGTTGGAACTTGTTCCTCCCCATATGTATGTATGTAGTGTTGTTTCCCACTTAAATGAAACTGTTTTCTCAATAAGGTAGGTGACTGACCGCTTTCACACACACTTAACTCTCAGAATTGAGCATGTGGGGAGACGTTCGTTCATCTAGCATAAATGGAATTTGAAAGTGATGATCATGACCTGTGCTTGTAAAAAAAACAGTTAAGGGAGCATTAATTTAGAGCCTTTATAGTTATGGCCATGAGACATTACAGAATTTCGTTTTCAGCAGTTGATTTCTTTTTTTTAAACTTCAGAAAACTTAAGTCTTTCCTGTAACTGCATATAGATAGTGAATATCTTAAAATCTTTAGCGACCGCTTCAAAGTAGACTAGTTACTTTGCTTTTGGTCTTTAACCTAAAGGAATATCCAGAAGTCCAGTGGCAGTTCGTAAGCAAGGGCATTATCCTTGCCTTTTCATTTTTTATGTGGAATAGGTATAACTGTATACTAGGTTACTGTGTTTATCTGAAGAGCTTCTTGAATATGTATATGTAAGTTATATTTTCAAAAATTATAATATTATGAAAATCAATTAACCTTGGAGATATATTTCATATATTTTATTCTTTAATAATATAGATTTAGATAGCCCTGTTTTATGTAATACTTATGAAAATAAGTTGGCTTTATATAAATCCTTTTTTGATAAATCATTTAAAAATTGGTTTTTTTTATCATTTGCTTCTTAAAAATAAGATATTAATTGCACAATATGTATTTTCCTTCAAGTTCATCCTTTTTTCTCTATACTATCTTGAGTTGCTTAGATAATTTTTCCCGCAGTATTATTTATTTTAAACACTCAGTATGTGCTTCTGTCTGTTGCTTTATTAGAGAGCAAGAATTCATTATTATTTTTAATAAAATATACTTTCAGGAAACTATACTGGGATTCTTTCATTCACACAGTTAAGCAATGATACCTGTTTTGTTATATCAATTGTCTAAGCCTCTCAACTTCCAAAAGATTACATGGACAAAGTTTAAAACGTCATAAATGATTGACTAACAAATTTTATTGTGTTCCTTGATTAAAAGTACAAATATGAGTCAGTCTTAAATTCGGATGTAAACGTCTTATAAATTACATGAGTCTTCTCCAAAATTCTTTAATTTGGGCTTTAAATCCTCCAGTAAAAAACTGGTTTGAAGAAGAAGAAAGTCGAGAATAGATTCAATCCAAATTCTATGGGAATAAACAAAGCTAAATGTTTCAGTCATTTTTTTGAAGCAGAATACGTATGTTTTGTGCACCATATGATTTTAATAGTATTCATCTGAACATACGGTTTTGACACCATGAGACCACAAGCCAGCAAACAAGATCTCAGGCAAAGCAAGAAAAACAACTGAGGGGATTTTCTGCTGCAAAATTTCCCCTAACTAAAACTGTAATTGAGAACAAATCTGACGCCATATTGGATCTGTTCCTTCAGTTTGAAGCACTGTGCCCTGTTTTCCAGGCTTAATCTTGCTGGCTTTGCACCTTTTGTAAAACAACGTTGCCTTTAGCCTAAAACCTACAGGAAAGCCTATTCTCGGGGCTCTGACCTTTAAGGATGTTAGCACTTCTGCACTTATGCAGAGATGGCATGTTGCAAAATAGAGAATAACCTTTGTTTTGTTGCAGGCTTACAGGGACACAATAGCCTGAGCCACATGGATGGCTGCAAGAACAAAGAATCCCGGCAGCAAGAAGTTTGCACAACCAACCACACCCCCTCCCCTTTTTAGTTCAAAAGGAGCCTTAATTCTGACTTGGGAAAGATGATTCTCCAGGACATTAGTCCCCCATCTTCTTGGTCTGCCAGCTTTCTGAATAAAGTTACTATTCCTTGCCCCAAAACCTTGTCTCCTGATTTATTTATTTATCACTGTTGTGCAGTGAGCAGAACAAGTTTGGCCTCAGTAACAGAACCAGCTTTGTCATTCCCTCTGATGTGAAATCTCTCTGGGTGTACAAGTGCTTGCCTGGTGGTGGTGGTGGCGGTGGTGGTGGTAGGCAAAAATATTTCACATCTCCTGATTTCAATAGGCTAAAATTTACTGCTATTTAAGTCAACTCTAGACTTTTACAGAATCACCTGCAGATGTGCTTCTGGGAGCTACAAAAATTCCAACAATGAAAATAATTCTATTGTCTCCAGACAAGATAATTTTCCTCAAAATTGAGCAGCTCTGAAACACACTTCAGGAGTACAGATAGATGCAGTGTTCTTCATTTCCCATGCTGTTCTGACACAATTTTCCACTTATATCAAAGTAAATTAAAATCAGTCTTCAATAGCAGATGCTCTGGCATGATACAACAATGTCAATTCCACTTATTTATTGAGCCAGAGCAACTTTAGAATAAATGACTTTATACCAAACTCCTGCTTGATATCCTGTCTTCTCCATGGTGGCTAATTCCTTCTTCTTACTTCCTAAAAGTTCTCCTGTTATGGGAAGTTAGCCTTTACTGTGCACATTCAATTGGGAAGGCACAAATTAAATATGTGAGGGGATGACATACATATTTAATTCTTACTTATACATAAATACAAGCACACAGGACCTGTGTCTTGGAAGATGTCACTTTCTAATGTGGGCAAAAGGATGGTCTATAGTTCAATCAATGATCTAAAAGCAGTTTTCTAGGATATAATAAAGCAGTGCTTGAGTTATAAGACAGAACATCTCCTGGATATGAATCAGTGGCACCAATCAGTGGGTGCACATGTGTGCATACACACGCCTATGCACACGGAGCAGCCTTGGAGACACTCCATCTGTGCTGATGGAGCAAAGCCATGCTGGGGAGATGAGGAAAAAGTGCCTAATACAATCAAACCAGGACACCTGAGTAATGGGTAATAGGAGTCAATTGAATTTTCTGGTTAGCTGAAGGCCAAACAAAAACACTTTTAGTTTCAAACGTCATTGTTAAAAACTTTCTTAAAGCACAGAAGCCTGTTTTCCTGCTTTGCTTAGTGTCACATGGCATATTAAACATGACAGATTCTTAGTTCTCTGACTGTGGAACGGGAAAGGCCTTGCTGTCATATTTCTGAACATTAGTCTATGTTTTGCAGCACAGTGGATACTGAAAATGGGGCAATTTGAGTGAATGGGAATGGACATAACCTAGCAGTCATTGACTGTTGACTGTGTGTGATTTGCCAACTTTCTCCAAAAAGTAGGGGTAGCAAGCAAATCTGATAAATTGAGGGATCCTGGGGTGGGGAGTCAGGTCGGCTGACAGCTGGGTGGTCCCAGGTAGCTTGTTTTACTGTGTAAAATTGTGACTATGATCCAGACAGTAACACACTGTCAAATTCTTGTGCCTGTAGCTTTGATACCTGGCCAAGTCTGTGAGCCAATTTTATCGATGGTGCATAATGAAGATAACTAACATTCCCTGAGGACCAGTTTGTGTGACTTCCATGCTTTGACTCACTGAATTCCCTAAGCACCCTTTGTGGTACATAACAGTCTTAAAATATGCAGCAGGGGATTATTCTGTTTGCAGATGATAAAATGAAACTCTGAACTGTTGAAGCCTGGCCCGAAATAATGCAGATGGGAAGACGCCGTGTTGGGAGCTAAGCTCGGGCCAGGCTACAGAACCTGAAGCTCCCAGCAAGTCCCCTCACCCGGGAACCTGGCCCACAGCCACTGCCTGGCCCTGTTCTATTTCTATGAGTGCTCATAGGAAAAAGCCAGGTACTCAGGGTCAATGCGACTTGATTAAGAAATTCAAACTGGGATAGCCTTTTGTTGGGGACTGTAACCTGGGAGTGAAACTGGCAGTGAAGTAAGGGAGGAAACATCTCTGGTTGTAAGAATATTTCTAGGGAAGAAGGTTCCCTGATGGGCTGGCATGGGAATCGCTGTGGTTGTGAGCCCCGTGTTGCACTGTGGGGTTGTGGGCAGGGAAGGAGAGAGGCTGTTCATACTGGTCATAGTCAATACAGTTTGTAAACAGCTGAGTTCTGTTCCCTCACAGCTCAGACACATGCAGGACATGAGGATGCTTAGCTAATGACCAACAGTTGGTATCAAAGGCCAAGAGTGGGGTGGGGAGGAGAGATGGGGCCACCTTCTTGAAGAACCGCTGCCCCAGTGGACCAGGAAGGTAGTGAATGATTGGGGATGCACAAAGGGTTTCTATGGCCTCATCAGGTAGTTCCTATTTTAAACTGATAGTCTGGAATATATGGTCAAATGCGGTGGAATGTCTGCTCTTATTTTAAGTTCTACAAACACTTAAACGGATAGATTTCTATCTCCATTATACAAGCACTGCTGGGTGACCTTTATAGTCAATGTGAGGATCAAAAGAGTGAGTACTTATTAATGCTATTACCATGCTTCTACTGAATTAACACTTCAGCAACAGTATAACGGCCACGCTCCTTAACAACTGCCTCTGTAAGGGTCTTGTAAGTCACAAATAATAATTATAAAGAAAATATATTAAAAATAATAACAATTACAGTTACAACAACTATGTTGTTTATAACGATGATAGTGTTAGCATCTCCCTCTCATATTAAACAGTACTCAACACTAGATTCCTTAGGAAACAACGCCAATGCATTTTTGGACTTTTCTAAGTCTTCACCCAATGAAGCCTTTTTATTCACATTGGTCCACCAAAGCCAGAATTGCTGTTCCTTGCATGGTGGGCTGCCATGCTGCGATGTTCTGGGCTTTTTCTGGCACAATGCGTCTATACTGGGTAGTCAAGGTTCCACGTACCCACTCTGATTTCCAATATATTGTTCTCCAGAGCCAACAGAGGGGCCACTGGAAAGAGGCCACATATACTGTGGTGAACCCAAACTGAATACCTGTTGAAGGAATGGACACAAAACATGGAGTGGTGGATGGATGGAAGGACAACATAAATTCTTTTACTCCTGTAAAGAGAGAGGGGAAAATGGTGAACTAAATCCCAAAGAGAAAAGACGTTCATGGTAATAATAATGTTCAACAGTGAAAGAATCCAAACAAAAGGCAAATATAAAATCTCTGGTAAGAAGACTCATTACAACCTGTTTCTTTCACATATATACCCTTAGTAGGAATAACATACTTAAAAATCTTAACCAACCATAATTATTTGCTCATAATAAACTTGGGAATCTTGAAGCATATTATTCACTCTCAGTGTTGAAATAATACAATCTTGGAAGATGATTTGTATTTGAGGATTAAAAAAAGAATATTGTGGATGTATCTAACAATTTAAATAGAAATAAGAAATGTACCTTTGGGAAAGCTATGCATAGAGAATGTTGGAGGAAATACACTGAATATAGGCAAGTGAGCAAGCTCCCTTGAGTCTGGGAAAGTGAGTGCAGCACATTCAGAGAGTCTATGAAGTTATTACAAGTCACAGAAAGGTATGCAATTAAAGTGTCTTCCTAAGCAAAATATTCTTCTTCAGGAATTTTTATCTTGATATTTCTATGGTCTGTGTGGTCACAGGAAGTCAAAGTTATGGTGGTGGCTTAGAAGTTCTTTTCTCTCTGTGTGTAATTTACAGGGCAATGCTACAGATGGGGCAGCAGAGATCTGTGGTAAGCTGTTCCATAGGGTGGGGGAGCGGTTAGAAATGATAAGGTCAGAGATCTAAAAGACTTTTAGACCCTCCCCTCCTAACTGGCAGACCTTTAAAGTAAACTAGCACAGGTATGTAACTAAGACAGTGGATGAGAGGCAAATTTATAGTCCCTTTAGTGTTACTGCTCAGTCAAGGGGTAGGGACCACTCTGGCCAGGAACGGCAAGACCGTGAATGGGGTGGATGGGTAGGAGGAGCTGACATTTGCTTCTGACCTGAGAGGCAGGCGTGTGTTGCAGAAAAGCCGACAGTGCTGGAAAGATGCAGTAGGTCCACAGCCCAAAAGGAGCTGTCATATTCAGGGAGGTCAGAGAGCAAGAACCAGAGTTAGTGACGCCACAGGGTCAGCAGCGTGGCAGCATTGATGTCAGTATCTGTGTCCATAACCCACCTAACCCTACATGAGCTCATCTGCCTACGGGGGCAGGTAAGTAGCAGAAATGCTTGGAGTGGGTGCAGCCACTGGCAAATTGGCAAGTGGACATCCTAAGGAAACGCAATGCTCACCATCACCATATTGGAAATAGGGCCTCACAGTGTCAGATCTCCTTCTTATTCAAGAGAAGCCAGAAATTAAGAGTTTATTAGCAATCAACCCAGATCAAAACCCAGAAAAGATATCATTTTATAATGACAAAGCAGGCACAGACTATTCAGAAATAAATTAATGAAAAATATTAAGAAGATTCTGATAAATGATTTTAAAAAAGAAAAAAAAAAGATGATTGAATGAACAGTACAATGCACCGCCCTCTTCAGTGGGCAGACTCAAATTTGGGGGACATAGAACATTTTTTCTCCAAAATAAATTTAGTATCTGAATGCAAATTTAGTTAATATTCCCAAATGGATTTAAGAAAAAATTCTGAAAGGTGATCCTAAATGTATTCCAGAAATATACCTATATATACAAATAAAGTAATGAGGAGGGATGTTTGAATTTGTAGTATTAGGGATATTCTGGAAAAGGATAAAACAGGACCAACTCTAGGAGGTATTAATCTATGTTCATGGAAACAGTATAGAAATAGTGCACTGAGAGTATGAATGAAATACATTACATTTCAAGAATAGACGTGGATATTTATGAGATTTTAGTAATATTATAAAACTGACACTTCAAATCAGTGGATTCAAGTTCTGCAGTAATTAGCTAAATCATTGGAAGGCCTGGTAGACTGTCCTCATTTATGACATTAAAATAAATTCCAGATAATTTTTTAATTAAAAAATAAAACACCAGAAATAACCCAACATGATTAAATCTGTTCAGATTTTCAAGCGAGAAGAACTTTCTAAAAAGCTTTTGGAACAAAGACCAAAAAGAGCAAAGGCCTAGCAACTCAGCAAGGCCAGAAACGCCCACTGTAAAACAAAACGAACCCTAGCCCAACCCTCTCTCACGGCCCTGTATTGCTCTCTGATATGTTCTACACTTTCTTCTTCCCTTTAAAGTCCAGTTTCTTGGAGAAGTACCTGCGCTGAAGACTCCTCAGTGCTCAGAGCCCTGCATCCCCCACGGCCCTCATCGCAGCACTTAGACAGGAGTTGTACTGCCGGTGGCTGCGTGTTTCAAACTAGTCAGCATTTTCAGCTCGTGTTTATTTGATTACCAGTTAGCTTTTGCTGTGGACAAATATTTTCCTCTCAGGGGGATGTTTTCCCCCCTTAATTTTTGTTTTATTAAATAAACTTAAAAAGCCCAGACAGAAAAGTTTGTGTGCACATATGCACACACACAGATACACACAGATCTGTTTTTTAAAGTCTACCTAAGTATAGTCCTCCTCCTCCTTTTCCCCAGGCTTGGCAATTAAAGGTGGGCTTTAGCTCTTGCTTTATTGCCCCACACACCCCCCCTTCTCACTATGCTCCTTTTAGTCAGTGTTCAAATCCCTCTTAAGCCAGGTTACAGCCTTCTCTGTGTTGCCTCAACTAGTTTCTCCCAACAGCTCTGCTATTCTTCTTTCTCTTGGTGGATTTCTTTTCTCCCATGTGCCATGTACATGGCCATTTTCCCCAGGGCCTCGTCCTCAATCCTCCACTTGGCAGGAATGAATCGCCCCCACGGCCTCACCCACAGATCCTCTGAGCTCCTGACTGTTGAATCCAGCTTAACAACGGGCATCACTCCTCAGATGTTCCATAGACACTTTGCAATCAAAATGCCACACACAGAACCATCTCCTCGAAAGCATCTCCTCCCCTTACACTCCCACTGCAGATCCACTCTCCAGATGGGTCACTGGAAAGTCACCTCAGCAGCTCTGCAGCCCGCCGCCCCGGCCCTGTAGTCCCCTCTGCAGCAGTCACCACTTCTGCCACCCACGACTCTCTCCCTCTGCCCAGGGCCTCTCTGCAGGCGTGTGCCACTTGTCTGGATTACCTGGGGTGGCCCCCGAAATATCCTTTCCCCCCAAAATATGGGCCTCCCCCCAAAAATGTTATTATCCATTCTGCTGCCAGTATAACCAGATCTACTTTAACATAATCATTATGCAATTCTCTTGCTTACATATATTCCAATATAGCCCTGTTTCTTTAAGGATACATTCAAGTCTAATCACACAAGACCCATCGTGACAGTGGCCTTGTGCACCTGATATTCCCACCTGTGGATACTTTGTTCTAACCCTACTTGTTGTTCTTCAGTCTGGCCAAGCCGCTTCATGCCGTGTACTCTTATATGTCTCTACCTCTCTGCATGAAGTGTCCACTCCCTCTACCACACATTAGAGAGCTAACTTCCTTTCACCTTTCAAAATTCAGTTCAAATATTCCCAGCTCTATGAAGTCCAATGTGTGTTCACCTGCTTAGCAATCCATCAACTACTCGCCAAGTCTCGCCTGCCCTGCGGAGTGCAGACACCAAGTCTTACCTGTCTTGGTCTCCCCAGCAGTTGATACAGTGTTTGGCATAGCAGGTGCTCAGTGTTTGTTGGATAGATAAATGAATGAATCAGTAAAGAGATGAGAGGTCTACAATCCCCCCCAGTTACTCAGCTGCCATTTTGGAAAGTTCATTCTGTGGAGTTAAGGAAATGTCAGTGCAGGTGGTGGGCAGACAGAACAGAGGTGAGGGCGTGGGGGAGAAAGGCCTGGTCCTGGAGAGCGCAGGAGAGGCGTGGGTGGGATAACAATGGAGAGAGAGGGAATGGAGTGGGCGCGTGCAAGGAGATGTTGAAGAACAACTGATATTAACTGCAGTAAATTAAATGGAGAACATAATATATGAAGGGAAGATCAAGTTAACACAGCAAGGGTGGAAAAGGCAGTACCAGAGACGAAGAGCTCTCACTTCATCACTCACTGCATTTCACTTACGGCACCCGCCCTCTGGGAAGGCAGCGCCAAGTTCTTGAGAGACTGGTGTTTGTGCTGTGGGTGCTCTAAGTACAAAACGGTATCTTATGGCTTCCAGATTTTAAGACTGATAGATTATTTCTCTTATGTCCCGTGTCTGAGTTCTCAAATAGCAGGATCTTTTGCTTCTGGGGGTGAGCTATTGTGGTTAATAACTCAGGGTTACTCCAATAATCTCAAAGGACAGTGGGGAAATCACTAGAACAAATAAAAGAGAAATTTCACTCAGAAAAAAACATATGCCCTATAGAAACTTTTGGGGGCCTTGGGGGCAATGTTACCGCCAACTCATCTAACAGTTGTATGTGAGTGCATTGAAACTCCAAGCTCAAGTCACTTAAACACGTATGAGAACCAGGGTCCAGGCTGTGGTGCTTCAGACATGCACGGGAAGATGAAAAGCCTGACTATTGCCTCCGACAGGATCAGTCCAGCCGGGGAGCGCAATGGACACAGACATGATCACGCACCATCAAGACAAGAATCAACTGCAATTCATGCTTAGAGAGGAGAGCAGAAAATCTCTAAAAAGTTGAGGGTTTGCTGCCAAGGCTTGGCAAGAGCCCTTCCAGGCAGAAAAGCAGAGAAAGATACTTCTGGCGAAGGAGACTACGGATGGTGGCAGGGTGCGAGGCCTAAAGAAGCAAGGGTGGAGGGCTCCAGGGTCATCTGTCAGAAGCTGTTCCCCTTCAGCAGCTAAGAGGCCTAACTAAAAAGGCAGGTGTGGTGTCATTAATGATCATGGGGAAAACTGGGAGGAGGAAACTGAGGTCAGGAGATCACCACCAAAGGCACTTTATTTGAGAGGAACAAAAATAATTCAAAAAGCACTTGGAAATCCTATCTCCCATGAACGAAAAGAACACAAAATAAGTTTCATTCCAGCGTTGAATACACAATAACAGACTGCCTACTCTCAAAAATGGATTGAAATTTCTAATTCGTTAGGGATTATTTAGAGAATAGGAAAACGAATAAATCTGAAAAATCTCTCTAGAATAGCTGTTACTCCATCCTGTTATGTAGGGTAGAGTTAGGCTGAATTATTTAATTAGTATTTTAATGAGACTATAAAGTTCTAAAAGTCCTATCAATTTCTCCCAAAAGCGTACAACTTTTCCTTTCAATGACCTTTATTTGACTTAACTAGAACAATAACTATTTTCCAAGGCTTTTTTCGTGTGTGTTAAAATACCAAATGATATGCTGCCCTCAGAATGTTGTTGTTATTATTAATGCTGATAATAGCCCCAATAAGAAATATTTACAATTATGACTCATTTTGGAATAACAGGTCATTGGGTTAAAGTCCTTTTGAAAATAAGCAGAAAAAACGAACATAATTTCTACACCAGGGACAGGAGCTGTACCCTTAATCGAACCTGGTCACTAAGCACAACAAAAGCAAAGATGAAACTCAAATCAGACACCAGGCCACAAAGCATAGCTGACTGAAGATGACACAAAATGACCTTTCATTCACCGAGGGAATCAGATGCGTTTCTATGTATATTATATATTTTAAAAGCAATTATTATATATATAGCATGTAATTTAGGAAAAAGAAAACTCCCTCTTTCTTTAGACTTATAAACAGGAAGCCCAATGGGGTGTCTTGCAGACATGAACCCGCATGCATAAATGCAAAGCCTATTGACAAAAATACTTTCCTGTCTCCTAAGCTTAAAAAAAAAAAAAAGTAATTCAAGGCAGTGGTGAGCTCAAAGGTCTCAGATACAAAACTTGCACATCATCAGCCTTCTAGTAGATAAAAGTGCGCCATGCATAATAGAAAAGATGAAGTTTCCTATGGAAATCTATTTTGAGATGCAACAATTTAAAGGCAACCGAGAGCTCAAAACCAAGTTCAAACAAAGAGAAACAAAGGCCAAGCAAATTTACAGAAATGGACAAAGACATTGGAGAAGGAGGGGATCTGTGTTCTACCAATACTCCAGATCAGCAAATTCATCCTGAATTCAAGCCAGTGATATGCCATGAGGTCACTCAAGGAACCAGGCTGAAACCATCGGCCAGAAGAAATAGGAAAAATGTCAAAGGCAGGTGTGAGGTGTGGAAGGGGTGACCCTGTGACCCTTGCTGCCATGAGGCAGGATGCTCTTGCGGGCTTTCTGCACAGGCTGGCGGGCTCACATGACTCTGTTTAGAAGGATATCAGCCAACAGCTGTGCCACACGGGCTGCAGCCCGTGCTGAGTCACATCTAGTAACGGTTCTGAGTTCATCCTTAGACGACATGACCAGAAGGATCTGAGAATCAATGATGGAGAATTACCTGAATGAGTATTCCATTTCATTCCTTGGCAGTAAACCTTCAGCTTTGTACAACATAAATATTGACAAAGATATACACAGGCAACCTATTTGAAAGCCTGACTGCATAATTGCATCTAATTGAGAAAAGCGGGCTCCGTTTCGGTATGCTAGGTCTTTGTTTGGCTCGGTAACCGATGCTTCTGAGACCCAAAGCATATTCTAGTATAACCGACAGCACAGAAATCCCCACTGATGACTTACTCATTTCAGGGTATTCATAAAATAACCCCAGTTTGCCCGTTGGATACAGATGGTTGTCCCATTCCCATCGTGGGGTGGACTGTTCTGCTCCCGAAACTGTGGCATCATTAGATTCATGACCCAGCTGTCAAACAGATCAAATTATAAGGCAAGATATTATCAGACCAAGGTCATAAAAGTATTACTGACATTTGAAGCTGAACACATCATCTTCCCAAGAATTTAATTTCTTGTTTTCAGGATAAATTTCTTTTTATTGCTGCCTACCTACACTCAAGTATTGTGAAAACTAGTCCTGACTACGTACCTTGTGTTTACCAAAATTGTAACGACTACTACTACTTTATCTCCTACCTCCTTTTCAGGTGGGCACTTTAGCTTTTAGAAGATACCTACCCTCATTTGTTTTTTCCCCCATTTCTCTGCTATTATCCACCATGGCATTTCCAGTCTGTAAATTGTCAGAGAAAATAAGTAAAAGAAAGAAATACAGGGTCGGTGAGCTGGTGATAAGTGCTGCAGAGGAAAATAAAGGAGGGCGAGGAATGTGTGGTAGGGAGGAGTGTGGATGGGGCAAGTGACCTTTGAATAAGGCAAAGACGGAGGCAAAGGGGTGGGCAGAGGGAACAGTGATCACAGGCCTTGAGGTCCCTCACGCTGGACAGACAGCATGGAGGCTGGTGTGGGCCAGAGTGAATAGGAAATAAGTGGTGGTTTTGGGGGGTGGAGCCTTAGAGGCTGCCGTGAGGATGTGGGCATTTTTCCCTCTGAAGGAATTGTGGAACCATGGAGGATCACTGAGCAGAAAAGTGATACTCTAACGTTGGATCGAACAGTTCCAAGACCCTAATTTAAGCTGAACAAATCAAGGGCCAAAGAAGTGACATGCCACCTCAAATTCAGTGCAGAGCTTGAAAGAAACAGCCTCGACTCGCAGCCCAGTGCTCTGCACCCTTCTGGATGTTGTCCCACAGAGCTGTCTCTAAGGTTAAATTTTTTCCTCACTCAGAGGCTTGTGGGACAACTGAATGCTTCCCCCTTTTTCAAATGGCAATTTGTCCTGAAAGGAATTCGGAGTTGGCAGTGAAACAAGGCATGGACCTGTAGACTACAGAGCTGTTGTTCCTGAAAGCAACAGCTGGCGCGTGGTTTACTCGTGGAGTTCAGCAGAAGAGACAGAGCAACAACAGACAACTTAGCATCTGGCGGAGCTTCGGCTGACTGCACTGCACGTTTGGATGGATTTCAAATTTGGACAGTGAGGCGGCTTCACACGAAAGGCAGGTGTATACATCATACATGCCCACACGTCTGTATGCACACACACGTGGACACACACAGAGTATATGATGTGACTTGTAAAGAGCTTCCCCTGCTAGGTTTCCCACTGCCTCTGATCTCAGCGTTAACCGTTCCCTGGGCATGCTCCCAGGGTTGCTACGAGATTTCTTTGCAATGGAACATGCCCTTCGCTTCACAAACTTTCCCCAATTCTTTCAATGACATTAGGGGAAGAGCAGGGAGCTCTGTGAAGGGGTGGGGATATGGACTCGAGATACCCCTGAATCTGAATCCACACTTCATGGCTTATTTGTTATTTAACTTTATTTACATTCAAAATGCAATTGTTGCAGATCTCAGAAGTTGATTTACACTCACTGCTGTGGCAGAATGTTGCGGTCAGTAGACCCACCACTGGATCCTCTTATTCAACACGTCCTTCCAATAATTCAGATATTACTGTATCACAAAATGCCCATTTCTATATTTTGATACCTGCTTTTCAGTATAATTATCTTCCTTCTTTATTCTCTAAATCTTATGATTTTTAAACATTTTTCTGAGAAGTGTTCCACAGGCACTTTACATATGATAAGTTGATAAAGAGATCCTGGAGTTCAAAACCACATTTAAATCCTGAGATAAACTCAACTGTGCCGTATACATGGATAGGTTTAGTCTGCTTCCTTTGTTACTTTGTTTAGTAATTTTTGTTTCAAATAACAAGATCCTACTGTATAGCACAGGGAACTACATTCAATAACTTTTAATAGCCTATAGTGGAAAAGTATATGACAAGGAATATATATATGTATATATGTATGTATATGTGAATCACTATGCTGTATACCAAGAATTAACCCAATATTGTACACCAACTATACTTTCAACAAAAAATGTTGAAATAAAATTGGGAGGTGAAACTTCGACTGCCCAGGTTGCTGTCAAGATGAAACGATTCAAAGCAGGCCAGGTATTAGCAAACCCCCTAACACATCAAAACCCCATATGGGATCTTCTTTTTGAGCAGCACAGGCTAACCAGCTGTGGTCACCTGTAAATAAGGTTGAAGTCACTTAGACCCTTGCCTTGGGAACGCCGTGGCCACCGGGGTGAGGGTCACTGCAGCACCTACGAGAATGACGGGGACAGCCTGCTCCTGACGCCGCTCCCCAGGCCGCAGCCCGGAGCACTGCAGTCAGGTCTGAGGTCCGGCCGGGAGCGCACAGCTCCACAGCCACTCGGAGCCCTGCGGTGCGGGTGGAGCTGGGACCGCGCTCGTCCATCACCCTTCCAGGCACCCAGACTCGGGAGTCCCCTGGGGGAATTTTTCTCTGCCTCATAATTCCTGTCTCAGCCTCTTGTGGAATGCGGTCCATGCCCAACGGAAGCAGGGCTTTAACCCTCCGGGACCCAAATCCATCACGGTTTGGATCCAGGATGTAACTTCCATGTTAACTCACCTGGTGCTCGCTTCTTGTGCTGAACTGCCCTCCCCCGTCGATGACATTAGGTCGTATTAGAAGTCCCGACTTGCTTGTCCTTAGCTAAGACTCTGAGCCTCTTGCTCAGTCTTCCTGACTGGAACCACTCTTCTGTGGCAGAAAAGCTTGGGCTGTCGGCAACCCATCATTGTCCTCGGTCTTTTGGGTTTTCTGTTGGTTTATGGTTCTCATGCAGGGATACCAATTTGCACATGAGAAACACCTGTAGACATTTTAAAAAATACAGACACTGGATCCTCCCCACTCTCCAGCCAAGGCTGGAAGCTTTCTCCCTCTAGCAGGGGTTACACAATAATTTGCTTGGGAATTGACCACACATATTGGCATAATCATGGTAAATTGCCCTTTACTCAGTGCTTCCCACGTGGCATTTTCTACTTCATGTTGTCTTTGTACGTTCATTATCACATTTAATCCCTGAATTATAGATAATCACCATTTCTTTTGAGGACACTCCTACTTGCTAATCTTGAATACAAGTATCTTTGATTCTCTTAATCTATTTCATTCCTGAGTTTCCTGTTCCTGGATTTAAAGAGTGAATTATGGACAGATGTATTTAAGATTCTCTTAATATATCTATCTGACTCATACTCTAACCAAATCATATCTGGAGAAGAGAGATTTTCTCTTTTAAATATTTGCATTTTCTTACTATATAGTAGTGCGTACACACGGTGGAAAATGTAGAAAGCATATAAAGTAAGAAAATTACAGCCATACATTATCTAAACACCAAAGGACAGTGCTATGTCATGTTGGGCATTTAACCATTTTTCTTAATATTTTATCATAAAATTTCCCTAGGGCAAGTTACTTAACCCTGGAATTGTACTAGACTTTTGTCAAGTACAGAATAACATTCCCAGAAATGACCCCAACATCAAAATAGTACGTGAGGCTGGGAAGGCCATAGGGCACTCAGCTTATTCTCTGAGTCCTACAAAGAATGCTGTTAATTCACTGATGTTACTCATTCGATGCCTGTGAGTCACTCACTCACTCAGCTGGCTCGGACTGAGACCTACTTTATACCAAGTGCCGATCCAAGTGCTGGGGAGACCCCAGAGAGAGCCTGGATCACGGCATCACTGTCCTTCTTCATTTGCTCCCAGAATCCTACTCAACAAACCCACATGGGATTGGGGGGTGGAGGCAGGTGAGATATGGTAAAATTCATTTCATTATGTTCCTTTAGACATATTTAAATAGCATGAAAATAGTCACTAACTTTGATAAGTTTTCTTTTCCCTTCCTATGTATTTTTGAGGATGGGTATAGTTTTGGGGCAGCAAGAGTAATTGATAGATCTTTAGTATGTTAGGATTTTATATGAAAAATTAAGAAGGAAACTGGCACCTTATACAAAGAGAAGAGGCAGTGAGGAAAACACAAGCCACCCTCGAACGTGGCTACCATTCAGAATTTCTGGTATTCAAAAAAGGGAAACATAATTCAAAATATTTTCCCTAAATATTTTAGCCCAGAGTAGAAATACATGTAGGCAAAGTTCAGCTCACTGGAACCTACAACAATGTGCTTACTTAAGCGAAGGTATAAACAGACCACAGATACTATAATGCATCCTTTACTTTAAACTAGTTAATGTGAGCAAGTTTCATTTCACATGAATTGCTCAGTACCAATTTAGGAAATATATCCTTCTTGATTGGTAAAAATAGCTCACTGATAACCAGATTCAACAAAATTTAGTGTTAAATAATTAACCTATTTCCTTCAGGAAATGCTTTTGAGTAATCTGAGTTAAGTATTTCCTCTATCTGATCTATTTCTTTTCACAGAGAAAAGTAGTATTATTTGCACATGAGCTACTTTTACTCCTCTGGAGAAATCTGACTGTGAGCTCAGGGTAAGAGTTGTCTACTGCACAGTAGGGAAAAAAAAGATTCATTTCACAGCAAAGATCAGAATCTTTTTTTTGAGGGGCATGGTGAGCTGGGGGACAAGGGAAATGCCTTTGTTTAGAGACAGACCACAGTAATCCATCCTGAAGCTGAAAGATGAAGACCTTGTGAAGAAATGTGGAAGGACACACTGACACACAAATGTGTTCACTCTGCAAAAACAGAAAGAAGGAAAGAAAAAATAATTTAACTGCCCTATAAAGAGAATGGACAGAAAATTGGTAATAAGGGAGAGTGAAGGAAAGTTAGGGAAGGGAGGAGAAACAGTGAAAGGGAACTTGGATGCGGTGGGCAGAGTAGCAGGTTTCTGGAGCTTACAATGAAGGATGATAAGAAAAAAAGTAAAGTTTAAAAAAAGTTACAAAGTTTAAAATAGTTTAAAAATTAAAAAATGAAGTTAAAAAAATAATTTTTTTTATAGTGGCATGGAAGATTTTAAAATGATGGAGGTTTTTTATTTCAAAATTCAAGTTGTTTGAGTTTCTCCTCCATGCTCCAAACAACAGTAAGAATTGCTTGTGTAATTGGTTTTGGGGGACACCACAGAGAGTGGTGAGCAATGCAGTTAGGTTGGCCAGGAGCAGAATGCTTTTGTGGAAGGCAAGACAGAAGAGAGATCAACAGTTTCATGAGGACAGAAACTCAAAGCCAGAAATTATCTTAAAAAGCTTAGTGTGGTGGGCAGAAAAATGTTCCCCCCCAATATGTCTATGTCTTTATCACCAGAAAATAGGAAGAGGTCAGTTTCCCTTGCAAAGGGGGCCTATGGTTGCAGATGTGGTTAACGTTGCTAACCAGCCTTCTCTAAGAGAGACGAGCTGGATTATAGAGGTGAGCCCATTGTAATCACCAGGGTCATTAAAGTAGGAAGAGGGAGACAGAAGAGGGGAGAGAGGAGAGGATATTTGACCACAGGATCAGAGTCAGAGGCACACAACCATGCTGACCTTGAGAGAAGGAAAAGAGGTCACAGGCCAAGAGACGTAGGTGGCCTCTGGAAGCCAGAAAAGTCAAAGATACAGTTTCCCCTGAGGCCTTCAGAAACAGCCGTGCCAATATTTTGACTTCAGCAGGCTCCTGCGTTCAAGAACCCTACAAGGTTAAATTTGTGTTGTTTAGTGGAGACTATTTCTTTTTTCTTCCTACTACCATGTCATTTGGGGATACTTGTTACAACAGAAAGTGAATACACTAAGCTCCTTGAAATGTTCAGAAATTGCAGATAACACTGGACTGTCCACTTTGATATGGGATAGGGCTTATGTGAAAATCCAAAGGACAGTGTGACCTTTGCTAACATCTGCTTTTCTCATTTTTAGGAAGAGAACAGTAAGTCAAAACCTCTGTAGTTATTATTTTAGACAAGTGTCTCTTAAAACATTATGTAGCCCTGTGCCTTAGGACAACAAGAGAGTCTCTGTTCTTAGAAGAACATGAATTCCATGAGATAGGGTCTTACATCTGAGTCCCACAGTGGTCTCTTATTGGCAATGAGAACTTGGGCAAATCATTTACCGTCTTTAAGCCACAGGATCTTCATTTGAAAAGGAAGATAAGAATAAGGATTGTTTGGGTGATTAAATTGTACACACACACACACATATATGTACAACATTTAATACAGTGACTAACACATACTAGGCACTCAACAAATTCCTGTTATGGATTTTTAAATGCATGTATAAAAGGAGGAGAAAGTTGCGGGAAGTTGTGGGAAAACTTAGTTCACGGCCCCAAAAAGGGCCATCTCTCAAAGGGCTCTGATCAGTCAGTCCCCAGTGATGGGCTAATAAGCAGAAACTATAGCACTTGAGGATTTAATTTAAACATAAAAAGGAAGGAATTTAAACATAATTATTAAACAGGAGGTATGTTTACACTGTTGGCTGGATCATCTTATCTGGAGAGCTTTAATAAGCAGAGAGTCTCCCCTGTTTTAGAGATGGGCATGCAGGAAAATTACTTGGATGGGTGGGCCGTTCTCACCCCAAGATCACATGACTTAGTACTCACGGAAGTAACACTTCTTGTATGTTATTCCAGATGGACTGTCCTCCCATGATTATTGTCAGCTGCATCATCAGTTCAAGGAGACAGCCACCTGGGTCACACTGGAATATTAGAAAGAAAATCTCATTTAAATTTTAGATAGCTCTAACATGAAATAAAGTCATTATTTTATGCCTAAAAAAATCTAAGGAACAGAGAGTAAAGACACTCTTCTTTGGGCAACTAAGAGAAAACATGAAACAGGTTAGACTGTCCGAACACAAAGCTGTATTCACACGTCTTCATTTCTGTATTTTCACAGCCAATACACCAGATCTCCAGGATAAGTCACAAATCTGCCCTTAAAGAATGTGATGTAGAAACACGAGGAGTAGTAGTTGACAAACTGGAAGAAGAACACCTTCATGGCTAGGTTGTTCCCACAGTCAGTCTGGTCCTTGGGATCTCTGCAGCTAGAATAAAGAAAAGTTAAGTCTGTAAAACTGTGAACAGCTTTGAGACCATAATCAAAGCCACGGACACATGAGTTAACACGCTAAATATGTATATATATATATATATATACACAATTCACACTTTTTTCATGTAAGTTGTTTTGAATTCCTTAAAATAGCTACTATGTTAATTCCAACTGTACACACTGTTGTAAGAGTTTCTCCCACTATGAATGCAATATCACACAAGGCAAAAAAAAAACAAAGTCACCCGTTCCTTAAAATTTATAAGCACAACAGTATCCAATGGGCAAGAACTGTCCTCTGTCAGGTGTAAGTTGAAAGAAAGCTACTTCTAAACATCCTGCTAAGTGAAATTCTCTTGTCTCCCTGAACGGCAGGAAGGTAGGACTATTGAAGAAAACAAACAAAACACGGGGCAACTTGCTAGAAGCATTTGGGGAACATAAAACATCCTCCTAATACAAAATTTGAATTGGTCTTAGTGTTTTCAGAAGATGACCACTGAGCAGACAACTGGGAGAATGACCCAGCCACATGCAGCGTGTGGGAAGCAGTTAACTAGGGCCGCTAAGCCGCTGGCTGGGATACAAGCCAGAGAGAAGAAACATTTGTTATAGAAGCCACAGCTGATGAGAATGGAGCTACACTAACAGGAACAGCATGGGGGGAGGACACATAACAGTGTGATTACTTGTCCTCTCCGTAACGCACAAGCAAATCTGCCACTGGAACCACGACCCTCTTCCACTTATTTGCAATAGAGAGACTATTTACTTTCAACAATAGGGTACATGATCTAATGTAATTGAAATTATTATTAAGCACTGACATATTTACACAGAGCTTGGACATTCTAAAGCTTTCTTTGTCCCTTTTACTAATGCATAGCTGCAGCTAATTCACTTCTCATATAGGCTAGAGAAAATACGTTTACACTTGAAGTTTTCTAAAGACTGTAATGTACTGGAATTGAAGTGCCTAAAAGATAAAGTCTCTGTTTTGACCTGGTTCTAAAACTGGTGTAGAAATGACCTCAGCTGCAGAAGGAGCTTAACAGACTCAGTCATCTTGATTGCCACTTTCTCATATATGGCGTTCAGGGTCACGATGATGTTAAAAATGATGAGGGAAGCAATGATGGGCGTGGCCCACCTGCACAGTCAGGTACTTCTGGATTGGGTGCTTCCATTCAGGTTCTTGGGAAGTTCTGCTGAAAATACAATGAACACTGAAAGTCCGTAGACAATGATCCCAATAACTGAAGCAATGGTCAACAGGACCTGACAACCCGAAAGCCCAGCAGCATAAGGCTCACTAATGATCGTATTTTTACACAGAAAACTTGCCCCCAATCTACGCTTAAACAGACAACATGCACGTGCTGTAAACCTCACATAAACCTGAGAAGTGATGTAAATCGCATGTAAATGCCATAAGAGACGTGAATATCAGGCATGTTAAATTTTCGGGGAGGAGGAATGAAGGATGTCAAAAAGAATGAGTGCATCCACTAATGTAACATGCTGACAGCAGGAGCAGCTGTGTGCAGGGCATAAGGAATATATGGGAACTCCACTTTCTGTGAATTTTTCTGTAAACCTAAAACTGCACTAAAGAAGGAAGCCTGTTAAGTATATCTTTAAATGGCTGAAAATGGAGTAACTGGTGGCATGTTCTTTTGGAGACAAGTCTGTGATAGCAGAACCAATGAAAGTATCCCTTCTACATCTATAGAATTACTTAGGTTATGAACTAGTTGTAACCCATGAAGGGGATATGCTTCCTTTCAAGGGAGAACCTATCACTGATTCAGGGGTCAGCAGGTGCTAGCTGTCATCTTCATTCTGAATAGGACCAGTGAAGCTGTGGACATGCCCTGAGGGAAATAGTGGAAGTGACAGCAGGTCTCTGCTGATGAAAGCTTCACATGCTTTTCATACTCCTTGAGATCTTAAAATGGCAGGTACTCCTACTCCCTGCATTTGCACGAGATTCATGTCCCTGATCCATTGTAGTTCTTACTGTGTGGACTCAAGGGCAACGGGAGTGTCTGAAGCATAATTTGCACGTGGCTGGTAAGGCTTCAGTTCCTCACTAGGCAGGTATTTTTCTGCCCACTGAAGAATGCACATTAAAGGTCCCATTTTTAAACTGTTTTCCTTCCATCTACCTTCTTGGTCATAGTCCAGAAGCATGTACTCAGGGTCCCTGGCTGCTCCTGATGGCTGCCCCAGAGAGAAAGCTACAAAGAATGTGAATTTCAAGACTAGGTGAACCACATCATGTTATTTACAGTAACAGCGGGAGGCTGGCTTGCACCTGCAGGGGAGAGCAGATGAAGTGTTTACAAGCCCCTCCTGGAGCCACACTCCTGCATCTGGATCCCAGCTCCGATGCTAGCTGTGGGGCCTTGTGCAAATTTCTTATCTTCTAGGGGCTTCAATCTCCTCACCCATATAATGGGGGGATAATAATAGCAATTTATAGGACTATTGTGATGAGTCAATGATTTACTAATTGTGAAAACAATTAGAACATTAACCACAGGCATGTGAAAAACTCTACCTAAGTATTAGCTATGAATATGGTGACCAAAGTCTTAAAAAGGTGTTTTTCTTAGTTTTTAAGCCATCACTTTGTAGAGAAAGCATTTTATTTTCTCCTCTACTCTCTTTCATCATCCTTTTCTTCACAGTAAGTCTTCATGATTGTGAAAGGAATAACTTTTTGGTGTGTGTGTGATTAAATGTGAAAATTAGTTAAGGCTGTGAAAAATGTATTATACAAGGTATATTAAGCCTTCCTCTCTTGTACAGCACATATAGGCTATTTAAATACTATGCATTTTTAAAAAGTCTGCATAATAATTTTTTAATTATGTATTAAGTAATCTTAATAGTTAAGATTCTTTAAATGCTTACTATTGCTTCAGCACACATCTATTTTTCTAAATCCTCACAATCACCCTGTTGGGAAGGTAATATTATATCTCTTTTACAGATGAGGAAATAGAGCCACATGGAGATGATGCAATTTGCCCCAAATGAAGCAACTATTAAGTGAAAGAACTGAAATACTCAAAGAGCCCAAAGACACACTAACTGTAGAGCACTGTCTACTACATGGTCTGTGAAATCAATTGTAATTCATTTCAGAACTTTTACAAACTTGACACATTTCCATTTTTCTTCCAAGCACTTAATGGGTTCAATATTTCTTATGAAACAGGAAAGCTTTCCATTCTCCTTCCTCAAGTTTCTTCTTATTTATCATCTTTTCTGATCATAATTTTAACATTTTCTCATTAAAGAAAATTTGAAAGTACTCAGTACTGGACAGAACTGTTGTCCTGGATCTGTCCCCAGTCTTAGAAGAGGGCCCAGAATTTGCTTTAGGATAAATAACCTCCCTTTTGTTTTTAGTCCTGTGATTTAAGCTCGATTAACCCACTCTTTCTGAAGCACCAGAGGTAGATCTCAGTTGGTTTAAGACAAATAATACCCCTCATTGTATTGGCCTCGCACATGATTGGAGAATTGGCAAATAACACAGTAAGAGCCACTATTATGTGAGGAGATACGTGCTTGTGCCCATGTGAATGATAAGCTTCCTCTATCAAGAGAGGAAGCTGCCAAAGAGACCTCTCTTGGTTTGGATGGATGATCTGGGATGCTGAGTGCCTAGAAGCAGCATGCTGAGACATCATTGGACACAGAATGAAGACAGGACAAGACCAGCCCTTGACATCATCTGGGCTACAGTATCTCTCCTTGACTGAAGCCAGACCTCAGATCTGAGGTTTTCATTTACAGGAACCAATAAATCCCATGCATCCCAATTTTTTGGGTGTTGTTTAAACACATTGGAAATTGATTTTGTCACCTACAATGAAAGGACTCCAACTCTGAAAATGAATAAAAAATAAAATAAAGAAAATGCTTCTACCTATAGACATAATTCCTTCAGAAGGGTACATTGTTTGTATATTACAAATCATTTTATATATTAATTTTATTCTCAAGCCTATCGTAAGTGTAACACTTTGACATGTCATAAAATATTTTCATGGACACACTTTTTCATGGCTGCAAACTATTCTACTTTGTGAACGTTTGGAAGAATATTTTGGCTGAGATTTTATATATATATATATACATATAAAAGTATGTCTGTGACTTGCATCCGTACTGACTTTTCCCTGCCATTTTGAAATACTTCCTGATTAAAAGTTTTTCAAAGCTGAATTAGTTGATTAAAGCATAGGAATATTTTTGACTCTTGATATCAACTGCCAGACTGCTTTCTAAGAAAGCTTGAGGAGTACACCAGAAATTAACACAGCATTGTAAATCAACCATACTTCACAAAAAATATCCAGTAACCTAGGCATGGGATTGGTGATCACTGGCATTTCATCCTCATAAACAGAGCTGTGTCACTTGAGAGGTGGAAAACTACTTCATTTTGATGTGCACTGAGTGAATTACCATTGGAGTGTGACATCTATTTTTCCTTTGTGAATGTGTGTTCCTTTTCTCTGCCTTCTACGCTCCTGAGATTTTTTGATGTTACCTTTGAAGTGATCTGAACTCTCTATGTATTGAAGGAATTAGCCCCTTGTTGGATTTGTAAACAAATAACATCCTCTGGTGTTTTGTTTAAAATTAGGATGCTTCTGATGCATGGAAATCTTTGTATACTTTCCTCAGAAACTTACTGCTCATCTAGAGTTTGTGTAAACATCCATATTTATTTCTAGTTTCTTTCTAATTGTGTTACTTTTTAAATGTTTCTGGAATTTATCACAATATATGGTTCACTGTATGATTTCAATCTTTTCTTTTCCCCCCAAGTAGCTAACGAGTGCTCCATTCACTGAATAACCTTTATTTATCTCCCTGATTTGTAATGCCTTCCATCTCTTATATTAAATTATTATTGATATCAGAGCCCATATCTGGACTTCCTGTCCTATTTTCTAATCTGGCTATTCTTGAACTACTAAAAGTCTCATTATTTTATTAATTATTATATTACTAATATGATTTTATTCACAATAAACCCCAAATCAATTTTATAACTTCTGATATTTTGGAGATATGATCTTTTAATCTAGAATCATGTGATTAAAGCATCTTTTATATCTTTCAGTAGTTTTTACTTTTATTTTTTGATAGTTCCTACTATCCTTTTCTTAGGTTATTCTTAGACATTTTACCTTGGTTATTACTCTTGGAAAATTTTAGAAATCTTAATGCCTCCATCTGGTCTCTTAATCAGACCCTGGAGAATCCTAAACCACTGATCTGATTTGAACAAATGAGGTGAAAAGAATAGGGGGAAGCACTGTGAGCAGAAGAGACTGTGGAACCTCCAGAGTGGAGCCCTGCATTGGCTCAAATGTTCTCTGGAAAAAGTTTTCTCTATGAGACTTCATAGTTCCCAGCTTGATTTTCAGTTTTCTCAGGATTTCACATTAGATTTTAAAAAGTCTGTGGCAGGTTCTTACCCAGAAAAAGAGCACTTGCACAAAGGGTTATATGTATAAACTTTCCCCAGGTGGTAAATGGAAAACTCTCTTCTTCCTAATTAAAAAAACAAGTTAAGTCAATCAAGGGATTACACCAATGAAATGACTTTTCTCCTAATTGGTCAATAAATCCTAAACATAATTTAAAAAAAATAATTTTCAGACATAGCCTCATTATTTGTAATTGCATGGGTTTTTTCCTTTTTTTTTGTTCTTTTCTTTTCTGTTAACGATGTCAAACAAACAACAAAATACGTACAGTGTTCATTTTAATACTATTTTTTGAAAATGCATATGTGAACGGTAAACTATTTCCCTGCCATGGTCTGAGCTTGGGGGTCTGGGTACCTGACGAGGCCTGAGCTTGCCTTAGATTTCAGAAGTGACGGTAGTGACAGCATAGAGTCCGTGCAGGACAGAATGTTTCACAGGTGTCGGCAGCTAACTGGTCTCCACTGTGTGTTTCTTGGTTGAGCTTTATGTGTTAATTAGCTACAACTATGAAGTTTTAGAGTTTACATTTTAGAGTTTATATTTCGAATTTTTTTAAGAGATGAAATCAGTAAGAATCAAGGTTTACCTGGATTATAAAAACAGATATAGTATAATAATAGCTGTCCCTAAGTACATGGCCCTTCCTCTGTGCCAGGAAGTCTTCCAAGTAGATTCTGTACATTACTTCGACCCGTCATTGACACAGTCATGAAGAAGCAACCCTCTTATTCTTATTTTATAGGAAACTATGGCACAGAGAAGTTAAGTTGTCCAAGATCACTCAGGAAGCAAGCTGCTGTGTTCAAATATGAATTTAGGCAACTTCATTCCCAAGCTCTCACTACCACAATGCTGGCCTCTCTAAACAATGGAGCATACTTTCGCAAGTAAAGTAAAATGCTTCAATTAAAAAACTAAACAAAAAAATATTAGGCAATTTTTTAAATAAGGAAGTATGATAAAGTGAAATGAGTTTTCATCTTCAATTTTTCAACAAGCATGTTCTAATGAAAATTTAAACTTATTAGCTGGCAATTTTAAATTTAAAATTGGCAGTTTAAATGACCAAAAAACTTTTCTTCAGTATTTTTTGTATGCTGCCAATATGATACGTTTTTGTTTTTCAGGACTCAAAAGCATTATGAACATCTAATTTTGTCTAAGTTTCAGCTTTCAACTCTGAATGTACAGTCTTTTACCAACATATGCTTTGACCCCCATCTTCAGTTGTAAACAATGGGAAATATTCATAATGGGGATTATTAGAAGCTTATTACATTGTAAAAGACAAATGTCACTTTCTATTGGTAGCTGAACCTCATTTTTTTCCATTTATAAAACGAGGAGTTTTACCTGCTCCCTCCAGAACTTTTCAGTGCCAACATTCTGTAGATCTGTGATTCAATTTATTAAATCTATAGTTGGAGACATTTTCAGATGCTCCTAGTAAAAGCATTTTCTTTCCAAGAGTTATTCATGTTCACAACATACTGTCCTGCTGCTGCTGACTGCAAGTACCATCAGCTCTAAATTATCTCAGCTGATGGAAAGAAGCAATAATACAGATGACTCAAAAAATCATCTTTTCATAGCTCTGGAACGTTGATACAAAGATATATAGTTTTATTTTTTTAATTTTGCAGCAGGAGTGGCAGCAATAAATTTACATTTCCAATTATATAAAATGCCTAGCTCAAACACTGCTCAAACACTGATGGCATCTCAACAAATGTTTCCCTGCTTCTCCTACCCTTTCTCTGACTTTAGGATGAGAGTCATGCTGCTTTGTGCACATCCCAACCGGAAGTGGGAGCAGTGACCGGGACTTAGTTAAAGACAAAGGGGCACCTAGTCTACGATGAAAAGGAGGCGGCAATAATGAAGGCACATGTGAAAAAATGGGAGTCAACTATAAAAACCAATGTGTCTTTCCTCCTACATCTATGTCATAGCAGCTAATTTATATTTTGCATTTATTTATTGGTGTTATGAAAGGATAAAAGTCAATGCCTCTTTTCTTATACACTTATACCAGACTTTTTCTTTTCCCCCTTTTTACTGTTACTATGAATGAAGGACCACACTTCTCTTCTGTGTACACCATTCCAGGCAGTGCTCCTTCAAATTGGCTGCACATTAGAATAACCAGAGGAGCTTTAAAAACTTCCCTATGCCAGAATGCACCACAGGCCACTAAGTACCATCTGAGTTAGCAGTGATGGAATCCAGGCACCAACATTTTTTAAGGTACCCTGGTGATTCCAACATGCAGCCAAGGCTGACAAGCCCAGAAGTAAACAGACTAAAGTGCATCTAAACAGCGCCTGCTTTTCCTGGGTAATCTCATCTGTCTCCACGTGGGGACACCGCGCCTCCTATTCTAGCTGGACTTGTTCTTCCTGTTCAACCGTGTCCCATTTTTACTCAAGTTCTGCCTGGCGCCGCTTCCAGAACTCCAGAAGTAAGGTGACTAACAGAGAGAGAGAACAGCAGAATGTGGATCTTCAGTGATGACTGATGCTTCAGAAACCAGTACTTAATATTTATTACCCTTAACACTTTGGTAAACGGTTAATAAAATCACATTTATTTATAGGCGATACTAAAGAGAAACATGAGTTAATGCCTTTTTTTTAAGAAAAAAGAAAATGTAGATTATTTATTGAACTTTAGGAAACAGACTAGCTCTCTAGCTCATGAAAAAGGTATTAACGTGATGGTCAGACGCAGGTGACTGTGTCTGATGCTAAAGTACCTGCTACCAGCACATTATGCCCACTAAAAACACAAATATCAGGGGGATGGGTATAGCTCAGTGGTAGAGCACGTGCTAAGCATGTACAAGGTCCTGAGTTCAACCCCAGTACCTCCATTAAAAAAGAAAATTAAAAAAAGTAAAATTAACTGTCACAATTTAAAAGCAGTGCACGGTCCACCCTCCAAGCCTTCTCCTCACATCCCTGTCTCTTCTGTCCAAAGGACCTGAGGGTGGGGAAGGGGATAACAATGCTTTAGTAACCCTTGCATTTCTATTTTCCACCACCCCAGTCACACAAAATTAAAATAATATTCTTAAATATGGAAAACTGCCATTTTCCTCAATCTTCGGTAAAGTAATTTTTAGAAATCGTCAATCTGTTTTAAGACTCATAACTTCAAATAGTAGACAAAAACAACATGAAATGTTTATTGAAAAATGTGGCTTCAGGATAAATCCCCTAAGCCCTTCTTCCAACCAGACTGTTAACCCTAGGCCCTAACTCTAGAGAAATTCCAGAATAACCACTGTTCCCTCCACCATTATACCTGAGTCTCTACCATGCTCTGAGAATAAAGAGAAAAAAGACACAGTCCCTGCTTCCGGGAGCTCCTAGGTGCACAGGACTCATCGTGAAATGATGGCTGAGGAGGCATGTTAAGAGGGCTTGGATAACAGTCAGCAGTGGGTGCTCGGGGCAGAGAGCCGGAACTGTAGCCAACGCTCTCCCAGAGGAGGGAACCACTGTGGTGAGTTCTGAGATGCCCTAGAAGTGATCAGGTGAAGTTATAATGTTAAGGCCATTTCTCCCTGGGGAGCTGCACATGCAAAGGAGGGAGGCCAAAGAGAGCCAGGTCACTTCCAGGAACTGCAAATAGTCTAGAAGTGAGCACAGGGTGTGGGAGGCAGGTGAGGCAACCAGGTGGAGAGATCACAGGTGCACATCACACAGGACTCTGTGTGCCTCCAAGGTAAAGGAGACATGCAAAGTGATCTAGAAAGAAAAAAGATAGAGGCAGGGAGACCTATTGGCAGGTTCATGTGAAGGCCTGCTGAGGCCCCGCTAGGAGGAGAGAGAAGAAAACATTTCAGCAGGTGGACGGATTGGCCACAGATGTGATGGAAGGGCAGGAAGAGGTCAAAGATGCCGGCCAGCTTTCTGGCTTTGGCAGTGTGCCAAATTATAGTGCTATTTCCTAAAACAAGAAGGGCAGGAAGAGGAGCAAGTCGTGAGAGGAGACAACTGATTCAGTTCTGGCTGGGTGCCTGTGGGCTCCAGGAGAGATGTCCAATAGGCAAATAAAAGTCTAGAAATCGGGAGAAAGTTCTAGGCTGAGCCAAGTAGTTTTCCTGCTTCAAGAGGCTAATGGTTGTGAGTGGACAAGCTCACGAGAAGAGACGTAGAGGGGTAGCTCTCACCGTCCTGCACATGGGAAGCATCTGGGAGCCTTTAAAACATAGTGCGCCCCAGCCTGGTGTGGGGCCTTTGTACTGTTTATTGTTTTTTAAATACTTTCCTTTTTTGGGGGGGTAGTTAGATTTATTTATTTTAATGGAGGTACTTGGAATTGAACCCAGGACCTCTTGCATGCTAAGCAAGTGCTCAGCCACTGAGCCATACCCTCCCCACCATCTTTTTGTTTTTAGACATTAGCTCTACTGAGCAGTCAGGGTTGAGAATCAACCTGTAGAGAGCAGAGAGCCTTGGGGTAGAGATCAAGGAGAAGCTTCCCAGAGCCCTGCAGACCCCAGCAAGGGCAGCCGGAGATTCAGGGAGCCTCGGATGGGCTGTGAGGAACGTGAACTCAACAATCCCCAATGACAAACATGTTTCAAGCACCCACTTCCCAGCAGTGTTTCTTCTGAGTTTACTACTTTTCCAGTAATACTGGGTGAGAATAGAAATAATCTGGACAAAGGGATCAAATTCAAATGCTCGTTCTGACCATTCTTAGCTGCGTGATTACTGATTAAAAGGTTACCGGTCTGCCACGTGTAAACTGGGGGACCTAGAACCGTGCTCGTGGGCTGCTGTGAGCGTAATGAAATGACAACTATAAAGGCACTCCTGACTCTCAGAGGTAATTGCTACTATTGTCCCCATTTGGGACACCAAGAAACAGAGTCACAGAAAGCTTCAAACATTTGCCCAAGATGAAGGTTAGTGTCTGGACTCAAGCCAATGACTTCGTGGATCCAGAGCCCAGGATCTTCTTACGAATAACACGGCACTGCCCAGGTTCCCTGCTCCAAAACCCGCCTCCTTTTGGCTCAGTTCCATGGGCCCTGCGCTGCACAGATGTCGTCACTGCCTGCCTGCCCGCCCGGTGTCTGACCCCGGCACTGCTCCCTCCATCTCACACACCGCTTCCTTGGGCACACCAACCCTCACGAGGCCATTGCTGTGGGTACTCGGATGTTTACACGGAAACGCAGGTGGCAGCCCATCTTTTTGCTATAGATGCTGCTGTCAGTGGAGGCAAAGAGCTCACAGTTGGTGGCGGAGGCCACTTCTGGTATCCTCCTTGGCTGGAGAGCTGGATGGAATCCAGTTTCCCTCTGCAACTTAGACATCCAGCATGAGAGTTATGTAAGGCCATCTGGCCTCTCAACATAGAAATGATGCCCCTGCAGTCGTACTTAATATTGTAATCTCCTGGCTCCACCAGGGAGCAGAGGCCATGGCCTGTTGTCCAACAAGTTTTGTTTCCTTACACGACAGCTACAATGGGGTGAGTAAACACCGGACCAGAAAATCTACAAAGCCCTCGTGTACTATTTCCTGACACTTGCAGGTCACCCAAATACCCCAGATCCTCCAAGTAAACAACTAGTAAGAGGAACTGAGCTGGCTCGTCTGTCAGATCCCTGATGGCAGGACGGATTTGTCCTCTCCTGCTCTCGGGATCATCCGTTCTCCTTCTGTGTGCCCTTCCCCGATTGAAGGAGACTGTTCTTTGTTTATGGGCTATGGAGTATTTGTGGCTGTCTGACGAAAACCTTCGAAACTAGAGCTCTTGGTGAGAATGGAAGCATGGCACCCATGTCTCATGAGCTCAGCTACCGAACAGCCTCATCTAGCCAAGACTGTGGCCAACACCAGGGGTCCACGCTGTTGAGTGTTGGGTCTGGAGAGCAATGCCTCCACCACTGAGAAGCTGCCCCACCACTTGTGCCCTTGTCCCCATCCAGGGGGAGGTGACGCATCCATGGGGTGAAAGCCTTGAGGGCACTAAGTGACTGTGGACCAAGCTGTGACTGGCTGGTCCTGCCCCCCAAGTGACCCATGTTACCCTCACATGCAGAAAATCCCCAAAGAGACCCCTGCTTGAGGGAATGGGTCACCTATAAGCCAACTGTCCTCGGGCCACCTAAGAAGCAACACAGTATACACAGTGAGCCACCCACTCACTACAGTATCCAAGGCTCACAGTTCCCTCATGTGACACCATGTACCCCCAGCAAAAAGAAGACCGTTACTTTGTAATTGACTTGAGAATTCTACTGAAAGCACTGCCTTCCACCTTCCACTTATGAAGTTCTTTCCACTGTGTCCCCTGCTCTGCAATTGTGCAATCAGTCCAGAGCTCCCTCATGAGAAAGGAAGGAAGGGGCCGGGCAAATCCAATAAAGGAATGGCACAGCCTTTAGCACCAAGATGGTGGAAATGTCAACTCCCAGTAAATCTTGAGCTTCAATACACACTCACCGAAATACAGCAGGATGTTAAATGGCACTCCCACAGGTCCCAGGACAGGTTCAAGGCTGACCATAAAATGTCAAAGGGTGAGTGGTGGCCCAATTTCTGGGAATCCCAACACCTTTCCCAAAGCAGTTGGAATATTCCTCCCACTTATTAGCATATGAAGATACTGAGTGCATAAAATCTAACAATCCCACACCTCGTGGTTGCTCTCTCTGCTGAGATAGACAGTCCACACACTGTCTGTGGAGTGTGTATCTACTTTTACTTTAAACTGGAGCACCCAACCCCCATGCCTCATGGCCTTTCTGTTGCCTTCTGAAACAGCCCACTCAGTCTATGGTGTATATATCTCTCTGAATAAATCTACTTTTACTGAACTGTGGCTCTCGAATTCGTTGCTGGGCAAACCAAGGACCCACACTTGGTGAGGTGCATCCCAGGGACCCAAATACGACCTGGGATATGGCTATCCTCTCCCCCACATTTTCCTGTATCATACATTCCTTCCCAAAGGATCTCACCTTGTGCACTCCAAAATAGACAGCACTCATGTGTCCTGACCAGGATCTGCTCCTGTGTGTATCATTTCTTATTTCCACTAGAACGTCAACTTCAGGAGGACAGGGATTTGGTTCTGTTCACAAAGGAAGCACCAGCACATCACAGGTGCTGGAGAAGTATTAGCTGAATGAATAAGCTGTGGGAAGTCCTGGGATTTCCACCTGGAACTCCTAGCCTCTTGGGTCCCAGCTGACTACAGGTGCTCCCTGCTACTCATGTCTGACCTCTTGCCACCACTCTCTGCTCTGCCATCACCTGAGCTGGGATGAGCTGAGATGGGCACACACCCCGGAGAGCATGGCGCATGGTTCATGCCGTTACAACACACTCGCCCCTTGACTGTTAGAGGTTACTTAGGGTGGACAAACTGAAGGCAGCACCATGTGCACCGCCCTACCCCACAACTCACTTGAAGCACCAGGACTGCACACAGGGGAAACGCTGGCCCTTTGCAACCTAAGGAGAGGGACTATGGGTGAGAAGAGGGTCTCTGTCAACTAACAGTCTCTTTACAAGCCCAGTCTTAGGAAAGCTCTTTAAAGATACTTTTTGTATCTTCCTTGTGTTTCTGTAATCCCTCTAGATTTTGTCATTTTAATCTACACATCAGAAATACAGATATTCTTGAAATCTCTATTGATTTTCAATGAAGAAAATCCTCAATTTCCTACACTGCTAAGAAAATTACTGCACTTTATTTAAAAAAAGCAGCTTCCTTTCATGACTTCCTATCTTCAAACACCTAATTTCACAAGAATCAGTGAAGCAGGACATGAAAATCATGCTATGCTTTATCACCTACAGGTGGGCAGGGATGAAATGAATGAGTACTGATCTCATGAGACGGGTGAGGGTGAGGAAGGACCAAGGATGAGAAACCAACATTTTCTAACCCATTTCTCTTTTTCAGAGTCCCAGACAAAACAGTGTGATTGTATCAACTAAAACAAGAATATCTGCACCCTTCTAAATGCACGCTACAACTTTACTACTACACACGGCACTCTGTCACTGACCTAAAGGCTGAGACAGCCAAGAAATTTGCAGGGATCTTATTCTGTGCTCATCCCTTTTTGTCTTTGGAACCTCAGGATATTTGCCTCCTCTCCCTGAGTGTCATTTTCCTCATTCTTCAAATGGGAGTGTAACAGTCATTCATTTGCTCAGGGTCTATTCGACAACTGGAGACGGCTTATGAAAACAACAACAACAAAAAAAGCAAAACAGCAATTCTGATCTGTGCTGTCTTCCTCCTCCTCCCTGAACATGAATGGCATCTTTCACTGAATCCCAAACTTAAGGAGTAGTTCTGATGAGGAAGTCACAGGACTGCCGTGTAACCGAGAAATGACCTGGTGTAAAAGAATGAATTGCCAGCAAATCCTCAAAACCCATAAGGGTGGAAACCCTGGGAGCTACAAGCATGGGTGGGAGTTCCTTAGTACCCCATTTCACAAATGGGGAGAATTTTGCAGGGTCCATGAAAGACACAGATAGCCCAGTAAAACCACACCATGTTTTAGAGTACACCAGGGCCACGTCGCTGCTGACCTGTACTTCTTTGTGTCCCAGAGCAAGAGCCCTGGGCAGGGGTGACTGTGCTTGAGGCTGGACAAGAACTTTCTGTTCTGCCTCTATTGCTTTATCTCTTCCTGCAATAAAACAACTGGTAGGACTCTGGTGGGGAGCAATATACCCACATTCTCTGGCAAGCCACACACCAGGCAGCTCTAGCTGATCTGAGAGAGGACTCTTCAATGAACATATATACACCAAAGTCAGGCAGAAGGCTGCCTGTGACCTTGGGAATCCAAACCAGCTTGTCCTCTTAATCAGGATATTAGACATCTAAAGAAAGTGTGCACCAGATGAAGACGATGCATTAGACAGCGTTGGTGGTTATGGCTAGCAGTATCTAAAGACAAGTCATGCTCTGGCAGATGGGAGCATTTTGGTTGCTTTAAGAGTTTGCTACTGAAGGGCTGGGACATTTCATTGGGCCTTTAATCTCCAGACCTCTTTACTCACAAAGGCAGACAAGTTAGGTGAGCCAGCTCAGCCTTTATTCCAACTTCCTAACCAAAATGCTATGAGGTTGAAAATATATTTCTCAGACTTTTCTGCAGCAAGGGTTCCAGATGTGGCTTTAAAAATGCCCATCAGAGATTGAGATATGCAAATATTAACTACTATATATAAAAATAGCTAAAAAAACTAAATTTCTTCTGTATAGCACAGGGAACTATATTTAATATCTTGTAATAACTTTTAATGAAAAATAATATGGAAAGGAATTCATACATATATATGTGTATATGAATGACTGGAACATTGTGCTGTACATCAGAAATTGACACATTGTAACTGACTATACTTCAAATAAATATATATATATATAATGCCCATCAGCAGCTTCTGAGTGTCACTTAAAGCAGAAACCCAGATGAATGGAGGCAAAGGTGGGTGGAGGAGCTACGTTATTTTGCTGGGGTGGATGCAGCGGGCATGGCAGAGATCTAGAAGGAATGCTCACAACAGCCACTTACTGATCTGCAAGTGAGTTAGGGTAAGAGCTTCCTGAAATCCTCCCCACCCCTCCTGATGAGCCAGGTGTCTCGCTATTCTCTGGAAATCACTAGGCACAGCCTGGGACTCAAAGGTAAAAATTAAAAACTGCAGTAAGGTAGCGAAGAGGCTGGCAGGACGTGTTGGACAAAAGTAGGTCAGAATCAACAAAGAATGGGGAGGGGATACAACGTGGGCTGAGGACCCTGACTACAGTTGTGGATTGTCTGTGTTAAGGACTCTGAGTCAGTATGAGTAGATGGATTGGTGTGGACTAAAATGGTGGCCATTGTTCAGATAAATATGTGATTTGGACTTTATTTATTAGAGGAGGGATTTTTTTCCCCCTTCAAAATTGATCATTTCTAGGGAGCAGAAAAATACTCTGCCACACAACATCTAAGTGCAAAAGAGATGCTACAGGATGGTGGTGGTGTGAAAAATTTCAGTCCCGCAGTTCCAAGGTTTCCTTAATGAGGTTCACAGCAGTTGGTACTTAAAATAAAATAAGGTACTTATAATAAAGACATCATCATATGTACATATCCTTAAAGATACACATATGGTGCTATAAGTGGGCCTGAAATGTGTTCTACATTCTAAAATCCGATGAAATAAAATCAGTAGCTCAATATACCTCTCGGCTCTAAAAACATGATGTAGCTAATGATCACAGAAAACAAGATCAGCTAGTAAATTTGAAATTTATCTTTTCCAGTGTCAAAGATAATATTTTTTGCTTTACTTAAAAAGCATTTTTTTAATTAGGACTGTCAGTGTCCATTGGTATATGGGGTTCAGTAGATATGTTCAGATGTTCTAGACAGTGAATCAGAGCAAAGACTGAGGTTTAGACAGTAGTTAAATGCCTCACCCGTGTAATCAGCATCCACATATTGCTATACTGAAAATCCTTAAAACTGAGAACTTCATTAAAACAACTAAAAGAAAGGGAAAAAAATAGCCACAGACTAGTGGAAGATTTGTAACGTGTAAAAATGACAAAGGGCTATTCATGAGCATATTCTTAAAAACCCCTACACTTTAATAAGTAAAACAACAAACGGACAACAGGTTGCACACTTCTCCCTGTAGGAGAAACCATGCAGATGGACTCTTATGTGAATGGGGCTGGAGCTGTAGAATTAGTTACTCTTGCAAGTAACTCAGTTAAAAACAAATGCAAATGGGATACACTTCTACAATATCTGAGTAAAAATCTTGGAAAACTTACTCCTCTGTTAAGCAATGACAATGGCAAAATTTGTCAAAATTAACCTCTGCAGAACTCTGGAAATTTAACCAAGGCTTCCAGCAATACGGGGAATGTTTATTAGAGAAAAAATAACAGCTAAATCTCCATAAAGATAGTCAGTTTTGTCATATCGTAACTTGATCTACCCCCATCCCCGTATCCTCACCTAAATGGTGGCCTTTAAAAGCAACAGTCTCACAATCAAGGAAGGGGCAGAAGTGATTTGAAGTTACCCAAAAAATCCGCCCCTAGAGAGCTGTCACTAATTCACCTATCTCAAACTCATGCTGTGCAAACAGCCTGTCCCCAGAGTGTTTGTGGAAAACAATCAGCAGTGAGTAACTTTACAACTGCCTGAGGCAGTGGTACCAGTACAGGCTAATTAGATGCTGACTAGGAAACTTAGAAGGCAAAATTGAGTATTGAGACTTTCTGGGGGTGGAGGTAGGGTTAAATAGCTCCAAAAAATTCTGAGAATTGTAGAATGCCGTACACATGTGTGGCACATGGCAAGGAAAGATCTGAGAAAATCTTAAGCCTTCAACTCTGGCTGAACTTGAGGTTCTGCATAAGCAAGAACTAAAGGCTACAGAATAGCTGCAGAATGCCTGCCGGTGCTGAGGGCATCCCTCAGCACGCAGGCACACAGCCACCTGGCAACAGCTCAAACGATTGGCTCCAGGCATTGAAAGAATTCACTGTCCAATCATTATTACAGTGATGACAACTAGGCTTTCTGCACACATACAGATCTCATGGCCACGCATGATAAAGAATACAGACTTTACAGAATTTGTTCAGGAAAGTAACTAAATAAATAGCTGCAGCAGCAATGACAATGGAAACAATGATAAACCCTGGAGATGAGGAAAATCTGGCTTTCAGATCTGCCATATTTTAATATTTTAAATGTTCAGTTTTCAACAGAAAATTACAAGATGTACAAAGAAACAGAAAAGTTTGGCCATAACACAGGGGAGAAAGTAGTCAATAGAAACTCCCTGAGGAAACCCAGACACTGGACTTACTAGACAAAGACATAAATAAGGAATTACACATATGATCAAAGAGCTAACCGAAACCATGCCTAAAGAATTTAAGTATGTGAACATCTCATTGTACAGAGAATATCAATAGATAAAATTTACATTAAAAACCAACTGGACATTCTAGAGATACAAATATAATGACTAAAATGAAAATTTCAATAAGAGATTTCTCTGTAGATATGAACTTGTTGAAGAAAAAGTCAGTTAACTTAAAACTACTGAGATTATCCAGTCTGTGGAACAGAAAGAAAAAGGAATGAAAAAAAATGAACACTGTGTCAGAGATAGGTTGGACACCATCAACAATACCAATACACATATAATGTGAGCGCCAGAAGGAAGGAGAGAAAAAAAGGGGTAGAAAAAGTATATAAAGAAATAATGGCTGAAAACTTCCCAAATTTGATGAAAACATTAATTTGTACATCCCAGCAGCTCAACAAACTCCACGTGGTATAAATGTAGAGACATCGAAAATAGGCACATCAGACTAAGTGTGTCAAAAGAGAAGAACAAAGAATCTTGACAGCAGATAGAGAAAAGAGGCTCAACATATTCAAAGGCTCCTCAGTAAGACAGTTGATTTCTCATCAAAAACCATGGAGACCAGAAGGCAGTGGGATGGTATCGTCAAAGTGATAAAAGTAAAATACTGTCACCAAGTATTTTATAGCCAGCAAAATGATTCTTCAAAAAAAAAAAAAGAAGAAATTAACACACTCCTACAAAATCTGAAAGGATCCATTGCTAGCAGGCCTGCCCTACAAGAAATACTAAGGATAGTCCAGCAGGTGTAAATGAAAAGACACTCACCTGAAAAATAAAGAGCACTACTACATGAGTAAGAAAATAAAACAGTATAAATACAGTATTACATGTACGTGTTTTCTTCTAATTGATGTAAAGGACAACTGCATAAAACAATACTTATGAAACTGTGTAGATGCACTTATAAATGCATAAAGGTGTAACTTGTATGACAGTGACAGCATGAGGAGGGGGAGGGAAAAGATTGATATCAAAGCAAAGTTTTTGTGTACTATTGAAATTAAGTTGGCATTCATGTGAACTAGATTGCTTTAAAACAAGATGTTAATAATAATCTCCAGGGCAATGGAGGAGAAGGAGGAGGAGGAAGAGGAGGAGGAGGAGAAGAAAAAGATAAAATAAACAACAAATTAAAATGGCACACTTGAAAATGCCTACTTTGTACAAAAAAGTGTAGTAATAGAGCATTGGGGAAATAAAAAGACATATAGAAAGCAGATAGCAGATGTAACTTCAACCTGATAAGAAATTACATTAATGTAAATGAATTAAATATTCTAATCAAAATAGTAAAGGCAGAAATAAATGGAATAGAGAATAGATGAATAACAGAGAATAATCAACAAAAAGAAAAGTTGGTTCTTTGAAAAGATCAAGAAAATTGACAAATTTTTAGCTAGTACTGAAGAAAAAAAGAGAGAAGGTTCAAATTACTAAGATGAGAAATGAAAGGAAGGATGTCACTACTGCCCTTACAAAAATAACAAGGAATATAAGGGAATACCATGAATACTTGTATAGCCAATAAATGAGATAATCTAGATGAAATGGATAAATTCCTAGAAGGATATGTGACTAAATCTAATTCAAGGAGAGATAGAAAAGTCAAATAATCCTACAATAAGTAGTGACTGAAATAGTAATTCAAAACATTCCCACAAGGAAATGCTAGGCCCGTATGGCTTTGCTGGTGAATTCCATCAACTACTTAAAGAAAAAACAAAAACAAAAAACAAACAAACAAAAAAATGCTTCACAAACTCGTCTAAAAATAAAGAGGTGGGCACACTTCCCAATTCATTCAATGACGTGAGTATCACACTGATACCAAAACCAGACAAAGGCATCACAAGAAAACTAAAGACTATCTCTTATGGATATAAATGCAAAAGTCCTCAACAGAATACAAGCAAATCCAATCCAGTAAC
This sequence comes from Camelus bactrianus, assembly GCF_048773025.1. Taxonomy (NCBI): domain Eukaryota; kingdom Metazoa; phylum Chordata; class Mammalia; order Artiodactyla; family Camelidae; genus Camelus; species Camelus bactrianus. The sequence continues at coordinate 87,884,374 of NC_133545.1, read as the reverse complement.
ATATAAAATAGACCACAATTCAGTGGGATGTATCCAGGTATGCAAAGGCACCTCAACATACAAAAGTCAATTCATGTAATATGCCATATTAATAGAATAATAGATAAAAACTAGGAATAGAAGAGAACTTCCTCAACTTGACAGAGAACATCTATGAAAAACCTGGAGCAAAGATCATACATAATGGTGAAAGACTGAATTATTTCCTCCCAAAATCAACATTGTACTAGAGGTTCTAGTCAAAGCAAACAGACAAAGAAAATAAAGCCTCTAGATTAGAAAGAAAGAAATAAAACTATTTCAATTCCAGATGACATGATATTATACATTGAAATCACAAGGAATCCACAAAGAAAAGAGAGAGAGAGAGAGAGAAAAAAAAAACTATTAGAATTAACAACATAGTTTGACCAAAATTGTAAGACACAAATCAATATATAAAAAAGTAATTATATTTCTATACAACAGCAGTGAATAATCTAAAAATAAAATGTAGGAAACATTTTCATTTACAATAGCATCAAAAAGAATAAAATAATTAGGAATATTAAGAAAAATATGTGGAATACTGAGGAAAATGTCTGAAAGTTGTATATTGAAAACTAAAATACTACTGATAGAAGTTAAAAATGACCTAAAATAAATGGAAAGCTCTTCTGTGTTCATGGATCAGAAGCCTTATTATTGTTAGGATGGCATTTGTCCTCAAAATGACCTATAGATTCAATGCAAATCTGGCTTTTTGGGAGAAATGAGCAAACTGTTCCTAAAACTATGGAAATGCAAGATACCCAGAATAGTCAAAACAATCTTGAAAAAGAACAAAGTTTTGAAGTTTCCAAATTCAAAACTCAGTAACAAAATGGTAATCCATACAGTGTGGTACTTGCATAAAGGACACACAAATAGATTGAGAGAAAAGAACTGAGAGTCCATAAACAAACTCTTACATGTAGCCAGTTAATTTTTCATAAAAGTTCCATGACAATCCAATGGGGAAAAACTAATTTTTACAAAAATGATGCTGGGACACCTGAACATACACCTGGAAAGAAAGAAAACTGAACTTTTATCTTAACACCATTTATGAAAATTAACTCAAAATAAATCACAGACCTGAAATTATAAAACTTTTAGAAAATTAACAATGAGAAATTCTTCAGGAATTTGAAGTACAAATTCTTCTAAGATATGACAGCAAAAGCACAAACAACAAAAGAAAATAAATCAAGTAAACTGGACTTCAGTAAAATTAAACACTTCTGTGCTTCAAAGGACTTCATCAAGAAAGTAAGAAGACAATCCACAGAATGGGTGAAAATATTTCCAATATTTTCCCTGATAAGGGACTTTTTATCCAGAACAGACAAAGGAGACTTAAAACATGACAATACAAAGACAAATACAATTAAAATGGGCAAAGAATTTGAATAGATGTTTCTCCAAAGAAGACATACGAATGGGAAATAAGCACATAAAAAGATGTTCAACATCAGTAGGCATTAGGGAAACAGAAATCAAAAGCACAATGACATGCCACTTCATACCAAATAGGATGACAAATATATATGATATATGATATATAAATATGTATCTATAAACCCGGTAATAAAAAGTGTTGATGAGGATTTGGAGAAACTGGACTCCTCATACATTACTACTGGAAATATAAAATGGTGCAGTCACTTTAAAAACTACTTTAGCAATTCCTCAAAATGTTAAAAGTAGAATACTTCCCAGCAATTCCATTTTTTGATATATCCTGAGGAGAACTGAAAATATGTGTTCACACAAAAACTTGTCCATGAGCATTTACAGCAGAATTATTCATCATCAACTGATGGATGGATAAGCAAAGTGGTGTATTTATAACAATGGCATATTATTTGAACACAAAAAGGGCTTTGGGTACTGATATATGCTACACCATGGATGAGCCTTGACAACGTCACACTAAATGAAAGACGACAATCAAAAAAGGCAGCATACTGTATGGTTCTACTTATATGAAATGCCCAGAACAGGCAAATCCATAGAGACAGAAAGTAGAGTGGTGGCTGCTGGGGTCTAAGGGAAAGGAAGTTTAGGGAGTGACTTACTAAAGGGTACTGGTTGCTTTTGGGAGTGATGGCTACAAAACCCTGAAATGTACTTAAAACCCTAATGCACAATTTCAAAGGCTGCATTTTACGGTATGTGAATTATATCTCCATAAAGCTGTTACTTTTGAAGCTGAGCCCACATATGGAGCAACTGGCCCAGCACTGACTGCAGCATCGGGAGGGGGAGTGACCCACCCACCCACCACAAAGGAGAGGATCACCTGACCCAGTGTTGGAGGGGTGCAATCTTCTTGCCGACAGACACTGTGAGCAACACAGACAAGGGGGCAAACAGAGCAAGGTGAGTTTGTGAAACAGGGCGAAGACACAAAGGCCTCTCAATAAAACCATTAAGAGCACACAGTCTCTAGGAGAACACATCATTGTTTTTAAAATCTTTTTATATCTGTTTTATTCCTATTACATTTTTAATCTTTATTTTTAAACAGTTCTATATGTTTACAATTTTCATTTCATTTTTAATTCTCTTGGTTTTGATCTGTTATTTATTAGTCACAGGTTTCAAATATTGTATTTTGAATTTTCTCTTCTTTTTATTAAGATTCTTAAAAGATATCTCAACTCGATTCCTATTCTGCTTCAACTTGCTCTTCTATTATTGATTATACACTGTTTTCAAACCTTCTTTTCCTCCATTCTTTTAAAATTCTCTCTCTCTCTCTTTTAAGTTTTATTCCCACATAGGCTTTAGATAGATAAATAAATAAACTCCTTTAAGGACCACAATAGATAACTGATACTCCTTAAGCCACAGGGCCAGAGAGATATGAGCAGAATGAAGAAGCAGAGGAAGTCCTGCCAATTAAAATAGCAAGAGAAATCCCCTCAAAGAACGATCAATAAAATAGACATTGATGGCCTACTAGATCAAGATTTCAAAAAAGAAGTGATCAAATTACTGAAGGAACTAAAAGAGATAGTCTTTAGAGACATAAAATATATCAAAAACAAAATAGAAGCTATAAAGAAGAGCCAAGTAGAATTGGTAAATTCATTGGCTGAAATGAGATCTGACCTAAAGGCTGTACAAAGCAGGCTAGATAATGCAGCAGAACGAATAAGTGACCTAGAAGACAGGACAACAGAAAGCACCCAATCAGAACAGCTGAGAGAAAAACAAATATAAAACAATGAAAACAATATAAGGAACCTATGGGAAAATATAAAGCATGCCAATCTATGCATAATAGGGGTTCCAGAAGGGGAAGAAAGAACAAAGGGGATGGAAAAGGTAATTAAAGAAATCATGACTGAAAACTTCCCAAACCTAAAGAAGGAATCAGACACCCAAGCACAGGAGGCTCAGAGGGTCCCAAACAGGAAGAGCCCAAAGAGAAACACGCCAAGATATATCATAAATCAAGATAGCCAGACTGAAGGATAAAGAAATGATCCTAAAGGCAGCAAGAGAAAAACAAAGAGTGAGTTACAAGAGAAGGCTCTCAGCTGATTTCTCTACAGAAACACTACAGGCCAGAAGGGAGTGGCAAGATATATTCAAAGTCCTGAATGAAAAAAAAAGATGCAGCCTAGGATACTTGCTCCAGCAAGGCTATCCTTTAGAATAGAAGGAGAGATAAAGAATTTCACAGAGAAGCAAATACTAAAAGAATTTAGCAACACTAAACCCATGCTAAAAGAAATATTGAAAGGTCTACTCTAAATAGAAAAGAAGCAGGATGCTACAGAAATGAGAATTCATGACTGTGAGAGTATTTTTCCTTTCTTCTTTTTTTTTTAAATCTTGTTCTCAGTAGGATGGGTTTGAGATTACATTAATATCTGTTTAGTACACACAGTTACAGTAATTGGTTAACAGACTTACAAAAAAGTGTAATCATAAGCCAAAATCTTACAAGTGAGTCACAAAAACTAAATACAATACAAAGGAAAATTACCATACCACAAAAGGAAGAAGAAAGGAACCAAGAAGAAATACCAAATCAACTGCAAAAATAAGTTCAAAATAGCAATAAACTCTCATCTATCATTAATTACTGTAAATGTTAATGGTCTAAATGCTCCAGTCAAAAGACAGAATAGCAGACTGGATAATAAAGCAAGAACCTTCAATACACTGCATACAAGAGACACACTTTAGGGAGAAGGACACATATAGATTGAGAGTGAATGGACGGAAAATGATATTCCATGCAAATGGAAATGCCATAAAAGCAGGTGTAGCAGTATTGATTTCAGACAAAATAGACTTTAAAACAAGGGCCATAAAGAAAGATAAATAAATACATTTTATAATGATTAAAGGATCAATACAAGATGAAGATATTACAATCATTAATATATATGCACCCAACATGAGCACCTAAGTACATTAAACAACTAGTAACAGAGATAAAGGGGGAAATTGATGGGAATACAATCATTGTCAGAAATTTTAACACCACATTAACATCACTAGACAGATCTTCCAGACAGGAAATAAATAAGGCAACAGAGAAATTAAATGATACAAGAGAATAATTGGATTTAGTGGATATTTTCAGAGCATTACAATCCCCCATAACAGAATAAATAATCTCTTAAAATGTGTGTGGAACATTTTCTAGGATTGATCATGTACTTAGTCACAAAAGAAGCCTCAACAATTTTAAGAAGATAGAAATTATCTCAAGCATCTTTACTGACCACAATGCCATGGAAACTAGAAATCAACTTCAGAGAAACAAAGGAGAAAGAAAGGAAAGCATTGAGATTAAACAACATGCTATTAGAAAACCAATGGGTCAATGATGTAATCAAAGTTGAAATTAAAGAATACCTTGAGACAAATGAAAATGAAAACACAACCACACAAAACATATGGGACACAGCAAAAGCAGTGCTAAGAGGAAAGTTTAGGGTAATGCAGGCCTTCCTCAAAAAAGAAGAACAATACCAAATAAACAATCTAACCCACCAGCTGAAAGAACTAGAAACAGAAGAGCAAAAACACACAAAAGTCAGCAGAAGAAAGGAAATAAAAAAGATCATGGAGGACATAAATAAAATAAAGATTAAAAAAATAGAGAAAATAATCAATCAAACCAAAAGCTAGTTTTTTGAAAGAATAAATAAAATCGAAAATCCTCTGGCCAAACTCACAAAGAAGAAGAGAGAGAACAAATTTGCAAAATAAGAAAGGAAAATGGAGAAATTACAACAAATAACATAGAAATACAGAATATCATATGAGAATATCATGACAAACTACATGGAAAAAAATGGATAACCTAGTGGAGATGGACAAGTTTCTGGAAACATACAGTCCACTAAGACTGAATCAAGAAGAAACTATCCACTTCAACAAATGGATCACTAGGAATGAAATTGAATTAACAATAAAAAACCTCCCTACAAATAAAAGTCCAGGACTGGACAGCTTCACCGGGGAGTTCTACCACACATACAAAGAAGAACTCATACCAGTCCTTCTCAAACTCTTCCAGAAGATTGAAAAGAAGGAATATTCCCAAACTCATTCTATGAAGCCACCATTACCCTGATACCAAAACCAGGCAAAGACACCACCAAAAAAGAGAATTACAGACCAATATCACTGATGAACACAGATGAAAAAAGTCCTTACCAAAATACTAGTAAATAAAATCCAACAGCACATAAAAAAGATAATACATCATGCTCAAGTGGGGTTCATCTCAGGGACACAAGGGTGGTTCAACATATGAAAATCAATCAATGTAATACTTCACATCAACAAGAGAAAGGACAAAAACCACATGATCATCTCAATAGATGCAGAAAACTTTTGATAAAATTCAACACCCATTTATGATAAAAATTCTCACCAAAGTGGGTATTGAGGGAACATATCTCAACATCATAAAAGCTATATATGACAAACCTACAGCCAGCATAGCACTCAACGGTGAAAACCTCAAAAGATTCCCACTAAAATCTGGGACAATCAAGGATGCCCACTATCACCTCTCCTATTCAACATAGACTTGGAAGACCTGGCCACAGCAATCAGGCAAGTAACAGAAGTAAAAGGGGTCTAAATTGGAAAAGAAGAGGTAAAAGTGTCACTATATGCAGATGACATGACAATATATATAGAAAACCCTAAAAGGTCCACACAAAAACTACTAGAGCTGATCGAAGAATATAGCAAAGTAGCAGGTTACAAGATTAATGTTCAAAAATCAGTTGCATTTCTTTACACAAATGATGAATCAACAGAAAAAGAAAGTAAAGAAACAATCCCCTTTAAAATAGCACCCAAAGTAATAAAATATCTAGGAATAAATCTAACCACAGACGTGACAGAATTATACACAGAAAACTATAAAGCATTGGTGAAGGAAATTAAAGAAGACTTTAAAAAATGGAAAGGTATCCCATGCTCTTTGATTGCAAGAAGCAATATTGTTAAAATGGTTACACTGCCCAAGGCAATCTACAGATTTAATGCAATCCCTACCAAATTAACCTGGACATATTCCATAGAACTAGAACAAATCACAATAAAATTTATATGGAACCATCAAAGACATAGAATTTCCAGGGCATTACTGAAGAAAAAAAGAAAGAGGCTGGAAAAATAACTGTCCCAGACTTGAGACAATACTATAGAGTTACAGTCGTCAAGACAGCATGGTATTAGTACAAAAACAGACATACAGCCAAATGGAACAGAATAGAGAGCCCAGAAATGAGCCCAAATACTTTTGGTCAACTAACATTCAACAAAGGAGGCAAGAATATACAATGGAATAAAGATAGTCTCTTCAGCAAGATAAACATAAGACAAAATACAATAAACCTCCTAGGAGAAAATACAGGCAAAATAGCTGACATACATCTCAGAAATCTTCCCCTAGGGCAGTCTACCCAAGCAATAGAAATAAAAGCAAGAATAAACAAATGGGACCTAATGAAACTTACAAGCTTCTGCACAGCAAAGGACACCTTAAGTAAAACAAAAAGACAACCTACAGAATGGGAGAACATTTTTGCAAATGAAACTAACAAAGGCTTGATCTCCAGAATATATAAGCAGCTCATATGACTTAATAAGAAACAACCAAATAACCCAATCCAAACATGGGCAGAAGACCAAAACAAGCAATTCTCCAAGGAAGATATACAAATGATCAATGGGCACATGAAAAAATGCTCAATATCACTAATTATCAGAGAAATGCAAATCAAAAGTACAATGAGGTATCACCTCAAACCAGTCAGAATGGCCATCATTCAAAAATCCACAAATGACATATGCTAGAGAGGCTGTGGACAAAGGGAAACCTCCGACACTTCTGGTGGGAATGCAGTTTGGTGCAGCCACTGTGGAAACAGTATTGAGTTTCCTCAAAAGACTAGGAATAGAATTGCCATATGACACAGGAATCCCACTCCTGTGCATATATCCTGAAGGAACCCTACTTCAGGATGACAGCTGCACCCCAATATACATAGCAGCACTATTTACAATAGCCAAGACATGGAGATAGCCTAAATGTCCATCAACGAATGACTGGCTAAAGAAGTTGTATATTTATACAATGGAAAACTACTCGGCTATAAAAACTGACAATATAGGGCCATTTGCAGCAACGTGGATGCTCCTGGAGAATGTCATTCTAAGTTAAGTAAGCACCGTAACAAGGAATAAAGAGAAGTTACCTCTAAGTACAGTTATTTTGATTAAAATATACATACAGAAAGCAAGTCACCCCCACGACTGCTGCCAGGAGGAGCATCTGAATGTAATAGCCCAGCCCAAGCAAAGTAGATTCCGACCTTCTCTCCATAGAATTTCCTGCAGAAAGACAGAAGGTAGTTTCAGAAGACACACATATTCACTCTGTAGCTTCATCCTCATGTTAATTTCTTTTTTCTTTGTTTTTTGGTGGGGCATAATTAGGTTTATTTATTTGTTTTTTAAATGGAGGCATTGGGGATTGAACCCAGTACCTCATGCATGCTAGGCATTCACTCTACCACTGAGTTATACCCTCCTTCCATCATACTAATTTCTGATTCTAAATCAAGGGGGCTTTAAGTTTAAACCTCTGACTCAATTCACACTTAAAACATATGCGTTTTCACAGCAGCCCCCAAATTCTACCGTGAAATAAGAAGTATTTTACGTATCATAGAAATACAGATCACTCGTTCACCTGCTGAAGAGAGATAAATGAGAACAGAGCAAAGGAGGGGACGAGGCCGACTCCGGAGCAGATGCAGGGGATCATCACCACTCACTGGACAGTCTGGCACATTCAACAAATCCCACCAAAGATCATTCTTAACAGGTTTGACACAAGTGGACTTCAACTACTGGCTCAGTCATCTGCGTCTGCCTTATCTCGGGAACTTCCCTGGAGCAAATGCATCGTAAACCACAGATAATAAGGAAATGGCTGATAATGATAAAAACTGGGAGTGCAATGTCTCTCTGACAAAATATTTATAAAACTCATGTGGGAATGGGAGAGGGCAGGAAGGATGTGGCTGAGTAAGGAACTGCCCTGTATTCTTTGTATCTAGCACGTCGGCTGTTCCTAGGTTTCAAAAACCCTTCAATGTTACTCAGTTAATCTGGAGTAGACGGAACAGGCCAGGGAGGCAAGATTAGAAGAAAGGAGGCAGGGCACGAAGCGGTGCCAGGCTGGTCCTGAAAGGGAGACAGACACAGACAGGCAGACACAGAGGGCTTAGGGATGAGGCGGAACAATGAGGCGGCGGCTCAGGTGTGTTTGCTGCTGCTGATACTTCCCTCAGCTGGAGCACTGCTGACGCGGCAGTGCTGGGTAAAACCTGTGACTTTCCTCAGCTCTGAGTTCTCTCGGAAGCTTCCGGCTCAGTCTGGAGCTGAGATGAGCTCCGAGGGCTTAGCCTAGGGGGGACTCAGCTCTGAGAACAGCCTGGAGTCCTGAGAAACTTCACGCAGGAACCCCTAGGGCTGGACCAGCGCTCACAGGGCTGCTGTGAGACCAGTTCCATCGTCAGAGACCTGGGCGTGGACCATTCCATGGGGAAAATGGCTGAGCCCGATGCCAAATCAGATAGGAGGGACAAAGTGTGTTCATTCTCATGTGACTGGTCTTTGTGGCCTGGCTCACAGATGGCAGGCTCAGGATGGTGTCTGGCAGAGAAAACCCTGGCAATGGGTTTGAGATGTCTTGGACTCTTTCTTGTTAAGCTTTTTGTAATACATTCTTATCAACTATCCATCCTGAAAATGCCACATTCAAAACTGAAAGAATGTTAAAAGTTGCTTGCTCCAACTGGCCAATGGTAAACACACCCTGCTACAGTTAGAGAGCTGGTCAGGCAGCCTCTGCCTGCATATTTACAATGACGGAGTGTTCATTACTTCCAAAGTTTACATGCCGGCAAGAATGTCAGAAAGAATTTTTGAACCTTAAACAGATGTCTGCCCCCTAGTCCTTGCTGAAAGGCTAGAAATAATGAGGATCCCTTCAAATGTAGTTTTGTCTGATTGTTATCTCTCTCTGTCAAAAACACCCCAATTCTTAACATCAATTTTTCAAAATTCAGCTTTGATTTCTTTTTATCAAACTTATACCATACATTCATTAAAGAGTCAAACAGTTCTCGAACACTGATTGTAAAAAGGAGCAGTTCCAAACAACCACCCCATTTCCTGGCCAGAAGCAAACACGTTCAGCTCCTACTGCTGACACTTGGAATAAAAACTCCCTATCTCTGCCGAATATCCTTGTAACATAGCCTATTGCCTTTTTCAGCTTTACGTATCACCTATTTAACTTTCTATTTTGGAAAATGAGGATTAAGCTCTCTTTCAAACCACATCTCCTGTACACACCCAAACCTTCATTCTTCCAACCTTTTGATACAAATACATTATAATTTTGATCAGCTCAGTATCCTTGCTTTACATAATTAGGACTCTGTACAGACTGTTCACAGCTGTAGCAAGTTGTCTGCTAGGCTTACTTTTTTCTTCCCTACTTTGCTTTTCCTGGAGTTAATAATTGTCTTGGTGGTTCATAGCTTAGATTTCTCTGCGCTTAACAGTTCAACCCCAGACCTCCTAATGAATAACTTTCTCAATACTTTCCAATACATTGTCTACAAATTTCATCTCCTTGAATAAATCTCTTCAGATCTCCTTCAACCTGGATTAACGACATGCTAGTCTTGTCACAGTGCTCAAGGGGCCACTAGTGGGAAGCAACAAGGGAATACATGGACCAGGAGAAGGGAACAGATCAACATAATTTCCTTTACACAACATACTTAAAACAGTGGGAAAATTGTTTTCTTTACAAACACAAACACACACACCAACCCCAAAAGCCCATAAAGAATGATTAAATAGCCATCAAACCCATTGCCCTGCCATCAAATTCTGTATAATATAAAACAAAAATAACAGAAGGAATATACCATATAAATATGAATCTCAAGGGGGATGGGGTACACTCAGTGGCAGAGTGTGTGCTCAACATGCATAAGGTCATAGATTCAATCTTCAGTACCTCCATTAGAAAAAAAAAATTAGAAACAATAGAAAAATGTATCAACTTTAAATATTTACAAATATATAAACTTCCTCTTTTAAAACTGTGTTCTACAGGATAACCCGGGTTAATGAGAAAGTGCCTCTTTATGACTGTGATCCTGCTGATAATTGAGGGAGGAAATTAGAGTATGACCACATGAAATAAAATCCCTTATGAAATAATGATCCCGGGTGACAATCATTATTGGCTGCTGTCATCACGAAAAAGAGAGTCAACTGGACATTATGTACCTTATGACAGGAGTACAAAACTTCATATAACAAATATTCTTGCACAAATTTGAACCTCGATCAGATCAAGCTTTTAGGGGAGGATCAAATCACTTAGCTAAAGCCAATACATAGGATGGAGAAATAAGTCTAACCACAGGGGAGAATGAAATCAACCAAACAGGAAATAGAGAAACCCCTCAGCAATTTCAAGGAAAATGAGAAACAGAAAAATTATAGATTAGAACCCACTTGAGAGATATGCTAGCTGCAATGTGTGAACTTAGTCTGGATCCTGATTTCAACCCCAAAACTGCTTAAAAGTGTATTTTTGTGACAATCAGGGAATTATTTTGTAACCCTAAAAAAAAAAGGAATATTCCAATTGTATTTGAAAGAGACCTTGTCATTTCACTAATGAAAGGTTAAGCTATGTAGGATTGCCTTCAAAATGATCCCGAAGTGGGGGAGGGGAAGAGGTAGAAATGAAAGATGCAACAACAGTGACTCTGAGTTGATAATTCTGGAGATGGGTGACTGATACAGACAGGCTGGCTGTGCTGTTCTACTTCTGTACGTGTTTGAATCTTTCCATAAAATGTGAAACAAACAAAAAGACTTCAGTGATTTAAAACCCTCACTTGGAAAGTTAAGAGGTTTGCCCAAGTAGGTGGGCATCTGAATGGGGCACTGAGATTAGGAAGATCAGGCACCTGGCTCCAGGCCGACCTGGGGCTGCCTTGACCCTTCTCTTCCCCTCACCATCCACAGCCAGCACATAACTGCATCCTGTCAGCTCCACTCCCCAAACGCATTCTCCCTGGCTCCCACCATCTCTCATCTGGCCCACCCCAAGAGCCTCCGACCAGGCCTCCCTGATTCCTGGGTCCCTGCAATTCATTCTCCACATTATCTTTGCAAAATGTGAGAGAAAATTACCTTAGTGCTTAAACTATCATGACTGCTTCTCACTGCACTTAGAGTCTACACTACTTTCCGTGCTCCTGATGCCCTTCTAAACCTCACGTCTCATCACTCTCACCAGCGCTGGCTCCAGTATCTCCTCAAACCTGCTGAGCACATTTGTGCCTCGGGGCAATGGACAAGCTGCCTCTATTCCTGGGGTGACTTATCCCAGATCCTCAAAGTCCAGCCTCCTTATCACCATCTCAGCTCACATGTAACCTACTCAAAGATAGCTTTCTTGACTCACTTCCCCCCAAGTCTCCCATCTCAACACTGTATTATTTCCTTCATTTCAATCTGAAATTTTTTCCTTATTAGCCCGATTATTTTTGTTTGCTCAGTTGTCCTTGGCCTCCCTCCTCCCAGCAGCCTTGCACAAACAGCATAAGCTCCCGGGGAGCAGCCGGCTCTGATGCTCTGAGAATACACATGCTGAGCGCGACATTACAGTCACGTGGTGTAGTGAAACGGTGTCGAACAGCAGATACAGCTAAGCAGTGAGAATACTTCTCTTATTTTATAATTTAAGTGAAACCTAACATTTACTCCTGTTTAATGAAGAATTTGGTAGGTCTTTGTTCCCAGTTCCTGGATGGCAACCCCTAAAGCCTTGAAATTTCCCAAGATAGGAGTGTCTTTACTATTCATGGTGGACCCTTGGATGGCTTGTGTTCATGAGATGACTCAGGATGGGGACTGGCCAGCCAGAGACACCAACCATGTGATTAGAGGAGTGGGGCTTTGAGCTTTGTGACAAGTGACTGACCATCAGGAGAGGTAGGGGCTCAAATGTTAGGGCTTTGACTTACAGTTAGTGTTTGGGGTAGCCATGTCAGTAGTGACCCAATAAATCATGTCTTTGTAATAAAGCCTCCAGTAAAAACTTGGGGCAACAAAGCTCAGAGCTCCTGTGAGCTTCCTGGTTGGTAACACTCTTGGAGGACTGTCACACTCAGAAGCCATGAGGGCAACCCTGAGCCCTTCCCACTGGAGTGCTCTCCACAACAGCTCACCTGATGAGATCTAAGGGCTGCTTCTTGTCTATGCTTCGAGGAGGAGCACATTCCCTGTACAGAAGGCCCTGTTCGCTGGGGCAGCTGAGGTCCTCTGATGGAGGCTGAAGTTGCACTGGGAAGCAGAAGCAAACAGGTGAGCGTCACTGTCACCACGTGTTCACATGTTCTGCTAATAAAATGTGGTGCTAACACTTTGTGGTCATTTGTAAATAAGGGGCCCTCCTTTGCCAGAAGGGATGGAGGTACCATATAATTTTTCATAATTCTCACCGAGGATTAATACTAACCCCTTGAGGGTCATTTGCAAACGTGGCTGGAAAGGAACACTTGGATGTTACAGTCCTGGGACCACCGTGGGTACCTGGTGAGGGCCTTGCAGATGCTTAATGTCCTACAACCGGGCCAGTCTTCCACAGCAAAAAAAACTAGGCCACCCAAGTGCCCAAACTGCTTCAGTGGAGGCAGCAGCCCCCTCCTTGGACACCCAGAGGAACCTGGACTCTGGCTGTTTAGGGGCAGGGTCAATTCTAAAACCCAGGCTTTTTTGTCCCCACAATTCAGTAGTTATTTGGTGACAGCACATGGAATATAAACAATAAGGAAACTTGACATGATGTTATATATTTAGCTTACTCAAGAAACAAAATTTAAATCCAGTCATTCTCCTTCCCACCTGACCTACTTTCCTTTCTCCTGTACTAGAACCAGATTATTACCCACCCAGACTTAGCATGGGTCCTGACTCCACTTACCTCCCTCCCAAACACCACATGAGATGATTCCTCAACCTGGATGTGGAACCAGCAATTACAACAGGCTTTAGTGGAAAAGAAATGGTTGTGTGCAGATGCCAACTAAACACTGTAGAATCCTGGTGTCCCACATTAGTAATCATGACAGCTGTTTGCAAGTGTCCCCAAAGTTCATTTCAGACTCTCACTGCTAATTTTGCTGGGATATAAATATAAAACATGTGGACTGCTGGGCTGGACTGCTATGCTGAGTCTCTGATCCAGGAAGCTCAGTGTCTGCTCTCTGCAACCAGCTCCCTGTTCTGTTCATGCATGTGCATCAAGCAGCTGTTTAGTGTCCATTTTAATATCTTAGACAGTGCATTTCAGTATGGTCTTCATCCACAAATACGTGTACCACACAGTAGTAATGATCAATCTCAGTCTTTGCTTTCTTTTGTCTTAGAGAGTCAGATAAACGGATAGCAAGGTAACAAAGTCATAGAGCGCTATAATATAGTATTTCCTTTATTTCAATGACAGGATTTATTTAAAGAGCTTAGATATAACATCTTTGCATTTATGGCATCATTTAGCGTCTGAAGCTCTTACATTTTACAAACTTCATTTCATGCGAGATGTTGTCAGTTAGAGAAGTGCTTCTGAATTTGAGGGGTTGCTGTCATCTCAGATGGAGTCCCTAAAAAATGTCAAAACTCTGCAGTATTGTCATCATGACAAGAACTCAGACAGATGAAATTTGGAAAGCCCTGTGATTTACTAGTGCACAGACAGAAAATGGTATTTCAGAGGGAAAAAGCCTGAATTACAGAAAATGATAAATGAAATGGTCTAACATGCATTTCCCTTACAAAGAACTAATACTTCTTTGGTTGATAATAACATCTGTCAGTAATTATGAAAAGAGCTGGCAGATGCATAGTACTTACTATTAGCCAGGGCTGTTCTAAAATTCAAGCAGATTCATTAATCCCCATAGCATCTCTACGAGGTGGGTACTATTATTATCCCCATTTTATTGATGAGGAACTTGATAAACACAGAGGCTAAATGACTTTTACAAGGTAGACAGCGAGAAACCAGCACAAGTGTTCCAGCCTGAGTCTACGCTCTTGGCCACTTCTACCTTTTTTTTTTTTTTTGGTGGCAGGGAGATAATAAGGTAATTCTGATGGGGGTGGGGAGGTAATTAGGGTTATTTGTCTATTTTAGAGGAGGTGTTGGGGGCTGAACCCAGGACGTTATGCGTGCTAAACATGCGCCCCATCACTTGAGCTGTACCCTCACCTCTCGAGTCTATGCTCTTAGCTGCTAATCCACACTGCCCAACATGGTAACTCTGGGGGAACTACAGTTCATTCATTCACTCACTTGTTAAACTCAGCCTTCCTGGTGCCTGGGATTCAGCAGTGAA
Source organism: Camelus bactrianus (assembly GCF_048773025.1). Lineage (NCBI taxonomy): Eukaryota > Metazoa > Chordata > Mammalia > Artiodactyla > Camelidae > Camelus > Camelus bactrianus. Next base: position 87,869,357 of record NC_133545.1, on the reverse strand, counting down.
CAAGACAACATGGTTCCTGCCCTAAATGGGCTTGTCGACTCCTGACATATTATCTTCATTTTACCCAGGAAGAAACAAGGTCAAGAAGACTCAAATTTTCCTGTTAACACCGGAGGATACATGAAGTGCTTTATTTCATTTCTGCCATTTGACTTACACCATGGGAAGGGAAAGCTGCCTTGCAGATCCCGGAGCTCACAAGCCTGTTAATCCTGATTTTTTTTTAAAACTGTCCCTTACTTGATACTTGATCTGAGAAAGGATGAAGTAAACCTAAATAGATTCTAAGAGAGCATGCGGTTTATACAGGGTAAATAACCAGCCACTGTTTACTATCCTAACAGGAGTCTGTAGGCATATTTCTTTTCTTTCTCTTTTTTCATTTTTATGGGCAGCTTTTAAAAACCAAACCAAACCAACAATACCAAATCACTTATAATTCAACAGCAGGTTCTAAATCACCCCCAAGACAGCAGCTAAACTCGGTTTAGACTTACAGTGCGGCTCCTGGTGGTTGGATTGATGAATGTATCTCTATCCTGAATATAAAAGTCGTTCACGCAGCTCTTCTCAAATAGGGCAATGAAAAACTCTTGTTCCGGTTGTTGATACTTTCATCCACTTGGAGGACTTTCATAAAACAGCTGAAGGTATCAAAGGCTGAGGACAGGGTTTTCAGATGATTGGGATTCAGAGGCAATTTTATGTACAGTATCTCAGTGTATGTACAGAGCACCTCCCACAGGGTGTGTACTTTTGCAAATACAAGCTTGTCATCCAAAACCTATATTGGGAGAATGAAAACACAAACCAGGAAACTATTTTCACATTTTTAGTACACAGATTTTTCTTACATTGCTGGTAGTTATAGCACTTGTGCAAACACACACAGATATGACACTGGTAAAAGTGAAGATATAATAAAAATAGATTTGCAAACCATCATATATTTTTGCCTTAAAGTTAATTTCTTTGTTGAAATTACTGAAAAGTTATTTAAAATCCTTACAATTCATTCATAAAATAACCAATGTTTTAGATGAAGAAAAGTAAACTTGTTAACTTTTAGTCCAAATTAGTAACTAAAAATAGAAACACGAAAAAATTCTTTGCAGGGGCATTGTAATGACAATTTTTTAAATTTCTTAAACCTAGGACTATTTACATATCTGTTCAATATAATGTTAAACAGCCATTAAAAGGGATTTAAAAGAATTATATTTATTGATATGGAATATATAATAAAAGGAAAAAGAAAAAAATGTGAAATAATTATTTTCATTTTTGGAAGGGAAAAATATCTACATTTGAACAAAAAAAATGTTTAGAAGGATTTTAAGATTCTTTATGTATAACTAAGGTACAGATGATTTTTAATTCCACTGTTTTTAATTCCATTGGATTTTCATTCCAATGTTCTTTCATTTTCAATTTTGGGGGAAATTTTTATAATAAAAAAACTTTAAAATTGTTCTTGCATAAATACATTAATAGATATATTTATGACTACATTCTCTGGCTATTAAAAAAGATCTCCTAGCTTTGGATCTGAAACATACATTCCATAATGCAGATTCTGACTGACTCGCCTCCCAGTCCAGAGCGAAGGCACGGCTAGGGTGACATGTTTCAAATATCATTCCAGGGAACATGCAGGCTCCCAGCCAACGGCTGCAAAGGGACTGACACTGATCTGCTTGCTCCCAGCTGCAGACCATCTCAGATGAGTTTAGATTCATAGGCTCAAGTTTTCTCTGTCAAAAGAAATCAGAAAATATTAGGCTTTTACTTTCACCAAGGGAACAAGAAGTTGTTTGATTTTCTTTTATAAAAAAAAAAAACAACAAACCAATTTGAACCTGAAGAAAAGACATTTGCTCAAAATACCACAGTAGCAATGAAGGTGCTCTGGCTGGCAGGGACTTGTTGGATTCCTGTGAGTGCTGGACTCCTCACATGGAATTCCCTTGGCACACCAGAAGGCCTGTGGTTGTCCCCATGGGTTTGTGGCCATATGTGGTGCACAAAAGTCTCTGGCTTTGCCACAATTTCAAAGCCTTTTTTGGCTTATGAAAGGCTTTGCACTCAAATGGAGTTTTCTTGAGTCCACTCACTGATGTCATTCACCAGAGTTATAGTCCAGATCTGACATTCTAGACTCTTAAAATCTTGCAGACATTCAAATGGTTCAGGTTTGGATGTGTATTCACCTCTGCAGGCCTGGACCAAATTCGATAAAGCCACCCGGACAAGTTCAGCAAAATGCAAAGACATTTTTCTTTCTGCAAGACTGAAATGTCTGTGAAGCTATAAAAACTTCTGCATCTACAAAAATAGGGAACCAACTCATCAATAACATATCTATCCATAATGCATGGACATTTGAAAAAATACTGTATTTACTCCTATTAAATTCTATCTGGCTTTTGCCAAATTGTGTCCTAAACTGTAAGGAAAGTATATAAATGTAGGAATTTTTGACCTTTTAAGAGAAAAAGGAACCCTCCTACTTGGTAGGTGGGAATGTTAATGTTGCAGCCACTATGGAGGACAGTATAGAGTTTCCTTAAAAAACTGAAAATATACTTCCGTGTGATCCATCAATCCCATTCATGGGTATATGTCTGGAGAAAAATATAATTCAAAAAGACACATGCACCCCAGTGTTCACAGCAGCACTATTTACAATAGCTAACACACTGAAACAACCCAAATGTTCACTGACAGATGACTGGATAAAGAAGTTGTGGTATATTATATATATATATATATGTATATTTACATATATACACACATATACACACACATATATACACATGAACACACACACACAATGGAATACTGCTCAGCCATTAAAAAATTAAATAATGTCTTTTGCAATAACATGGATGGACCTACAGGGTATTATGCTAAGTTAAATATGTCAGAGAAAGAAAAACAAATATTCTATTTATTAACTTATATGTATATCTAAAAAATAAAACAAATTAATTACTATAATAAAACAGAAATAGACTCACAGGTACACAGAACAGACTGGTGGTTACCAATGGGGAGAAGGAGGAGAGGGAGGCAGGAAGGGGGTAAGGGATTGAGAGTTAAAAAGTATTATGTATAAAATGGACAGGTTACAGGGCTGTATCATACAGCACAGGGAAATATAGCCATTATTTTATGGTGACATTAAATGGAATATAATCTATAAAGATGTTGAGCCTCTGTGTTGTACACCTGAAAATAATATGATGGAAATCAACTACTCAATTATAAAATATTTAATCAAAGTTTTTTTCATATTATTTGCAATAAGTTAGAAGCCAGCACTGTCAATAGAAACATAGTGCAAGTCACAATTTTCCAGTAATCCCATTTAGAAAATAAAAAGGAACAAGTGTACTTAATTCCAGGAATAATTATATTTATCCCAAAATATCCAATATACTATCATTTCAAAATTGTGATTAACACTTTGAAAACTTTTAATAAATATTTTACATTATTATTGTTGTACGAAGTCTTGAAAATCTATTATGTATTTTCCACTTATAGAACATCTCAATTCACTATAGCCACATGTGGCTGGTGGCTACCATACTAGACAGAGCAGATTACACCATTCACACTTCTGATAAATTACCTGCTCTTATTTATTTAAAAAACTTCCAGAAAAGGCTTTAGATATTCCCTATATCTAACAAAGCAACCTTGACGGGTGAGGAATATCTTCATTATAAAGTGAAAAATAAAGGTAAGAGAGCCATGGTTACATGTAAGTTAATGTAACAATTCCTTCTTAATTCATTCAGGACTTTACAATCTTTCTTCATATTCCAAGGATTCACTGTCACTGTGCAATGTTTTTCACTATAATCATCTTTGGAATTGAGAGGCTTCTGATGACCCTGCTTTGTGCATCTGTACATAAAAGAAAATAACAAAACAGAGAAAAAGACCTTATTAAAGATAATTTAGGGGGGTATAGCTCAAGTGAAAGATCATATTCTTAGCATGCACAAGAGCCTGGGTTCAATCCCCAGAACTTCTTATAAAAATAAAATAAATAAAAACCTAATTACCACCCCCTGCAAAAAATTAATTAATTACTTTAATTAAAATAAAAAAAGATAATTTAGTGAAGCCTTATCAGGCTACAAGAGCTACAATGAATGCCCATCCCCCATTAATTTAGAAGAAGTTTCACAATATTTCCCAACATAAAGGCTAAAATATAATTCAGAACACTTACTGATGGTCAGCATCATTTTAACAAAAATGTAGATAATTACCTCCCTGGTGTCAAAGCTCTGTCAGAGATTGGCACAGAAAATTTAGTAAAAATTATTTTGCAACTACCTTTGAAAGAAATGCTGAGAAATGATCTTTTCTGTTGGAAATTAGCCTGCTTTTACATTCTGCAGTAGGCATACGTGTTTACAAACCAGGCAGTAACTGGATCATATTTTACACATACTTTAGAAACTGATTTGAATTTTGCTCTCTACCTGCAAGGCTATTTCTTAGGTAATAACATAAGCTGGCCACTACACTAAATTTTGTTTCCCTGTTTGCTTAATCCTCACAACTCTGTAAGCTGCTATTATTACACCTATATAACAGATATAGAGCTTGAGACAGAAAATAATTTGGGTAACTTGGTAAATGGTGGAGCTGGGTAAGACTGCAGCCAGTCTGACACTGAAGTCCATTCTTCTCACCGATGTCTGATACTGCTGCCTACATTCAGCAATGACCGCTGATTTCATATTTAAGTGTGTCATTTCTAAAAGTGTAAAGCTATATTAGTACTGCTGTGTAAATTATTCTTTTGAGATGTGATTGCCAAAAAACAAAAACAAATAAAATCAGGGTGCCAATGAGGGGAGGGCGAACTGCATATGGACGGACACAAGGGGACTTTTTGAGGACACAGTTGCACAACTCTAGAAATAGCTAAAATGGCTGACTTGTACAATTATAATATGTTAATTGTATGGCCTGTAAATTATACCTTAATACAGCTATTAAATTAAGAAACTGAGATACCAAATTAAGACTAAAACACATATATATATCACACATAGTACAACAGGCAAATATCATTATTTACTGCACCATTTTCCTTCATGCAGCTTCCTTTCCTCACCTGTTCCTGAAAGGATGATTCATTTTTAAAATAGCCTTTTAATTTATTCAGCAAATAATTTTTGACGGCCTACTATGAACCCAGGACTACTCTAGGCACTTAGAATAGATCAATAAACAAAACAAAAGTCCTGTCCTCACGGAGCTTGGTTGGAGTCTAGCTGGGGTGGGGGGTGGAGATGACAATTCACACAACAGAGCAGCAGAGGAGGTGGCATGTTAGGAAAGAGGAACCATGGAAAGAAGTAAAAAGGGCAAAGTAAAGAGAGTTGAGGGTATAGGATGAGGGTGATGTTGTATTAAATACGAGAGCAGGGCAAACTGTGAACTGAGGTTAGAACTAAGACTAGGAGGTGAGAAGTCCCAGGTGGACGGAATAACAATCACCAAGGGCAGCATGACCTCGCATGTTCCAGAATGGGGGCACGGCTGGAGCTGCGGAGAAGGGTCAGTGCAGATCCTGTATGGCCTTGGAGGACATTGTAAGGACTGTGGCTTTTACCCGGAGTGAAATGGGGAGGCACTGCAGAAGGACGACACAATCTAACTTAGGTTTTCAAGGCTCACTTGACTGCCGGGTGAGAATAGTGCAAACGGGTCAGAGATGAAAGGTGGGAAGCTACTGAGAAGGGCTATGCAGGAGGAGAGGACAGTGGCTCAGGGAAGGGAAGCAGCAGTGGAGGCAGGAGCCATGGTGAGAAGTGGCTGGGCTCTGGATATGTTTTAAAGGCAGTGTCAAACCAGATCTATTGACAGAATTCATGTGGTATGTCAGTGAAAGTCAGAATAACTCCAAGATTTTTGACCCAAGCAGCTGGAAGGATTAAGTTTCCACTAACTGAATGGGGGAGGCTGCATAAAGGACCAGTTTGGGGGGTAGGAGGACCAAGAGCTCAGTTTTTACACATGTTGGTTTTAAGATATCAGAGTTCCAAGTGAAGATGCCAAATCAGCAGAATATTATAAGAGTCCAGAGTTGGAGAGAAAAAGTCTAACGGGAGACAGAACTGTGGGAATCATGGGTCACACAGGTGGTACAGGAAGACATGAAACCCAGGTACTCAAACATTAAGATACCCTGGCATTAACCATAGAAGTTATCCTTGAGGGCCTGCCTACTAGGTGAGGATATCAGTCCTATTTCCTGACCACTCGAGTTTTAAAAAGGAACTTACAAATGAATTCGTGCAAGACACTGCCTCCAGTGGGTGGGATCAGAGCTGGAGTCGGAGAATGGGATGGTGCACGCTACTCCCTACGGCAGATTGTGTGTGTGTGTGTGTGTGTGTGTGTGTGTGTGTGTTTGTGTGTGTGTGTACGCATGTTTGTGTGAGCAGGGGGATGAGTTACACCTGTCTTAAGAAAAAGAGCTAGAAATTCTTGAAGCTGAAATATGAAAGAACATCCAGATCTGGTAGAGGGAACAGGGGAAACACTGTGTACTGTAAGACATATCCCCATAATGCCATTTCCCACCATTCTTTTATCAGGAGCACAGTTGGAAACTGGGGAATTATGTAGATACGTGTGATGTACACAAACTTTCTGACTATGTAACACTAAATATCTACATATGTAGCAAGTTAATGATATTTATATCTGCTTCAAGTTTAATAACAAGTTCACAACAGAGGGAAAATAAAATATTGAGGACTGGTAGAAGTATCATAGAAGGCCTTTCAATGCTCAGAATGGAAACAAAAGCTGCTTCACCCCACAAAGAATGTCATTATGAGTCAAGAATGTTTATATTTGCTTAAGAAATTGAGAGTTGCAACTTCCTGCTTTAAAGAGTTAACTTTAAGACAGATACCATACTATAAGCAACATCTATACTGGTGCTTTCTTAAAGCTATTTTTAGTTCCTGCTTGTTCTGATGTACTCCAGAAACTCTGCAAAGAAAACCTTCTATTCAAAGGCTTAAAGGAATAAAAAAAGAAATAACACCGCATTCTTTTAAGTGTTCTCTGTACTGAAAGTCATTTGCAAATGCAGCACCCTGCCACATATCTACATTTTTAACAATAAAGACTTTTGTGCAATTTTTCAATTGCTATGTGACTTTGCGTCAGTCTCTCACTCAGAAGCAGAATGGAGTACCAGAAAATGACACATCATGTCTAAAACTACAGATGTGGAATATGAACGTACACCAGGAAACAGCTAAGTGGGAGGGTAAGGTTTACCTTTTAAGTTACCGTAAGTGCAGCTACACCTTCTCCCTGCTTCCCCTGTGAAGTGAAGTACTAGTCTTTTCCAGAAAAGCTCTCATTCTGAGTACTGTTTTCTTTAAAATATTTGGAGATTCTTTTTTAAGGTTATTTCACTCTTAAGTCTTTCCCCAACTCTACATCCCATAACAAGTGTTAAAATTATCCAATAGCCTATTGTTACAGAACATACTCTACAAAAGCTGAGGTTTCCCAGGGCTTGGATCCCACAACTCTGCTACCAGATAATCCTAAAGCCTTCCTTCCATAACTGACTCTTTTGCCAATTCCCAGCTGCGGGCAAATTCGGCTTCTCAGCCCAGTTAACTTTCTAACTCTGCCTATGAACACTCTACTGCCAGTAAGGGAAATCTAAGGGAGCCAACAAAGCCCCTAGTGAGGGTTGCCTCCTTCAAACAATCAAGAGGCCATCACCAAGCAAATATTTAAAACTACTGCAAAACTTCTGAAGACATCTTACAAACAATATAGTTTATATAGATTCATACTATTTGCTCTGAAATAGTGATTTCCAATGGAGGGAACAAAGGACCACATGACGCAAGCAATTATTTAAAACTGCACATAACTATCCCTCTTCACGTGAGGATTCAGGTAAGCCTGTCTTATAGGTCTAGGTGTAACAGAATGGCAGCACCCCTAGCAGTAGGGTGAAAAGCAGCGAGGTAGACTTTTAGTGAAAGGGAGTGATGTAATAGGACCCACCGCCCACTTACCTCCCACCACAGGACAATCATCTCAGATCGAGAACAAACACTTTGGGAAACAGAGGTTGTTTATGTTTTTATGGTTTTCTGGTGGAAATAATGCCCTGAGTCACGTGAAGTTGTGGCTGCAAAATTGAACAGGAGACCAGACATTTTCACATTCAGGACACAAATAATCAGCCCCCGAGTGGTCACCATATCTGCTCTCCCCTTTGCCTGTTCACCCCAAAAGCTGCCGGACTCTCCTGCTTGCAGTGACACCCACCATTTCTCACAAATTCCTGCCAAGTTCACGTCAGCAGCTGGTGGTGTCAAAGTCAACATTTGTACTGCTCTGAAGTCTATCCATTACTTTATATCCTTCTATTTTCTCTGTTGTCTTCCTAGCTACACTTGCATTCAGAAGCTGGTTAACGCACTAACATTGACTCTGTAATCAGTCCAGGATATAGGAAGCAGAGATTCAACTGTAACCAGTCCCAGAATAATTGTCATGCCACTCTAGTGTCCCAACAAAATACTCTGGCATCCCTCATCTCACCCAAAGAACCACCGCATTACTTAGAGGTTGTAAAAGTAGAGGGTTTCTCTACTGGGAAACACTGGCTTGTGATAGAGTCTTGATTTCAGTTTTTGCAACTAGTTACAGGCAAAAAGACATGGTCCGCAAATTTTCTTCAAGTGTTTGGAATTTAAAATTTATTAGATACAGAGCCGGCGGACTAACCGTAATCTATGAACATATGGTCATATTATAAAATAATGTCCATGTCTGCCTTACAGCCATGTAAGAACCTGAATTACACCTGCATCCTGTAGGCCTTTAGAATTGGATGTGAAGCATCCTGTGTTAAAAACCTCCTATCCAGTCACAGAACACCTTAAAGACAACATCACATTAATGCCACTGAATACATTAGTATAGAACTTGTATGGTTAAGTTACATCTCCAATTTCCCAGAGCTGGAAAGCAGATGCCTAGAAAGGCTGGAAAAGCCCAACTACCAAAACAGCTCAAAAGTTGAAGCAGACTCCTGCACCTCCCAGGGCGGAAGGCGGAGGGTGGAGGGGGCATTGCCAACCACACTGTCCTCCCCCAGGACGTGGCATGTGGGGGAGCAGGCAGGAGTGGGTGGCTGGGTCTCAGAGGTGGAGAGGTGATGAAAGCAGGAGTGGAACTGCTCTGGTCCTAGAACAACAGAGCTGTAAAAAGCTCGGCTTCAGTTCAACCCGCTTCCTCTCCCACTTCCCCTCCCACCTACTTGACAAACAGAGCACAGTCAGGCACTTTCTGCCCATGACGGTGACTACTAGCAGGAAAGGGATCAGGATAAAAGCATGTCCTACAAAAGATCAGTCTGATTTTAAAGACTGTGTTATAATCAATGAACAGCAGTGTGAGAGTGGGACACTTGTGAGGCGCTCAAATAGGGAAGAAGAGGCTGAGAATCCATTTCCAGCACTTCCATGTCTTTTATCACTCCTATTTCTGACCTTTCCTTTGCCACGTTTTGTAGCACTGCCATCACTGGCAGGTAAAGGGGCAGCAATGGACTTGGCCGTTTGGCTGATGGGGCTACATTTCCCAGCACTGGAATGAAAAGGCACTGGAAGAGGAGCAGCTGGAAGATGTGAACCGCGGTCCTGGCCTGTGCCAAACACTAACCAGGTGACCCTGGGTTAGGCTGTTAGTCTCTCTGGGCTTCCGGCTGTTTACTTATAAAAGAAGGTTTTGTCATTGCACAAATATATCCAATATGAAATGTAACGTGAAAGTCAAACATAATGACATCTCACCTGCTTGCCTCAGGGAACTGTACAAGCACTGAACACTATGTGAATGTAAACACAGAGTTAAGAAAACTGTTGAGGTAAAGCGCTAAACTGAACATGGAGATAAAGTTTTATGGATTTTCTTGGCTTTCTTTTTTAATTGCAACACTGAATTAATAGTTATTAGCTATACTCCACACCACCACCCCTGCGAATAAATAAAGTAGGTTAGCACTGCCTGGATGCCTGCTATTGCCCGATGCTAAGCAGGGTGAGGGTATAAAGGAGGCTGAACAAGGGAGTCTTCTCCAGTTACCAGCTAAGTGAGGAGACACATTGGAAACCAACCGGCAATGGTACCAAGTCAGTACTCAAAGCCTAGATTACAGGCTACCTATCATGAACAGTGCAGAAATACAAAGAGGAGCTAGAAGTATTTGGAGTAAATAGGGAAGACTCAATGAAGGGGATGGGGCTCCAACTAGTTCTCAGGGCAATTCTAAGCTGTTTTAACTGAGGACTGGATAGGAAAAAGCTGGTGACTCCTGGTTTTTAATAAGGCACAGGTTACCCTAGGAGGCTAAGTCACATAATGATTGGAACACATAAGGTAAGGCCAAAGTGATGAAGGTTCGAGCCTACCTGTCTGAGATCTGGTTGTGGTAAGTCTTTGACTTGACTCTAGATGTTGGAGGGTCAAAACTGAAGGTTGACTGAAAGGGGGGGAGAGAATATCCAAGAATTCAGCAGAAGGAAAAATTCTTGTATCAGGGATGAACGCTCTTCATCAGAGTATCAGCAATCAGAATAGACATTTGAAACCAAAAACATACAGTTCCAGAAGCCGAGAATATGTGGAGGGTGGTGAGAGAAATATAAATCAAAGACCATTCCAAGCCTTTGGGTATTCAAGACTAGAAGAATGATTATGCCACTGAATAAATGGATATGCTGCAAGAAAAATGATTATGAAATCAGCTTCAGACATGTTGAATCTGACATATGAGCTAAGAGTAGGTTTTCTCTAAGAAGCTCAAAATTCAAAACTGAAGCACAGATCTAGAGTACAGGCTTAAGATGCAGATGGACAAGACATGATAAATCTCCTAAAAGAAAACATACGCAAAACATTATCTGACATAAATCTTAGCAACGTTCTCCTAGGGCAATCTACCCAGGCAATGGAAATAAGAGAAAAAAAACAAAAGGGACGTAATTAAACTCATAAATTTCTTCACAGCATAGGCAACCATAAGTAAAACAAAAGGAAACAACAACCTACGAATGGGAGAAAATATTTGCAAATAATACGACTAACAAAAAAGCCTTAATTTTCAGAATATATAAACAGCTCATACAACTTAAAAACAAAGAATCAAACAACTCAATCCAAACATAGGCAGAAGACCTAAACAAGCATTTCTCCAATGAAGACACAAATGGCCAATAGGCACATGAAAAAATGCTCGATATCACTAACAGAGAGATTCATATCAAAACTACAATGAGGTATCAGCTCACACCAGTCAGAATGGCCATCGCTCAGAAGTTCATGAATGATAAATGCTAGAGAGGCTGTAGAGGGAAGGGTACCCTCTTACACTGCTGGTGGGAATCCAGTTTGGTGTGGTCATTATGGAAAGCATGGAAATCCCTCAAAAAACTAAAAGTATACTTACCCTATGACCCAGAAATCCCACATCTGGGTATATAACTGGAAAGAACTCCAATGTGAAAAGATACCTGCACCCCAGTATTCATAGCATCACTGTATACAATAGCCGAGACATGGAGGCAAGCTAAATGTAGCAACAGATGACTGGATAAAGAAGTTGTGGCATATTTATAGACTGGAATATTACTCTACCATGAATAGGACAAAATAAAACCATTTGCAGCAACATGGGTGGAGCTAGAGATCGTCATTCTAAGTGAAAGCAGCCAGAAACAGAAAAATACCAAATGATATCACTCATATGTGCAATCTAAAAAAAGAGAGAAAAAGACACTGTGAACTCATCTACAAAACAGAAACAGACTTGCAGACTTAGTAAACAATCTTAAGGTTACCAGGGAAAGGGGATGGCTAGGGATATATTTGGGAGTTTGAGATTTACAAATGTTAGCCACTATATATAAAAATAGATTTTAAATAAAGTTTCTTCTGTATAGCAGAGAAACCTATGTTCATTATCCAGCAATAACCTATAATGAAAAAGCCTATACAGCCACCAACTGAGGAAGCAAGAGAAGAAAGGAGAGTTAGTTATGCTGAGCTAGAGCCCACTTCCAAAATCATTGTCAGCCACTGAGGCTGCCCCGAGGGCACTGAGCACTCCTCCCAGGGACAGACAGACATGACATGCGTCCTGTGAACCTGGGGCAGCAGAGGCCGTCCACAGATCTGGCCCTGGGGGAGATGGGAGCAAGTCCACCTGATCCCCTTGGGGCAGCACCCCTCCCCGCAGACCCCGCCTCCTGACTGCACCGCTCCTGCCTCTCAGGAACCCACTGACTTGAAAACAAGTGATCCACGAACCTGGGGCATTGGCAGGGAGATGGGCAGCGACCTGGCAGGCTGGTCGACTTGCCCCCTTCTCTCCCACGGCCTGTCCAGGGCTCGGCTTCTGCTGCTCCAGGCACGGTCCGCAGGTCAGCCTGCTTCTGGAAGGAGGGCGCGGTGTGGTCGAAGGCAGTGGCGGGTTATGGGGTCTGCCCATGGGAGCCCGTGGATTGGCTTCAAACTCCCCAGCGCATGGCCTGAGTTTGGCCTCTGCTGCCCCAGATTCGTGGAACTCAGGTTACAGGCCAGCCTGCTCCTGGAAGGCAGGTGCTGTGCTGTCAGGGAATGGCGGCGGCTGCGATGGCGGGACTGGGGCTGCCCTGTGAAAGCGCGGGGTTTGCGACCATTTCCCGCTGTTGCTGCAGCCATCCCAGCACACTGATCACACTGCGCCCACCTCCCAGGGGCAGCCGGACCTGTAACCTGAGTCACAAGAACCTGGGGATTTAGAGGCCGCCCCCAAGGTCAGGCCACGGGGAAGATGGGAGCAAATCCAGGGGCTCTCATGGGGCAGCCCCCATTGCATCCGAGGCCCCGCGAACGCACCGCACCCGCCTCCCGGGAGCAGGTCATGGTCTGAGGGCCAGTCAGAGATGCTCCGGAGCCGTCCGGTGCCCTCCCACCTCCCGGGGCAGTACCTGCTCTCCTAAACCCGGGTATAAGCGGCGGCAAAAACGCGGGGTTCAGGAACTACTAATAGCGGGGTTACCACTAACCACAGCGGCGGCTGGGAACTGCCTCAGTGTCCTAACGGGACGCGCGGCCGTGACCTCACCTCCGCACCCCTCCCTGTGCGCCTCCTCAGTCGCACAGCCCTGGCGTCACCCGCCGGCTTCGAGCAGCGCGCCCCCACCAGCGCCCCCTTAACTGCCCGGCAGCGGCAACCAAACCAAGGGCAAGCGGCGGCCCAGACCCCAGGCCGTGTTCCTCTTCCAGGAGCTGGTCCAGGAGCAACCGGCTGCCGCCAGCTTCCACGCGTTCTGGGTGGGTTCCGGCGTCCGCGCATCTGTGCGTCTGCGCGTGCACGCACCTCCTCCTCCCACCTGCAGCGCAAACTGCTCGGGTGGGTCTCCTGCTTTACCAGACCTGGCCACTGGGGCCGGGATGAGCCAGGTGGGGCCCCTCCTGCTCGTCCCGCCGGGTCTCCATCCCCAGAGCCTTCACCCCGCCACCGACTGGGTCCTGGCACTGAACTAGAACCACGACTGCCCTGGGCCAGGTCACACCCCACCAGCCCCACTTCCCCTGCTCACCTTCCCCTCCCTGTTACTACCCTCCCACCCCTGGCCAGGCCCAGTCTCCCACCAGACCTTAAAGACAGGGCTTCTTCTCCTCACACCGAGGTCTGTGCCCTGACACTCCATCCTGCTTGCTCCTAACCTATGGCCCCTACACCCTCATGCCTCACCACAGGACCCCCAAAATCCTGAAACTATCCCCCTCACCTCTCAGCTAGGTCAGTTCCAACCTGAGCGGCCCCACACTCCTCAACCTATACCCCCTCACCATGGGATCCCCTTCACTCTGAGTGCACCCCTACCCTAAGCTCACTCCCTCACCCCTAACCCTGTGGTTGGGGTGGGGAAATCTGAGCTCCAGTAATGATGACTACTGCCACCAGCGGGGGATCCAGCCTAGTGTGCACCTTCATAGTTAATGTCTGAGACTACAGGGCGAGGCAGGCTGGGCTGAAAGCGGTTCCAATTCCCTCCCTGGCACCCTGATCCCCGCACCTTGTGTCTCATCTGACCCGATGGGTCAGGGTGATCCCAGGCTGCCAGCCAATGGCCTGTGGGCCTTGGGTGGTTGATGGTCCTGATGGTGATCTGGACCCCTAGGGCGGAGGCACTGGGCACGTGGACCTTTGGGGTGGGGGAGTTCAGAGGGTGCACTTGAGCCCAGGGGTAGACAGCAGATGGTGGGCTGTGGGCATGGGGCTGTGTGCGTGGCCTGGCCTCAGCCCAGGTGGGTGCAGGTATCTTGTTCATTCACACCAGGCCAGAGGGAAGAGGGACGGGAGCTTTCAAAGCATCAATTTTAGGAAGCCAAGGCTGGAGAGAAAAGTAGGAATGTGCACTGTCCAGGCCACCATGGATCCCGCGGTGACGCTGGTCCCTTGCATCAGGGGAGACTGGCAGTTAACTGGACAAAGAGACATCCCCTGCTGTGGTATAGTTTACAGGCAATTGAAGGGATTTTGACAGGTAATTTTAATCCAATAATTGTCACTTTCTCTGCGGGAGATCAGGTCCAAAGTCATGGTGAATCTGGCAGGGACCCTGCCTGAACTGCAGCCTGGGACAGTAGAGGACCCACCCAGGAATCATCCTCTTAGCTCTCACCCAAAGGCACTGTAATAGAGAAGAACAAATCTGACTCCATATTGGATCTTTTCCTTTTCCTTTAACCCTCTGCCGTGTTTTCTAGGCTTAGTCTTGCTAGCTCTGCAACTTTTGTAAAACAATGTTGCCTTTAGGCTGAAATAAATGGAAGAGCCTATTCTCAAAACTCTGACCTTTAAGGATATTAACACTTTTGCACTCCTATAAAGATAACAAGTTGCAGAATAGAAAAAGTTTGTTTTGTTGCAGGTGTTACAGGAACACGGTGATCTGATTCACGTGGACAGCTGCAAAGGATTCAAAGGACAAAGAAATCCGACACCAAGAAGTTTGCAACAACCAACCACAGCCCCTCCCCTATTTACTAGAAAAGGAGCCTGAAGTCTGACTTGGGGAAGATGGTTCTCCAAGATATTAGTCTGCCATTATCTTGGTCTGCAGCTGTCAACGTAGACCAGGTCATAGGGCCTCTGTAAAACCTCTAACAAAGCAAAAGTTATTTTCTATTCTGCAACTTGCTGTCTTTATATAAGTGCAAATGTGTTAATATCCTTAAAGACCAAAGACTTGAAAATAGGCTTTCCTGTATATTTCAGGCTAAAGGCAACACTGTTTTACAAAAGGTGCAGAGCTAGTAAGATTAAGCCTAGAAAATAGGGCACAGGGTTAAAGCCAAAAGGACAGATCTTCTATTGAGTCAGATATTTTTCTTTTCTATTATAGTATATTCTATTTTTGTTTTAAGTTTACAAGAATAAAGTTTAGCCTTTTCCCATTTTAAATTGTGCAATTTTAAGGAGCATAAAGTGCATTAAAAATTTTGTGAGACCAACACCACTGGTTTAGATAATTGCCTTCCTCAAACTAAAAGCTTGTATACAAAGCGCACCCCACATCCTACCTCCCCCAGCCAATGAGAAGCCCTAATCCCCTTTCTCTCTCTGTCTTAACCTATCCTGGATGTTCCCTATCAATGAAATCATATAAAAGGTGGCTTTTTTTCTCGCTGCCCTCATATCTTAAGTAGGGACGGGTGAAATTTTTGTTTGTTTCTTTTCACGTGAATTAGCATTTTTGTATTTTGAGAGGGAAATCCAGATGGATTAAAAATGAGACGTACCAAATGAAGCCCTTTTGGTAACTCTGTGCATAATCTCGTGGTAGGCACTGCTGTTCTAAGTGTGAAACCAGAGCCAGAAGGGAGATGCTTAGCTCTTCTTGTGGCAAAATAAAACCAAATAAAGCAGAAAACAAAGGCCAAGAAAGACAGCTGGAAAGAAAAACCACAGCCTGGAAAAAGCTTTCCTCATGACCCAAGGTCGGAGAAAAGCTTCACATCGCTGTGGTGCAAAAACCTCTTGAAGCCCAGTGTTCTGAAAAGAAACAAAACACACACAGGCAGTTCCAATGAGAGGCAGTGCAGGTGGCCAGTGTGTGCTAGAGATGCTCGACCTGTAAGGTGAGGACATAGGCACATGGACAGACTGCAGAGATAGCATTGGCCACCATCACACTGGCAGGTCTTTAGCCCGGTGACAACCAGCCCTGGTGACAACGTGAGCAGGCAGAGGCCCCAGGAGGTCCCCTGGAGGGAAGAGCAAATGGACGCTCCTCTCCGGCAGAACAAGGTACAGGATACATCAAAGTGCCACAGGAACATCCCTTCCCTAGCAGTGCTGATCCTTAGAGAAGATTCCACCAAAGTGCTTGCACAATTTTCAAAGATAATTTTTCTTTAGTAACATGAATTCAAAATAATCAATATGTCATCAAGGGATTTTCAGAATTGACCTGCCCTGGGCCCGAACAATACACACATATAAATACACACATATACACATAAATATATACACACATACATACAGGAAAAGAGACAGACAGACTGAAACACAGAGAAGCAGGGGAGACAGAGAAACAGAGAGAGAGACAAGACAGAGAGAGAGGCACTGAGAAACAGAGACAGAGAGAAGGAAAACTGGAGCTGGGAAGGAGTGGAACTCACGCACATTTTCACAAGTCAGTCTGCATGTCAGAACCTGGTCTCAAAGTCCATCCACCCTCCAGGGGAGGGTGTGGGGATCACACAAGGGCGTGGGAACTGAAGGCAAAAAGTATGAAACCATTGTTGGGCAGTCCACCACAGAGGCCGAGATCAGACACTGGGCCTGTATGTCAACATGACAGAAAGACCTAAGAGGTTGTTTGCCAGAGCTGACGACGTCAGACTTGTATTTAAATTTAGTCGCACGACTGGGAGCTGGGAAGCAAGCAATAAGGAAAGTGACTTTCTCCAGACCTCAGGGCAGACCCAGGCCTGTGTGGCATCTGCTCTGCGCTCCGCCAGCCCTCTGTGGGGTCATTCCTTTGCTAAGTCTGTGCACGAGCTCCCTGTGATGCCAGCCCATGGGGGTGACAGATGCAGTAGGTGTTTCTAGGTCTAGAGACAGGATGGCTTCTCTAGGAAGCAGGGGCCAGAATGATCCCCACTGTGCTGACGGGAGATTGGGGACACCCTGAGAGGCAAGTGGCTTTTCCATGGTGATAGCACTGTTGAGTGGGGGGAGCCATGTCTGAACCCAGCTGTATCTTCAGAGCTGCAGCACTGGCTGCATCCAGGCCTCCCCAGGGCTATGAGGGGGGCTGAGTTGGTGTCACTGTGTGTGGACATGGCATGGAGTGAGAAATGAGAGATCGGCAGCCCAGAAAGATCCTTGGGGAGCTATGTGTCAGGAGGAAGCTTGGGTAAGTGGACCCCAGGAAGTGATCTCACTTCCCCTGCAATAGAGCCCAACAGAACTTGGAACTAAAGTCACCAGGCACACACTCTGTAGAGAAGTCCCTACTCAGCTCACTTGATTGGAGACAGAGTCACGTTCTGCTGCATCCCAATATCCCGAGGCCACAGACCCCGGAAAGCCCACAGCGAGGGGCTTTACCAACGCTGCCAGCGCTGGGTCATGTCTCACCCAAGGCGCCTCTGGACTTTTGGATAGAGAGACCCAAAGGTAACACAGGGAGGCCCAGGGCAGGCCCGCCCAGGCCAGGCCACCACTCAGATCCCACCCAGGTATCCCCACGGCCCCGTCCTGGCTGGCGGAGGTGGAGCAGTCACGTTGGGGATGGGTTTCTGCCTCAAGCAAAAGCAGGTCAGAGGCCTGGGGGGCCGGTCACATCCACAGCCCAGGTCAAAGCTGGCTGGCTGGGATGTGGAGAGCCAGGGAAGTGTCCTGTTGCCCAAGGTGGAGCCCATGCATTCTGGGTATGTCTTTTCCCTCCCGGGTGTCTGAGCTGAACAAGGTCTCGGTCTGATCTGGCAGCAGAGGGTCGAGTGGACAGAAGCAGGAGTGTTCCTGGCCGGGCAGGGCTCTGAGACTTCCAGGCCGGGTCAGCTGCTGGTCACTGTCATTGCAGAGCCAGATACCACATATTGAACAGCAGCTGATGAATAAGAAAACCAACGCCCCTTCCCCAAGTGAAGGGCTGATGTGCCGCTCTTCTGAGGGCCAGCGCAGGATCCAGGTGGGTCTGGATATGGCAGGGTCCCCTCCACCATGGCCCACAAATCAGTGGGGCACGCCTCCGACCCAGAGATCACCCAGGGCTCTCCCCAGGTACCTGCCCAGGGATGACGGGTTGCTCAGCACACCCTGCTCTGACATGGAGCACAGTGCCCACCTCGCTGCAAGTCAGGTGGAGGACCAGGAGCCCCCGAAACAGAGCCTGAAGTTCAGGAAGGCAGGGCTGATGCGTGTGTGTAGGTGAGGGAGGGGCGAGGGCTGGGCCACACAAGGAGGTGTACCCAGAAGCTACTGTTGGGACCAGAGCAAAGAATGCCCTCAGACCACCTGTCAGGAAAATTCAGTCACAGAACACATCCTGTGGGCACTTTCTGGGTGGGAGCTGTCTGGAAAGCTCTGGGAAGTTTTCTGTCCTTGAAGAGGCACATGGAAAGGGAGGCAGGTGGGTAAATTTTTCCTCTCACACAGCATGAGCTCTTCCACAAGACTTAAATCTCTCTCCACATCCAATAGTTACAGAGGAGGCAGGGGCAGGGGAAGATGTCAGAGACCAAAAAAAGGATGATCTGGATCCAGCAGGAGACCGCGAGTTCCCTCCTGCCGCTCCTGCAACTCCTCCTGAACCTGCATCTGCAGCTGGACTGCTGGGCAACGGAGAACCATTTCAGGCATCACCACCAACTGGGGCAGAGCCCCCTCTGCACCCACCCACACCTTCTTCTCCAAAATGTTCTCCAAATTCCCACTATCAGTCCCCTCCCCCTCCCCCTCCCAAACTTGACTTCCCTTCCTCTGGAGATGTTTTTGTTTGGTTTTCTTTAGTTTCCTTTGTTTGTTTCACGTCATTTATGGCAAGCTTTATTTTTCTTTTTAGAGCTTCATTAATAAAATATAGACTTTTCCCCTTTTAAATTGTGCAACTGAGGAGCATTACAGGCATTCACAATGTTGTGCGACCATCACTACCATCTAGTTTCATACTATTTCTTTCCTCAAAGTGAAACCTTGGATCCAGAGCGGGCACTCCCCTCCCTCCTCACCCAGCTCCTGACAACACCAAGTCCTCTTTCTCTCTGAGTGTCTTTACCACTCCTTGGTGTTCCATGTCAATGAAACTTTAAAAAAACGTTTCTTTTGTCCCTGCCCACTTGTTTTTAGCTGGGGCTGGGGATTTTTTTTTGTTTTCACTTGAAACAGCATTTTTATCATTTTAAGGAGATATCCAGGGGGATTAAAGATGTGATGTACAAAATGAAGCCCTTTTAGTAACTCTGTGCATAATCTCAGGGTAGACACTGCTGTTCCCCCTGTGACACCACAGCCAGAAGACATAAGGGAGATGCTTAGCTCTTCCTGTGGCAAAAACAAAACCAAACAAATCAAAAAAATTAACAAAAGCCCAGAAAAACTGCTTGAAAGTGAGACCACAACCTGGAAAAAGCATTCCTCATAACCCAAGGTTGGAGAAAGGATTCCCATCCCTGTAGTCCAAAATCCTTTCAAAATGCAGTGTTATAAAAAGAAACAGAACAGACATGGGCAGTTCCAATGAGAGGCAATGCAGGTGGCCAGTGTGTGTTAGAGATGCTTGACCTCTCAGGTGAGAACACAGGCAGAAGGAAACACTGCAGAGAGAGCACCGGTCACCATCACACTGGCGGGTCTTTAGTCAGGTGACAACCAGCCCTGGTGACAATGTAAGCAGGCAGAGGCTCCAGCAGATCCCCTGGAGGGAAGAGAGAAGGGACGCTCCTCTTCAGGAGAACAGGGTGCAGGACACATCAAAGGGCCACAGATGCAGCTCTTCCCCAGAAGTTCTGATCCTTACAGTTCATCCCACTAAAATCCTTACACACCTATTCAAAGATGCCTTTTCAAGGGTGATCATCACAGCACTGGTTGAAACAGTCTGAATTAAAGCAATACTAATGTTGATGAAGAGTGTATGGGGTCCATTTTTTCTGGTTCATGTGGATGGATGAATGCTGTGCAGTTGGAAAAGTGGGTGTCTGGTCTCAACCCAATGTCAAGGGAGGCCTCAGGGTGGAAGTATGCAGACCCACTGTCTGCACCCAGGGTCCCATCTGCATGACCACATATGTGTGAAATCAGTATAGATGTAAACTGATCTGATTGTGAGTGTGCGAGAGACAGAGATGGAGAAAGACATACTGAAAGACACAGAGACTGAGACATAAGAACCAAATCACTCATGACAGTCACCTCTGTGGGTGGGAATTACAAATCTCTTCTCTTTTAGGCAATATTTCAATTTTTTGTACTGTGTCTATATTACTCTACTAATTCTAAAAGGATTAAAATCCTATCTTAATGTGACCCATTCATTACTCATCTATGGAGTAATTAAAGTACATTAATCCTATTTTTAAAAGAATTTAAAGTCTTCTCAGGACGCAGTTCCATGTCAGCTCCGTGGCAGCAGAGGTTCTCCAGGAGGTCGTGTCTCTTCTGAATCAGCATCCAAAGAGGTGAGGAAGAAGTACCAGACTTGGACACTTAAGACTACAATAGATTAGAGATTCTGTTGAGAGAAACTAAGACCTACATTCACAGAGAATAATCCCATATTCATGGAGCAGAAGGCTTCATTCTACTAAGATGACAATAGTCCACGAATAGATCTAAGGATTCAAAGAATGCCTACCCAAATCCCAGGTGGTGTTTTGCAGAAATTGACAATCAATCTAAAATTCACGTGGAAAATCCAGGGGCTCAGAATACATGAGTGAATCTTGAAAAAGAAAACAAAGTTCGAGGAATGGAAAGTCAGATGGAACCCATGGTTAATACAAAAGCACTTTAAGCTGAAGACACCTGAGATTCAATAGATGTAGAAGAAAACCTGTCATGGAAGCCAATTCTCTCCTCTCCCTTTGCCCTATTAAGTTAGGTTAATAAAAAAGCCTTTAACTTTCACCATTTAACATGGTACTTACTTTTCTGGTTGGCTCCTGCTTGTGTATAAATAAACCGTTTCTCTCGTTCATCTCCTCCTTACTTCTGTGGGCCCTTTGGGAGGGACTCTGGATGATGGGGACCTGCTCTTTTCTCACCTTCTTTAGTGACATCTTTTGTCCATGGTGAAGTGCTTAAAACAAAAAGGCTCATTGGTTTTGGGTCAGATTTGGAACATGTATACCTTTGGAGAACCCCTGGAGGTACAAGGGGGTTCAATACTGCTGGGAGAATTTACTTGTCCAAATACCTAACAAGATACTATTTTCATAGTTGTTTTTTTTTTTTTAAAGATTCTTACCCTAAAACAAATACCCTATCTAAACCTCTTGGATGATCAAATAGAAAGAAAAAAGAGAATCATGTCTGGCCTAAGAACTCTTCCTTAATAAAATGGAAGGACAGAATCAGATTCAGAGCAAAAAGTAAAATCCATTTATACCATCAACCCTCCCACTCTTTTGTACACTGTCTTCATGTAATCTGCCAGATGGCGCCCTGGAGAATGCCCTTTGCCCGGAACTCGTGCTCATTTTCAGAGCTCTGCCAAGCATGAGGTTGGTCCCCAGGGCCTGAGAGGGGCTACTTGTGAAATCTTCTCTGCTGAGACCCACCAGACTGAGGGGAACTGTGTGCTCTGAGGGAGAGAGAGCACACCAAGCCTCTGTGGAGGCATCTCTGAGATCATTCCAAAGGCACACAGCTCTAACTCTGGGCATGGGAATTTTTGAGTGGCATCTTAGTTGGAAATCTCCTCCTGGATAGAAAGAAGCAGATTCAAGATGTTGCAATTGGATGGGCAGGTCAGCCTCTCGAATTTGTCGATGAGAAGGACACGCAATTCACTGCAGATTTAGGAACACCCATCCCTGCTCTGCTGACTTCATCTACAAAGAAACAGAGACGTGGCCCTAGGGGGAATTAAACACCCACCAACCCTTCTTACCGATGTCAACGTCCCCACTTTATTCTCCTTTCAGGTCTCTGCACAAAAACTGTGGCTCAGCCCCAAATATCACATAATCATCACCCTGAACCACTCTGTGTCTGTGTCCAACTCGAGCATTAAGGCCTGTTACCATTACTGTCAAATCGTGTCCCCCTTTCAGCCCGTCTCCCGCCATCATCCCAGCCCAACCTCGGTGTCTCTCTCCAGGTCAGCAGCACTCTTCCCATTGGCTTCCCATCAGCTTACCTTGCCCTGCTTCCATTGCTTATTCCCCATATATTACCCACAACGGTCTTATTAAATTATGAATCGGATCAAGCTGTTCCGCTTTGCAAAATAATCTCGTAATTTTCCATTGTATTCAGAAGGATATCCAGAGTCCCTACCAAGGCCCTGTGTGATCCGGTCCCTCACCCATCTCTGCAGCCTCAGTTCTCACCGTTCTGCTCCAGCCCATCTTCACCGCCCAGATGGTCCCCACCAGGACAGCTGTGTTTGTAACTCCGTCTCGTACTTACACTTCTCCCAGCCTGGGAGGCTTTTCT
Source organism: Camelus bactrianus (assembly GCF_048773025.1). NCBI lineage: Eukaryota > Metazoa > Chordata > Mammalia > Artiodactyla > Camelidae > Camelus > Camelus bactrianus. The sequence goes on along the minus strand of NC_133545.1, from coordinate 87,846,610 downwards.
TGCCTGTTACCTATGTGGCTTATTCTTTTGCTTCATTCAGGACTTTGTTCAAATTATTTTACCCTCAGAGAGGACTTACCTGACCACATTATTTAAAATAGCACGCACATATTTCCTATTCAATCATTTTCTCTCCTAATATGCTTTATGTTTCTTTCTGGCAATTATTAGAACCTGGCAGTACGTCATATATTTATTTGCTTACTTGTTTATTGTCTGTCATTCTTACTAGGCCTATATTCATGGAACCACAAATAACTTTTAACCAGTAACTTTCAAAACGCCTTTAAATGAATTCTTTTATAAGATGAGAATTTCAGATGCTTCCACGGGTTGCTTAGGGGAAAAAAGAGAAAGGATTCAGTTTGAACTAGGTTATTAAGGACCTGGGAGTTGGTTATTTATTTTATACATAGTAGTGTGTATCTGTTAATCCCAAACTCCAAATCTAGCAAAAGACCGAGCTGACTACTATTTTTAAAAGACATTTTTTTCTTTTTAAACTTGGGTTCTTTGAGATCTCTTTTCTTATTTGTTATATTTCTTTTATTGTAAAGACTTTTTCTTATTATATTTTTACATTGAGTTACTGCGAATTGAACCCAGCATGTACTCTACCCCTTCAACTATACCATCCCCTCCAAAGGCAATTATTTTTATACTTTGACAATACCATATTGAATTAAGATTTTTTGTTCCATTTTCCCTTCATAGAGTTTATAACTGAGGGAGAGAGTCAGAGGAAGCCCTGGGCCATCCTTTCCTTCTCAGCGGGTCACTACACAGCAGAGGAGCTTGGCTGTTTCCAGACCCAGCTCACCTTTCTGCTCTGAGGGCCTACTCAGGCCACTTCTCTAAACAGCGGCATGTTAGAAGCATCAGAAAGCCAACTAGCGAGCAACAATGACAAAACTGACCCACCTGCAGTTGGACATCATCTGATCTGAAATGGCCCTCTTAAAGCTCTTCTTCCTATTAGTGGATGGTTTTCAAAAATATTCCCAAGGAAATGAATCTCACTCTATTTTTCTGGATGTCTTGGGACTTCTATGACTTTAACTGCAGGCTTGATTTTCTGCAGAACATCTGTAGGGAAGCCAGGCAGAACATGTGAACAGACCCTGAAGGCCACGGCTGAGGCCTCCGGTCAAAACATCCTTGTTATGCAGAGTGTACGTTCATGGGACCATTTTCATGACTGCTGTAATTAGTTCTCATCCAAGTGTCCCACCTAAAATGTTTCTAGATAGAAGGTGGTCTGACGCAGGTGAGCAGTGGGGATGTGGGATGCAGATGGCAGACAGACTGGAAGGAGAGAAGGGAAATGTTTCTTCAGGCTTCAGTTTGGAAGATTTCTGATTTTTATATGGACATTAAAGTTGGTCAGGCTGAAGCACCGTTTGTTCTAAGACGGGGTGATGTACACGTATCCCAACAATTTCTAAAAAATATGTTGAAGCTGGACGTGACAGCCTAGGGGACAGACAGGTTAGAGTGACACCTCCGTTCCAGGCTGCCTATGATCTTGGGCTCACAAAGAGGAAAAGTATACACATATTTTTCCTGTGTAGTTCTATGTGAAATTATTTTGACCCTTGCCGGATGGTGTAAGATCAGACATCATGTAGTCTTTCTTACATCGCAAAGACGACAATTCTTGATGAGTCAGCAGACTATTTCCGATGGCCCGGGGTCTGTGCCAGACATTAGCTGTCTAGACAAATACCACACAGCCCCCCATCCCTCAAGGAGATCACAGTGTGTCGTGGAAGAGTCAAATTTAAATAGGTTTTCAAAACAATGTGGTAACAGTCACTTGGCATCATATATACTATATGTTCAGAGGGGCTCTTGCACTGCCTGGGGCAGGGTTGTAGAAGGTAGGGAAGGTGTCAGAGAGGAAATGCTTTCTGCACTGACATCTGAAGGATTCCAGCAAATCTGTAGACCAGGAGAGTGCGTGGTGGGGACGGGATTCTCAGCAGCTTGCGTGTCTCGTGCAGAGGTCTGGTCGTGTCTAACAGCACTTTGCAATTAGGGAAGGAAGGTCAGTGAGGCTAGAGGCTGCGAGGAACTAACGGAAGCTGAGGCTGAAAAAAAGCAGCAACTAGGTTATGAGAAGGTGTGACGTTAAATCAGGGAGCTTGGACTTCCTCACATACGCAGCGGGGAATTCTTTGGGGTTTTAAGGAGGAGAGTGACAGAAATTTGTCATTAAAAGTGAGCAAAGTGGATTGTTCACTCTAAAGAACAGCACTGGGCAGACTAGCAAGGGGTGGGAATTAATGCAGTGGGGAGCGAGGAGCAGGGACTTAGTCGGGGGACATTAAGGAATAGAATTGTAGTACTGACAGGGGTGAGAGAGTGGAAAAGTAAAGGAAAACTCCCAGATGTATGGCACGGAAAACAGAAGGGATAGTGTTGCCGTTGTTTGAAAAAGTAAACCTAGGTCTGAGCGAGTGTACATCCAAACATACAGAGCTTGAGATTTTTATGGGCTAATAAAATGGGAATGTCTAGTTGTCAATTGTACGTATATTTCTGGGACTGAACTGAGATGCCCATGCTGGAAAAGATTTGACAGTTAATCAGTGGACAGAGAGCAGTTGAAGCCACGGGAATAAATGCCACCCACTGACAGTTTAACAAAGGAAAGGGAAGCAGGGCACTTCTGGTTCAGAAAATATGGCAGACCAGAAACTTGAAGACCCACTCACTAAAGACACATAAAAAAGTAGGACAAAATGCCGCCAATCTTTTCTTGTTTTTTTACAGGCACGTTTATTGTCGTATAATTCCTGTACAGTAAAATACACATATTTCACATGTTCTATTTGATGAATTTGATAAATGTCTACACCCAGAAAACCATCACCACGATCAAGATAGCTAACATTTCCATCACTCCCCAAGAGGGGCACTTTTTGAATCCCCATATTTATCCCTTCCCATCCCCTTCTCTCCCTGGGTACCATAAGTTTGTTTCTCTATGTCTGTGGGTCTGTTTCTCTTTTGTAGTTAAATTCATTTGTGTCTTTTTTTAGATTCCACATATAAGTGAAATCATATGGCATTTTTCTCTTTTTCTGGCTTACTTCACTTAGAATGACTATCTCTACGTCCATCTATGTTACTGCAAATGACATTGTTTTGTTTTTTCATGGCTGAGTAGTATTCCATTGTATAAGTATACTACTACTGCTTTATCCAGTCAGCTGCTGATGGACATTTGTGTTGTTGCCATGTCCTGGCTATTATAAATAGTGCTGCTGTGAGCATTGAGGTGCATGTGACTTTTTGAATTAGAGTTTTCTTCTGACATATGTCCAGGAGTGGGAAGGCTGGATCATGAGTTAAGTCCACTTTCAGTTTTTAAAGGAACATCCACACTGTCTTCTCTAGTGACAATGCAGCCCATTTTGTGAAAGCAGAGCCATTCTCAGAAAGTAACGGGTATTTCTAGGGGCCGGACATGAAGTGCAGTGAGTGTGGCCTGTTCAAGAATCAGAGGGCAGTCTGCCAGGGCTGGAGGAGAGTGACAAGGGAAGTGTGGTACAGGTAGGATTCAGACCACATGGAGCCCTGACAGGCTGGGATAAGGAGCCTGGGCCTCTAGTCATTCCTTGGTAACCATGGGGCACTGGTTCCAGGACTCCCCTCAGACGTCAACATCCATGGATGCTGACACCTCTTGTATAAAATGACAAAGGACTTGCATGGGACTCATGTACATCCTCCCATCTACTTTTTCAATATATATACAAACTTTTTTTATTGAGATATAGTCATTTTACAACATTGTATCAAATTCCAGCATACAGCAGAAGTTTTCAGTTATACATGAATATACACGTATATTTGTTGTCACTTTCTCTTTTGCTGTGTCCTCCTGTGTACTTTAAATTATCTCTAGGTTACTTCTGGTATCTAATACAACATGCATGCTATGTAAGTAGTTGCCAGTGTATGGCAAATTCAAGTGTTGCTTTTTGAAACTTTGTGTTTTTTCCCGAGTATTTTCAATCCAAAGTTAGTTGAATCTGCTGGATAGGGAGCCCCTAGATACGGAGAACCCCCAAGCTCCTCCTTCCCACCTCCTAAATTTCCACTGCAAGCACTGAAGGGGTCCAAACATAGAAGAGCGCCATCTACCTGCTGGAAACCCTGAGGAATTCCGTCAGCATATGTAGCGCAGGAGAGAAGGCTTAGGGCCAACTAGTGGGAAAGGAGGGCCTGCCTGGAGAGGAAGGAGGAAGGACAGCAGCGGAAGCCATCTCGTACTCTTACTGGAACTAGCTGATAGCAGTGAGGGACGCCGAGGAACTGGGGACACGGTGCATGGGGGCCGATCCTGGCCGCCAGGTGCAGGGTTCACATAGCTGGGACCCAGTTTGCACGATCAAAATAACAAGGAGGGAGAGGGGCTGCCTCAGCCCCGGGATCCTGACAACGGCCACAGCGCCGTGACCCCAGCTAATGCGGCTCCCCTAGTAAGCCAGAAAAAGGAAACTCTGTGCCAAGATATTGCAGATTCCACCGCAGCCACACGGATAACTAGATCTCTAAGCTGACAAAATGTAACCACCAGAAACAGGAATCTTTCCTTTTCTCTTCCTTTGGACCTTTGGACAGGGAGTCACACATCTTTAACAGGAACCACCTTTAAACCGATAGAGAGCTCACTTTTTCAGGAATAAGCATGGAGAAAAAGAGTGGGGTGATGGTTTAAAGCGGAAGTAAAAGTGGAAGCCCATCTGATAAATGGTAAAAACATGCTTCTCAATGAATTCGAGTTATGGCAAAAAGAAGGAGGAAGGTTAAGGAAATCTCTATTAATATCCATTCAGCATACAAGACTAGCCAGGCATAAAAAGACAGCACCTTAAATTAAGAATTTTTTTTTTTTTTTTTTTTTTTTTGGTGATGAAAGACAATGCCTTAATTTAAAATAAGGTTTGGGCTATGAACAACACACTGAGAGTTTTTGATGAGGAGAACATAAATCTGCATATAGATATGTAAGATTTCCAAGTCAACCTCTTGAAAAAAATTAGTCAATCATGTGTCCAGTTGATTGGGAAATCCCGATAAGTAAATAACTCAAAAGTGGGAAACACATGGAATTAAATAGTGGTAGTGAGCAATGAAATCCAAGATGTTTATACCTATATTTTCTTTGTTAATGTAACAAACTTAAAGCAACTGTCTAAAAAGTAACTGGAGCACACAAACACACACACGCACACACACACACACACACAGTTTGGAACAGCAGAGAGGTAAAATATGCTAAATTTTTCATTATTGAGGAACAGGATCTAATAGATTATTTCATTTTTGAGACTCTTATAGGAATACTGGTCCAATTGCATATAAAGTTATGAACTTAGAGATGATTTTTAAAAATTTAGAGAGAATTTTCATTAAGAGGTAATATAGCTTCCAAATCACTGAAGAGAAAATTAACAATAAAAAAATTAATTAATCCAGGTAATATGGAGTAACACTGACCATAATTACCACCCTACAATAAACCACAAAATGGATAAAATATATGAAGCAATGATTTTTAAGACACGTGAAAACAATCATCCACTAGGACCTTGTCCTGCTACCTCTATGCCAAGGCTGCTAGGCCTCCTACTGCCATCACCAAGGATGTCCATGAGGAAGCTACATTTCCTTCCTCTGCTCCTACTGCAGAGCCAGTCCTGAGCAGTCCTTTTCCAGGTTTTGGCAGGCAGCTCCCAGAAGTGCTCTCATAGGCCTTGGTCCCTTTTAGCCACCAGCAAATGGATCAAGGATTATCAGTGAGCCTCCTTCCTCATCCAAGACCTAGGAACCTATCTGACTTCTGAGCAGCCCTTCACTCTTGTCTGCTGTCTGGTACTCTCCGCCCAGCTTCCCAAATCCCCGGCTTGGGCAGACTGCACGCTGGCCACAGCCCATCAGAATCTGTTCCCCCGCCAAGAGGCCAAGCGTGATCGTGAGCAGGGCTCCAGGCCTCTGGAACAGCGAGGCTTGGACTGCGTCCTGGTCCTGGGCTCGCTAGCTCCATGTCCTTGGTTGAGTCAGTTAACATCTCTAAGCTACAGTTTCCTCATCAGTGAAATGAAGACATAATCAATATGGAAAAAAAATCAGAATCTGAGGAGGACTAAATTTCTGGTGATTGAAGAATATTTTAATTTTGAATTATACAGCAAAGGACATCATACAATTTTTACTACTTCATAATTCTAAAGGACAGCTTCTACTATTAAAACTAATACATGCACGTACACACAAACACACGTGCAGACACACTGGCTCTGCTCCACATACATCCCCACGGGCACACACACATGGAGTCATGTAACACACACACACTCATAACATACACACAACCACACACGTTCTCAGGCGCACACACATACATAACATACAGAACCACATACATCCCCAGGCATGCGCATGCACACACACACACACACACACAGTCATGTACCACACACGTCCCCAGGTGCGTGCATGCGTACACACACGTCTTACACACTTTGGCGATATTCTAAATCAATTTACAATTGAGGGTCACAGTGTCCATTGTTTTATCCACTCAGAAGATCCTGACTTTGGAGCGTGAAGCAGGAGCCCCTCCTCTCTGGAGATGGTCTTTACCACTTACAGTCTCAGTAGAGCCAACATAACTGCTCTGGACCTTTGGAAGTGCAGGGCCAGAGCATACCTGGGAGCTCACATCCTATACATGTAAACATGTTAAGTGCAGTAGGGTCTAAACTCCTGCCTTTACAAATATACATTCATTATAAGGGGGAAGGCCAGGTTCAAATTTAGAATTCCCAGACACAGGGGAGTCCGGCAAAGAAAGTGAGCGTGTGGGGAGAGCTGATTCCCAGTCTCTGATCACTAGCCTGACCGTTTTCTTCCCAATGCTGGGTCCATCCCTTGCCACAAGGGGCCTTGGATGTGCACAGGGGGACACACAGACCTCATGTCCGGGCTCTGCTCATACCCTCCATGCAAACAGCTATGCTTTGGCCTCTCTGTGAGTCCTAGGAATCTGAACTCCGGGGAGAGCTGATGCAGGCACTAGAAATGGGTCAGGGGCTGCTGAGACAGGGCATTTGGGGTCCTGGGTTTCTAGAGCACAGGGCGGAGCCAATGACCGTGTCCCCTTGGCCCTGCTGACTCCACCCCATGGAGGGCATGGCCAGAGGAAGTGTCAGGGCCAGAGGGACCCTCTGTAGTGCAGGACCCAGAGCAGAGGGCCCCCTTGCCGGGGTCTAAGGGCAGAAGCCCCAAGGAAAGGTCTGAGGAGGCTGTAAGGTATATTCATTCCCATTAATTAAAAAAATAAAAGCATACCACAGGCGTGGGTGGAAAGGGTTTTGTTACAAGGGAAGGCACTTGACAAGGTCTGGCCATAGAGGGCTGGTAGGTTTGCCAGGTTGAGGAACCAAGATGCCGTTAGTCTCCACTGGGTCTAAACACCTCCTGAATTCCTCCGGGTGACACTGAAATGCAGTGAGACACGGAAACCTCTTAAGTTGTTAAAATCTTCATGGTGAGCCATTCAACTCTCTCCTCATTCTTGGCTATGAAAGCACGATAAACACAGGCCAGAAACGCATCAGCCTGTTGGTTGGTTCACTATCCGCCTGGTGCTCCCTCTTGTAGGAGCTTTTATCACATCACCCAGGGCTGACCCGGCTCAGGATTATAGCTAATTTTCAGCACGTGGCATCACTTGCTGGTGACACGAATCAGGAAAGTTAGCCACCTCCAAAACTCTGAGGCTCCTCCTGGGAGGAGCCTGTAGACCCCCAGTCTAGCCTCTGCACCACAATGCTCCTTAGTGCCACTCCCATCTTGCTGCCCTGGCCTCTAGCTCTGACCAGAACCTCGTTGGATTGTCGATAAATGTCACCCATATACCACGTCTAAGCTTGGGTTCCAGATGTGACCATGGTTCTTATTTACTTCCCATCGATTGATTCATCTTTGTGTAATCGTGTTGGCAGGAAGGCCATTACCACCCTCTTGAGGCCTCCTCGAGCCGCCTCTGTGTATAACTGTCCTAGCACCCCAGGGGATCGGGTCTGAATCCTGGAACTCAGACAAGATGGCACCTGGAGAGACAGGAATCCTCTCCTGCGGTGGCTTCTGCTGAGGCTCGGTGTGGCCATAAAAACGGATCCCACAAGCCCTGACGTCACTTGACTCGCTGCAGGGATGCTCCCACACTGCCCAGTTCCCCCCAGAGACTGAGGGCTTTCTGCTTGTTCCCGAAGGCCCCAGACCCGTGGGGGCACCGGGTCCAGTGGAGCATCCAGCCTGGTTCCCCGCCAGCCCTTAGGGCCTTGGTGGGGCCTGGAACATCAACTAACCTCCCCTTAGGGACCCGTTTGTCCTTTCCAGCCAACAGACCTAGGTCTTAAGCACTTTAACTCACCTGAGGGTGTTTTCCTCACTTCAGGGGCAGTGAGGACTGGGCTTCTTCACACGCCAAGAGCCCCCGGTCTGGATGCAGACAGTCTGGCTCTCCCCCCAGTCCTGCAGTTCCCGGCCACACCTGCTGCTGGTCACAGTCTGTGCTGTGTTCTCTTCCAGGACAAGAGGTGCACTCTGACCCCAACCCCGCACCCACCAGCGGTGGCAGAGGCGGAGGACAGGCAGGTGAGCAGGGGCCCGAGACCATCTCCGAAAATCAGTGCCTCAGAGGCCGCTGGTGACTAGAGGGGCCACGGGGCAGAAGGCAGCATGGGATGGGAGGAAGAGGAAGGCTTAGGACAAGGAGATGAAAGGGGGAACAGATAGCACTGTGAGGACCTCGGCCATGAAAGGGAAGAAAAAGTTAGTGACAGCTGAAGCGGTGTTGGCGTTAAAAGCTGCGGGCTTTTTCATTTAATTTTATTAATTACCATTACATATAGTGGCATATTTTTATTTGATTAAAGATTAGGTGTCATGTCATATAACAGGATACAGTATGTTATTATTAATTAAATAATACATAATAGTAGATATACTACCATAATATGTTCTGTTTATTTATTATCAGATAGTATATAATACGTATGTAGGTATTTATATACATAATATATAATTCATGCATCTATATAATATATAATACATAACAATGTAGGATTATGATTAATACATTTTATAACAAGATTACATAAAAATAATGATGTAATATTACCCATTGTATGCCTTGGTTCATGACACAATCTCACCTTAGGTGCCTTTGAGAAGTATTAATGTATTAAAATTAATATTATAAGAAACAGTTGTGAACCTATCACCCAGCATCAGAACAGGAATATTGACAGTGACATACTGTGTAATAACCTGCACTTGACCTCTTCTCACAGGAAGTAACCAGCATCCTGAATCCTGGCTTACCCTTGCCTTGTGTTACTTTCATACACACAACACTTAAGATCAGTTAAAACAAATGAACTGCAGGTACATGCAGCGAAGTGGATGAATCACACACTCTATGTTAAATTGAAACAATAAGCCCTAGAAGGTAGGCGATAGTGTGCTATGCTTTTAACTGTGTATATATATGTCAACTAAACTCACTGAATTAAGAACTACAGCTAGAGTCCAGGTGGGAGAGGGACAGATAAAAGGTGAGGTGAGCAGGTTTGCTACAGGTGAGTGAGTTCCTTTCCAGTGACATGTCATTCTCTCTGAAGCAGGAGGCAAGGCCATCTGCTGGGAGTCAGGGAAGAGACAGAGGGAAGCTTAGAGGTGTGCAGAGAGCAGAGAATGTTGACACCACTGAGTGATAAGTGGGGAAATGTGCTCACTAGAGAAACCCTGGAGGATTGCCTGGCAGTGGCAACACGGTGGGCATTGATTTGTAGTCTTAGAAACCTGTGCTGGGAGAGCCTGCTGCCTGCAGGCTCAGAACAAATAGAGCTGGGTGAACAGAGATGGAAGTCGGCCTGTTGAGGAACTGAAAAGTTCAAGGCTCAAGGGGGTTTTGTTTGTCATAAAGAGAGTGCTGACTGTGGATGCAGAGCTGGAAGGTGGGGTAGTGGAAGTAAGAGGAACGTGGACAGGCAGGAAAGCAGAGGAGTCAGTGCATGAGGCCTTAGTGAGGGTGAATGAGGGCCAAGGAGGCTGGTGGAGAAGCAGCTGGATGGCTACAGGTGGGCACTTAAAGAGAGAGGCTGGACCTGGGGTGGAGACACACCCGGGTATGAGCCCGTGGGTAGGGTGAATGGGGGGTGGCTGGCTCAGGCTGACGGTGAAGAAGACCCTAAAATGAACATACTGGGTGGTGGAGGGAGAATGAACTTTGACATCTTGATGGTAGGAGGCGAGGCAATACAGAGCTGGTGGTCCAGGTGCTCCTGACTGAGGCAGATGAGCAGGGAGGCCAGGGTGGCAGGCACTGCTAGGAATGGACCTGGGTTTTCCAGGAGCTCCCAGGAGAGTAGGAGCAATCATCTGAAGGGGGAAAGTGAGCACAAGGAGGCAAACCCAGGCTCCTTATCAAACGGGGGGTGTGAGGGGGCAAAGTGTCAACTCCAGAGATGGTGGCCCAGGAAGCAGGGACCACGGGTGAAGTGAGGGGACACTCAGAGAAGAGAGGGAGAAGAGTCTTCTGGGTGTAGGGGAAAGAGAGGCCCCAGGACAAAGGAGCACAGGGGCACAGTGATGAGGATGGACTGGCTCTATGGTGACACTGCAGGGCTGGCTGGATCTTTGTCCTGAGGGCTTAATTTGGGGGGGGCTGCTGGCCTCACGAGGACACCCCTCTCAGCAGCCTGGACAGACGCTCCTGTTCCTGAGAGCTGTGTGGCTAACACTGTTCTCGTAGGGGCTCTGCCTCCACCTTCTATCAGACTTTCCTGCCCAGCCCCCGACTGCCAGCGAGGGAACCTGGGCCTTGCAGCTGTTTCTCGTGGAGGGAGACAGGCTCCTTGGAGAAGCAAGTTGATCTTACTTTTCTCCGTAACCCAGGTCCTAGCAAAGCGCCAAGGTGGCCCATTCAGAGGCTCAGATACTTAATAAATTAACTTAAAGCAGTAGAATAGCAGAGCTGGAGGAAGTGACCACTGAGCTCACAGAATTCACTGCCCACAACCCCATTCTACAGATGAGGAAACAGAGACCAAGCGGTGAAGCAGCCATGGCCAAGGTCACGCTGCTCCTTAATGCTGGCCTGTGTCGGGCATGCCAAGTGATGAGCTGCAATGAAAGGCCTGAGAGGGGGCTCTGGGGCCAGACAGCTTGGGTTCAAGTCCCAGGTCTGCCATTTACTAGCTATGTGATTAATGACTGTCCTTCCTGTAAAGTGCCACCTCATTGTGTTGTCGTGAACACAGAGTTCCTGGAACAGCAGGACAGAGTTCTTTAAGGGTTTGCTGTTGCTTTGTTTACTATTATTATCACCAAGTGAACCCTGAAATGAAGAACAAAGACAGCAAGAATTTTTATTTTAAAGGATTTTAAAATCCGATGATGAATATTTGATTTAGTCTATTCAAGTCTGCATTTGACCCTTATTAACAACTACACAATGGATGACATTTGAGGAAATGTTGCTTCATGTCTTTAATTCTCACTAACGACACAGGCTATTCAACAGGAAGCAGCTTTTTTTCCAGGAAGAGGGACAAAATTTTAACAATATCTCGGTACCTCTCGGTCCCCAGTGAATTGGTTGTGACCTGTCAACCCAAATCTGGGGAACTGCCCGCTCCTCCTGGGCTTGCTGCACTGCCCCGCGGCCTCCAGGGGGTGCTGTACGCCCACACGAATCCAGTCTCTTGGTTCATATCTTTGCTTCAGATCCCTCAAGGACTGCCCATGCCCCAGGGCCCCATCTGCCCCGCCAGCCTCGCCTGCTGGACTCCAGGACACCATCCTGGGTCTCAACCATCCTCTCCTCCTATGCCCGCCCCACTACTCTTCATTTTGTCCTTCAAATGTGGGCTCCTGTGGCTCGCCACACAGCAGGGGTCTCCCTGTCCTCCACCTCGGGTAACTGCATCGTCCTGCACGGTGCGGTGCGTAGCAAACCCATGTGGAGTCAGGAAGAATACAGAACAACAGGTGCTCAGAGGGGCTGCCTTTCCCACTGCAGGGGCCCTGGAGAGCTTTCTCCCGGCTGGTTATTCACAGGCGCTGAAGCTGTAGAATCTCGATCTCACCAATTTAAAGGGCATCATCACTAATTACAAAAGCAATCATTTTTTCAGTAGCAAAAGGACAAAAGACTTTGTGCCCCGCACCTCCAACTTTCTTCCTCCGCCTTCAGAGGTGATTCTCACTCTCTGGGCAAGGGTAGAAAGCAACACACAGAATATTATTTTTCAATGTTTTCTTTCCCACTCTGAAGATTGCTTTCCCAGAACCGATGAAGGCAAGGATGGTTTGGCTTCCCTGCACTGAGGATTCAGAGAAGCAGGGGGGAGGGGGGTGGGGAGATAATTCAGCATTATTGAACCAAACAGAGACATTAAAAGTTTCTATTCTAAACAGAAAGGAAGCAGGATGCTATACAAACGGGAAACCATAGTTGGAAATGCAATAACGAGTTAGAAGACAATAAACATGAAGATGGAAAAAAGAAAAAGTACATCAAAATACAAAAAGGTGGTAATGGGAGACGGTAGCATGAAAAGAAAGATTTTTTTCTCTTTCTTTCTTTTTTTTTTCTCATTATTCTTAGGATGTGTTGGAGCCTACGTGATTATCAGTCTAAAGGAAATAGATATAGTAATGGGTTGATATACTTGAAAAAAAGATAACCACAAATCGAAAGCATAAAATAGAGTCGCAAAAAAAAAAAAAAAAAAGAAACAAGCTCAAAATTGCTTAAAGACTTAAACATTAGACAAGACGCTATAAATCTCTCAGAAGAAAACATAGGCAAAATATTATTTGATATATATCTCAGCAATGTTTTCCTAGGGCAATACACCCAAGCAACAGAAATAAAATACAAAATAAACAAATGGGACCTAATTACACTTATCAGCTTTTTCACAGCAACAGAAACCATAAGCAAAACAAAAAGACAACTTATGGAATGGGAGAAAATTTTTGCAAAAGATGAGACTGAACATGGCTTAAATTCTAGACTATATAAATAGTTCATACAACTTAATAAGAAAAAAAAATAAACAACCCAATCCAAAAATGGGCAGAACAACTAAACAAGCAATTCTCCAATGAAGATATACAAATGGCCAATAGGAATATGAAAAAAAGTTTCAATATTGCTAATTATCAGAGAAATGCAAATCAAAACTACAATAAGTTATCATCTCACACTAGTCAGAATGGCCACCATTCAAACATCCACAAACCACAAATGCTGGAGAGGCTGTGGAGAAAAGGGAACCCTCCTACATTGTTGGTGGGAATGTAGTTTGGTGCAGCCACTGAGGAAAACAGTATGGTGAGTCCTCAAAAGACTGAAAAAAGACTTATCATTTGATCCAGCAATCCCATTCCTGGGCATATATCCAGAGGGAGCCTTAATTCCAAAAGATACCTGCACCCCAATGTTCACAGCAGCATTGCTTACAATGGCCAAGACATAGAAGCAAACTAAACACCCACAGACAGATGACTGGATAAAGATGTAGAATTTAGATATAGAAGAATATTACTCAGTCATAACAAAGAAGGAAATAATGCCATTTACATCAACATGGATGGACCTGGAGATTATCACACTAAAGTGAAATAACTCAGACAGAGAAAGACAAGTATCATATGATATCACTTGTATGTGGAATTTTTAAAAATGATACAAATGAACTTATTTACAAAACAAAAACACACTCACAGACTTAGAAAACTAACTTAGGAGTTTGGGATTAACAATTACAAACTACTATATGTAAAATAGACAACAAAGATTCACTGCAGAACACAGGGGAAAATATTCAGTATCTTGCAACCTTTAATGGAAAAGAACCTGAAAAAGAATAGACTATGTATATGTACAACTGAATCACTATGCTTTATACCTGAAACTAACAAAACAGCTGTATATCTGAAACTAACAAAACATTGTAAATCAACCACATTTCAATTAAAGAAAAAGATAAGTTCTAAATACCTTTATTCAAAGAAAATCTTCAACTCTTACCTCTTACGGAAAGTAAAATGGGAAGCTTGAGCAGGACCAAATTATACTGAATGAGAGGTTACATACCTTCTCCAGCACGTGGCCCATGCTACACACACATCGTGTTTTCCTTCAGGTAAGAATGGCCCTTACTGTCCAGGGAGCGAGTCCTCCTTAGACAAGGCCTGTGTGGCAGTGGCCTTCTTGTCACCGCTCCATCTCACCAGGAGGCCAGGATTTTCAGAGCGGAGGGAACACAGATCTCATACACTTCAGATCTATTTCCTGAGAAAAACTATGGAAAGACCAAATTCACCTGCAGTGCGGGAAACATGAGCAGGACCCCTTAGCAGACCGACAAGCCCGAAGCAAGATGGCCTGATGTTCACATCGGAACCAGAACAACAACCGTCTGGCCCCAGTTAAACGATCACCATCTCACCTGCAATGAACGGTTCGTACTCAGTGTCAGGGATGTTTCTGTTGAGACTTGAGAGATCAAAAAAGTCAGACCAGGGAATCCGGACCTGGTGGATGTCCAGGCTCTGCCAATGGTAGAGGAGGCCCCAAGGGGGTATCACCAGCACCGATTCCTCCATTTTCAGCAGGGCCTTCAGGAGGAAGGCGATGTGGATACAGACGCTTCTACGGAGGCTGAAGCCCTCTGGAGGGTTGACATCACACAGAAGGTACCTGGCAGGGAGCAAAGGAGAGCGGGTCTTCAGGGCCAAGCCTCTGCACAGGAATCCCGGCTTAGATAGAACAGATACAATGGGAATCCCTGCACAGCACATGGCCTAGACTCAAGACACGTTCACCAGCTTCTGGTTTGTATATTGGAGGCACTGCCCACCCGTCTCCATGTGGCCAATTACTTCGAGTCCGGGAGCACATGCAGAAGACATCTTGGAATCTGTCTAACAACGCTAAGTACCTGACTAGTACCTGAGCACACGTTCTCCAGGGTCTCTCAAGCTTCTTGGCCTACAGACCCCTGTACACTCTTAATTACTGAGGACTCCAAAAGGCTGCTGTTTATGTGGGTTAAATCTATCAATAGTTCCTGTGTTAGAACTTAAATAAGAACTTTAAAAAATGCTTATGATTTCACTTAAAAATAATAACAACCTACTACATGTTACCATTAATACTCTTAAGCAAAAAATAAGTATATTTTTCTAAACAAAAATCATTAATGAGAAGAAGAGCAGTGATTTTAATTTCTGCAAAACTCTTTTGGACTGGTGAGTTCTGAATTCTATCTGCCTCTAAATTCCCTGTTTTGTGATATCACAGACCAGGTTTTCCCTGGAAATCCCCACAGGAAACTCGGGAGTGCAAGAGTGTGCAAAAGGCAGCTGACATACCGGCGTTTCTACGAAAATAGTCTTGCATCTCAGGGGCCTCAGACACACTTTGATAACTGCTGCCCTACCCTAGGCGAGACTCTCCTACACAAGAGCCAGGCAAGGGTCCTGGCTTCTTTAATGAGTTACCGCAGCCACACTCCTCCCTTCTCTGTGTTAATGTTCCCACAACCTCCATTACCGCAGATGAGGATGTAATCCTCAACTGGGTCCTCTAATCCCAGAAGACTGCCAACTTTGAGAGGGAAGGCCCATCTACCATCCCTACACCCCGCACAGTCTATTTTGAGTCAAGCCCTATATAACTGCTAATCGGCAATGACCCTTGTCTTATTCCTGAGGTTTACCGAAGGAGCCAACATCTGGATGGAACTGAAATTTCCCTGCAGATAAACAAGGCTGATAAACCACCCCATTCCAACATCTGATTCTGGGGCTCTTCAAAACCCGGATAAGGCCCCGCTTCACAAAAGACAGGTCCTCCGCCTGCCCTTCCCGGGGGTTCTGGGAGGCCGCGGCCAAGCAGGGCTACCCGGACTCGCGGTCCCAGCCCCAGTGCCCGAGGGGGAGGAAAGCCCGAGGCTGTGCCCCAGCACTGTCCTCCCCGCCCCAACCCGCTCCCCGGCACCACAGCGCCTCCCCGGCAGCCACACCAACCCGGATCCCACCCCGGTCCATGTCCACTGGCACCGCCAACGGCGCGGCCGTACGTTTACCGTCTGTGGGACGCCGCCCCAGACAGGATGTCGGCCGCCGACTGACCAGGCCAGAACTAGTCGCCCAGGCGAGCAAGCCGCCAGCCCCAGCAGCAAGCACTGCCATGGTCCCGGGTAGCTGCACACTTCAGGAGCCCGCTGCCCGCCCCAGAAGCTCACACCGGCCCGCGCAGAGCGCGGCGCATGTAGCCATGGCAACACCGCGGGGCCCTCCTCTAGCGCTTGCGTCTGTGTCCTCCCTAGGCTAGACGTGAGAGGGCAGAAATTGCGGAGCCAATGGGAGCCAGGGCTAGGCCAGGACGGGGGCTGGGGGGAGGCTTATGGGGCAGCTGGGCGGGGCCGGGGCGGGCGGTGCCGAGCAGACGTCCTCACCTGCAGATGGCGCCGGCCGGATGCTGGGGCGGTGCTGCCACCAGTGGGCGGGGCTTCGGAGCGGCGGGGCAGCGGGGCGGGGGCACCCTCACCTGTCCGTGTGTGTGGCTCAGCCTGGGCTCCGCGGCCTCCCCTTGCACCGGACGTGGACCCAGGCTGCCGTTGGGCAAGATAGAGGACTGAGCCAAGGCACAAACGGCTGGCCAGGTAGGGCACCTGAAGTGCAGATCCGCCAGGCCCGCTGCCGGCCTTGAATTCGCGCTGCTGGGCAGTTTCCAAGGAGACGGGATCTGTCCTAAGAGGGGAGATAGGGCAGGGGTGCCAGATGCCGGGTTAGGTGCGGTCTTACAGGCGAGCCACGGTGAGAGGGTTCAGAGAAACCCCTGTGTTTGCGGGGCTAGGAATTTGGGGTATGGGTGGGGATGGTGTGTGCCATGCTCTGTGGTCTCCCCAAGAACTCTCACCCCCAAGCAAGGGACCCTGCTCCCTCCACCATTCACTGCATCCCCTGCCTTCCCCAGCACCACTGCCGCTGCCCCCGGAGTGTCCCATGACCTCTCTCCACACCGGGCACCATCCCTGTTACAGGTACTGAGGTCCTGGTGGTTCCAGCCCGAGGGTGGGGGCTGTATCTGACCAGTTAGGATGCCTGGAGCCTTGTATGAAACCTCAGAGCATAATGCAGACGTGCACAGAGGCCCCTCAAACAGGATTCCCTGCATGGCCCTCCCACCACGGACCCACAGCGCAGCTGCCACACCAGGCCAAGCCTGCTGGAAGACCGCTGGTCCGTCTCATCCTGTTCCTGATCAAGAGTGCACCAGCCACACTGCTGGGTATTTAGGGGGCCTTAGAAGAGCAGCTGGTATTTTCATGGGCAAATATTTGCTCTTTTGGGAAGATTTCAGTGCAAAGGGATGTAGGATATGCTTTTTCTGTTGCCCTGAAACTGATGACTAGGATGCAAACTTAAGTCAAAACAGGTTTTAGAGAGAGCTGCAAAATATCTAACCCAAAGATCACTGTTCCCCAGCAAAGGCAACACCACCTGGCCGGTGGGGTCCTGGTCCCTCATTCTGGAGGTTGGGGTTTGCACCCTCCAGCTGGGACAGAGCCCGAAACAGCTCTGAACACGCTCCAACAGGCTTTCCCAGCAAAAACGGCCTTTATTTTGAATCTGGGTGAAGGAACCAGCTGAGACATCTGAGTAAATCTTCCTGGGTGTAACCAGGCCTTTTATGCTGAATGAAAGAGCGGCTCTCCACATGCTAACTCCTTAGAACTGAATGTGTGTCAAAACCTTCATGCATGTAGCATGTTGGGAAAAGCGTTTCATGGTGAGGGGAACTATATAACTTACATGGGTATGGGGAAGCCCTCACTCCAACCGGCTTTTCCTGCGCACACTGCCTTTATTTCGAAATTGGCTGTTGCTGAGAAATCTTGGTAAGCGTTCCTAGGTGTAACCATGCCCAATATGCTGGACGAAAGAGCGGCTCTACACTTGTTCACATCTCAGAAATGAATGTGTGTTGAAGCCGTCATTCATGTAGCGTGTTGGGAACACAGTTTCGTGGTGAGAAGAACTATGTAAATTACATGTCTATGATGAAGCAATTGCTCGAAATGGGTATTCCAGCGCATACTGCCTTTATTTCGAAACTGGCTTCTCAGAAGACCTGTGGTCTCCACTGCAGGTCTGTCTCCAAGCCCTGGGCCAGCATGGTGACTCTGCTCCCCCTGTCTATTCTGGGAGGTCTAGGGGTCCTCCATGGCCCTTCCACCATTGTTTCTTTTGGAAACACCCCACAGATCAAATGGGCCTGAGAACAGGAGAGCTGGATGCCAGCAGCCACTGCCCAGTTTGTGGCTCCTGGGAGGGGCATCTCCTCTCTGTGGGCTCTGATCTCCCCTCCCCTCTCCCCTACCCCCACCCCTCTCCTCCTGCATTTCCCGATTGATCCCTGGATAATGGTCCATACCAGGAATGACCTGGGAGAGGTTTTATGAGTCTTTAAGGGAAAAAAAAAAAGAAATCTTTAAACAAATTACTGAAAGTAACTTCCAGCTTTCCCGGGAAAGCCCTCTTTCCAATGTTTAAGGCTAGTTGACAGGGTGTCAAATTGCCTAACCACTCACATCTGAGCAACTGCTAACTCTCTTTCCAGTTCCCCGCAGCATCCACCTCTGGCAGCTTGGCCACAAGAGGGCAAGAAAGCTCTTTCCCCATGCCAGCTCCAGCGTGGCTTTGGAGGCAGTGGAGGCTGAGAGTAAGGGCCCTGCCCTGAAGTTTGGGGGGCCTCCAGCCACAGCCAGAGGAGCAGGGGTTTTCAGAGTGCCCCAGGAGGGAAACCAGGCAAGGCTGCCTGGCCCAAGTCTTCCCTGCCCAGAGAGCCCCATGAACTGCTTTGGGCCCCACTCCCCATTTGGGCCCCCTGCAAAAAGGTACCACGGGATCCACACCTGAGAAGGCAGAAGGATGGCCCTTTGGCCTGGGGTCCCAGCAGGTGTGTCCTGTGATACCTGTGGCCACAAATCTTCCTTGTCTCTCCAGGTCAGTGAAGGGTCTGCGCTGGGCACCTTGGTGCTCAGGAACATGGGAACAACTCTAAACTCAGAAGGACAGAGAGACTCTGCCTGGAAGCAAGGATTCCAGGGAGACGCCTTGCCCAGAACTGGGGGACTGTGTGCTGAGTAGACCCCTGGAGGCAATGTGGGGCTGTGGGGTCCTCATCAGAGAAGGGAGCAGGTGTGCTTTCCGGGGGTGGAGCCCTGCTTTGTCCAGTCATGTCCTTGTGTAAGACTCATTTACAAACACCTTCCAGTCCACCTAGGGGTGGCCTCAGAGTTGGGGGTAGAGGAGGAGAGTGAAGGGTGCAGACTTAGGGCCCCCTGACCCACCCAGGGAGCCAAGGGTCAGTGGGAACATCGTGGGAGTCTAGTGCAGGGGTGGAGGACGAGAACTAAGAACATGCCAAGTCATGCAATAAAGTGACCTGTGATCACGAGACACAGGTGGCTGTACACCAAAGGAGGGAGATAGAAATTTAGACCCAAGCTCTGAGAACCTTGAGAGGGGCCGGAGGGTCCCAGGAGCCCTGAGGAACAGCTCTTCTAGGGGCACAGATATCCCAATAAACACATTTCTCATGGATGCTTTTTGGGGTGCAGAGTGAGTTACCAGGATCCTAAAATTAGTATGGAATCCCACCCCCTTGTTCATCACGATTCCTGGCAATAAATTGCTGTCATTTGTTCCTGGACATGCACAGGGGAGTTGACTGCTGTGGTGGTCACTGCAGGACTAGAATCTTCTGGTGTGGGCTCTGTGACCACAGAAACCCAGGGGGATTTCTTAACGGGAGCACCTGGAGACCATGCCTGCAAGGACCACCCTCATGGGATGGCCAATGAGCCCGTGTTACCCAGGTCACCAAGTGACGAATTTGTGAGGTTGCCTGGGGTAACCTGGGGACATGTAGGTTTCTGTGGTCAGCACGTGGGCCCAGCACTGCGGGATGGTCTGCACAAAGAGGGGCCTGCCCTCCTGATGATGGCTTCTAACACCTGCAGGGAAACTGCTCCCTGGGCTCCTGGAGGTCCATATTGAGAGCATCCTGCCAGCCATGAGGGATCACCTTCCCCTGATGCAGAGGCAGACCTCTCCCCCTTGAGGCCCAGGGGACACCTGGCTCAGGTCCCAACTGTGTGCCCTGGACACACAGAGCCCCAGATCTCTGGCACAGACTGGGGTGTGGTTGTGTCGGGGCAGGAAAGGCCCAGGGAAGGGGCTCATTCAGGGACAGAGGCCACTCTGCAGGGATACTGGACCTGGCAGCGATACACTGCTTCAGAACTTACCTGGGCTGGGTTTCCAAGCTGTGGGATGGAAGGGCCTCTCCTTCCTGCGGTGCAGTGGGGGGAACTAGATCCATCGTCAATGTCAGCCCTGAAAATGGAGGCTGCACTACATCCATTCCTGGAAAGAAAAATCAGGCCCCTCCAGTCCAGGTGACTCAGAAAGTCATTCAGCAATGTTCGGGGCCCCCAGTTTAGGCTTTGAATTAGAGCTGAGCGGCTCAGGAGGCCAGATCCCTGTTCGTGGCTCCAGGAGTAGGCTTTCTGCTGGGGGCAGGATCCTCACAAACACCTGTGTCTTTGTGGGACATTCCCCTCTGACCAGCTGGGAGGCAGGGTGCAGTTGTGGGAAATGGTGTTTCCATGAGCAGAGGGCCACCAAGTGGTGGGGTCACAGGAGACTGTGAGAATGAGTCCCGCAAAATTTCTGGAATCAAAAAACTGGCAAATGTGAAAAAGTGCATAATTTGTTTTATCGAACAGGCTGCTTGTGTACGTTTGGAGGGCCAGGTTCAAAGACTCTGCATCCATCCAGGACAATAGCATCAAGAGAAGAACAGACAGAGCAGAAGGAGATCTGGGGTTTCCCCCAGGAATGAGGTGGAACAGGGATTTCTGCAGATTTGCAAGGCGTCCCCTACCACTGAACATGGGGTTACAACCCCACGTGACCACCGTCGTGTTTGGCTTGGGCTCTGGATCTGGCCTGCTCATTTATTCTTCCAGCTGAGTTCCAGAAACTCAGAGGGTGGACTTTGAGGGGCTGCGTTTGGAACCTAGTGAGGAGCTGGATGGTCCTTTATATTGAGTCCCTTCAGCCTAATCACCGTAGCTGAATCCCAACACCCCCCAGGCACCCAGGGTGGCTGTGGAGGGAGAGAAAGCCTGGCAGGCGACCTAGGGGTCCCACTGCTCTGTCCCTCCCTTGTCTTCATTCCCTTTCACCCCAGAAGGTGTGATTGTCTCGTGTCATGGTGGCCACCGTAGTGTCCCTCCCAGCAATCTCTCTTCTCCATCAGGTGGGGTTCCCAACCCCGCTCAGCCTTCTCTCTGCATGGATGCTGAAGGACCAGGACCAAATGAATTTCTGAGCTTGAGCAGTAAGGTGGAAACAAAGAAACCAATGGAAACAAAGAAGCAAGTTATTGTGGCAAAACTGCCCACCACAGAGAATCTGCCCTGAGTGGAAGGGAGGGTGTGGGCATGCCCATTTATTTCCTGTCTCCCAGTGCTCTTAGCTTTCTTATTGCAGACCTGCATGGTTACAACAAAATGATCTGCAAAACTGAAAATATTTATTCTCTCGCTTTTACAGAAAAGGCTGGCCAGCCTCTGGTCCAGTACCAGGCAAGTGATTGGAGTCCCTTTCCAGTTTGGAAACATCTGGGCAGGCCCAGGTTTGCAAAAGTCTTTAAGAGTAGTTACGGAGTTTTGCTTCTAAAATTCTTTACGGCTGTATATACTTCTGAGATGCGGTTGTGCTGTGTAAATCTGAGCAAGGATTTTCTCAAACTGTTTCTCACTTCTTATACCAGACATTCCTAAATTCCAAGGGTAACTGTATATTAAGGAAGCCATGGAATTTAGGAAAAGGATACAGATCTCATTTCCTTTTAAGCATCAGTGTACCTCCATCATGGCAGTATTGGTTATGAGTTATTGATAGGGGAATTAGATAGTAACCAGATTAATAGAAAATAGGGGATTTTAGGTACACAGGTTCATCTTTTCAACATTTTTTGTAATATTTGCAGTTTAAGATGGCCATTCCTGAGAAACAGGTAGCCTCTTAGAATGAAATAGTATTTCCTCTGAACCATACTTAATTTTTATTTCGTAGACAGCAGGAAGGGTAATCACACATCACACATTTGGGGACGTCAAAGAGAAAATGTAACTTTCTGGGAGCGCACTCCCCCATCTCCCCCTGCTCTTTTCACTGTCCCATTCTCCCTGGAAGGCTCTTTCTTATCTTCTTCTCATGGTTCCAGTAACTCTTTCTTCCTCCTCATCCCTCAGCTGGTAAGGTTACTTTTCTACTTTGAACAAGCAAACAAGCCAACAGAAGAGAAGTTTCACAAGCAACTCCCAGCACATCCGCTCACCTAGTGTTGTCTGTGACCTCACTCTTGGTGCCCCACCTCTTATTACAGGTGACATCGAAAGCCAGTTCCTCGAAAAGTCCCCAGGGACCCATCCCTCCCATCTTCTCTGGGTTGTCACTCCCAAAACCATCCTCTCTTTCACTACCTCATCTATTTTGTTCTCCTGCTAGTTGGCTCCCATCAGTATATAAACGTCCATCTTCTTAAAAGAAACAAACAGCACTCCTTGACCCTAATTCACCCCCACCAATTGCCACCCTGTGTCTTTGCAGCAAATCTTTAAGGAGTTGTTTAAACTCACTGTTTGCATCTTCTCTTGAGCCATCCCCTTTTACACCCACTCTGGCTTTTCCCCTGATCCCTCGCTCTATGGAAACTGCCCTGTCAAGGCCATCAGTGACCACACGTTGCTAAATATAGCGGTCAATTTTCAGTCCTCATCATGCGTAGACCCTCGGCAGCATTTGACCCAGCTCTTCCATCCCTCCTCCCCCGTGTTCCTGCTTCACTTAAACTCCAGCCCATCGCTCTGTCTGCTTTCTGCTTTTGGTCTACTGGCTGGTCCTTTGCCAATGTCTCCTCTTTTCCCAAACATACACTGTGGGTGTGCCCCAGGGTTGGTTCCTGGACCTCTCATCTCTCTCTCTGCTATTCCTTTGGTGGAAGCAACCCAGCCTTGGAAATTGGCATGCCATCAATTTCTCGATTTCTCCAAAACTCCCTGATTTGCCCTTTCCATCTGGACCTTTATCCCTGAGACTCACATTCTTTTTCTTTCATTAATCTTGCTTTCACATTCATACATATGTTCTACTATGTAATTACTTTTCCAAATTTTGTATCAGTAAATATATATATCATGTAAAATGCTCAAATCTGTATTATTTCCACTAAGATGCTTATTCTACCTTAGAACCTTTCTGCATTTCTGTATTTATGTGAAAAAAGTGAACAGCATTTCTACAAGCCTCATAGTTAAACAGTGTGTTTGTTTGGGGCTATTATGTAACATGAAATAATGATACATTAACATAGTCCTTTTTCGTTTATTTTTATATAACACCAAGATGAGGTTTTTGCACTGAAGACTGGTTTTATTGAAATTTTACCTACGTTATGGACAGTCAGTTTATGTGAAAGCCCTCATTTCTCCCCTTTCTGATATATTTTCCATTTGGCTATATATAACATGTACCTTGGCATGAAACAAACTTCCCAAATCATTCACATAATACAATTAATACATTTAAATTATATTTTTTAAATGTTAAAAAGAAAAAGAAAACAGACTCCTCTACCTATTAGGCATTTCTGTGGCAATATGTAATACACCCCTTAACCATGACATTGAAGAACTGAGCTGATACCAGCCCCTTTCCACCTGCTCAGCCCCACCTTGTCCCATCCCTTGTGGATGGAGAGGTCATCCCTCCGATTGTCCAGGTCCAGATGTTGGAACAATGTTCTTTCTGTCTTTCTCTTACACACACAGACAGCAAATCCAGCTTGTTAGAAAATTCTGGGTATTCTGTCTTCATTAACCACCTGCTCCCTGCTCCCCGCCCTCCTAAGAGCCACCTTCAGCCCTTCCTGGACACCAATAGCCTCCTGTTTCCATCTTTGCTTTCCTACAATCTCTCATCCACACAGAGTCAGAGGGAGCCTGCAAAAGCATACATTGATGGGGTGGGTTTAGTTCAGTGGTAGGGCGCATGCTTAGCATGCAAGAGATCCTGGGTTCAAAAATGATTATAAATCAATAAAAAATGTTAAAAAAAAAGAGATCCTGGGTTCAATCCTCAGCACCTTCATTAAAATAAATAAATTACCTCCCACAAGAAAACACAAACACAAAAGCTTAAGTTGGACTATATCACCCCTCCCCTCAAAACTCACTAAACGGGTCATCATTTCATTAGGAGCCAAAGTCGTCCCAAAGTCTTCCAGGACCCGGCCTGCTCTGCCTCTCCGCCCACACTCTCCCCATCACTCTGGGGGCCTCTGGCTCCGGCTCTTCCTTCTTCCTCCGGATCTATTCTGCTTCAAGTTCATTACTCCTTGAGATCTGCCAGGATTGCCTTATTCCCTCCTGCCTGCCTCCCACCCCACCACCATCACCTGAGTTTGCTCATATCACTCTTATTTTTCCCCAAGCTCTTGCTACCCCCATCATGTTGCCTGTTTTCTCTGCTAAAACTCTGAGCCCCCAGTGATGGGGAGTCGTGTCTATTTTGTTGACTAATAAAGCCCAAGAGCCTTGGGAATGGGTATAGTTACTAGATTCCCATAAGTAGTAGGAGCTTATACAGATTTGCTGAATGAATGCAGAGGTCCTGGTCCAATTCGATGGAGCACTTCTGTGTCCTGCTCAAAGTTTAACTCTCCTTTCCTCCTGAGAGAGGGTCACCACTTCCTTGGTGATCAAAGGCAAGATCTTTTTGCTTTATGCTGTTAACCTTAGGTGGGGAGACTGGGGGATCTTCATATATATTTTTAAATTTGGTTCACTCTGCAGTTTGTCTTTGGTCTCTTTATAATTTTGAGAAACTCTTTATGAGTGATCATTCTTCCATCAGATTGAACAGGGTCCAGGGGGAAGGACCAAGCCTGTCCCATCGGCCATCCTATGTGTCATGTCCTGGGACCCAGTGGATGCTCAGCACGTAAGTGAACAGACTGGAGTGAGTGAAGAGATGGGAGCATCTCCTTATTGTGGTGGCTGCTCTCTGTCAGATGCCTTGAGATTTGAGGAAGGGTTTACAAGTGCGGAGAGGGGAGATCAGGTCCTCTGTGCTCTTCCTGAGTGCCCTGGCTTTACCCATTCCCCCAGCCCACTCTGGGCAGCCAAGTTGAGGAGCTGGGCCACCGGAGGTTGTGCTGATCAATAATCCACCTTCACCCCAAGTCCGGGGGGTTGGTACCCCTGGTTGTAGTCTCTGGAGTCAGGTCCTTGGAGGAATTCCTCACTGAACTATGTTTTGGACCTTTTATTTTTCTCTATAACCTCCAGCTGAAGAAGATTGTCTTAGACACATGGAAGCTGAGGACGCCTACTGTCCCCTCGGAACCCAGGTGGGGCTGGGAGTCTGCTGTTTGTATAGCCGGTGGGCTCGTGTTGCTTTGGGCATCCCTGTGTCTGAATTCCTGCAGTACACTCGGTGGTAAGGAAGGGGTGCCTGGCAGGGAGGGAAGTGAGTCGGGAGACTGCACAGCTGGGGAGATGTTAACCTGGGGTGTGCAGGAGCCTGCTGATACATGGCATCTCGGTTCAGGGAACTCTTCACGCTCAGAGGGGTTCCCACTCCCGCAGGGGCCATTTGATCAGGATGCTGGGCTGTCAGGGGACCGCAGGGGTCCCAGTGAGGATTACAGTGCCTTCAGGCAATGGGAAATGAGGGGTCCAGCGGCACTTGAATTAAATGTGCACCCAAACCCAGCCCCCACCTCTTTCAGCCTTTATCCTTATCTGCAAAACTGGAATTTTATTAACCATCCCGCGGGGTCGTGGATGGGCTAGGACAGACTAGACAGTCAGGAGCTGGAATTCCTCTGTCCCCTGATTGTTTTCCTTCTTTCTGACTATTTGCTCTCACAAGCTCAGTCTCTCTGTCTCTCTCTCTTTCACTTCTAACTTTCTCTCATGCTCTGGTTTCATTTGACTTCCAACCACCGCCCCTCACCCTCGCCAATCCCCAGATGAGTGAACTTGATTTCTGTGTGTCAGTTCCAAATTCCCAGGAAAGATGCTCTGTCTCCCTCTGGATCTGTTGTCCAACACATCAGTTGTGGCCAGATGAGGGAGTCCCTCTGGGACCAGTGGAGGGTCTCCGCCCAGCCCCCCAGCCACCAATTTGGGAGCACATATCTCTCCAAGGAGGAGGTACTGGCTGTGACCTTGTGTCAGTCAGTATGAATTTATGTCTCCTCTTGCCCCTCCTTCATCCTCCTAAACAAAGATGAAAATTAAACACTCCCGGGATTTGTGTCATGGAACACGCAGGGTGGGGGCTAAGGGGGCTGGAATCTCTGCTGCATTTAAGGGGCTACAGTGAATCCCCAATGAGAGCCTGCAAAGGGAACACCACCGCCCCCACCTGGCACTTAGGGTGCTGAGTCTGCGTGATGTTGAGCTAGGCTTCTGACCACAGCTCAGGGGTCTGGTCTGACCAGTTAGCCTTTGAAACCAACCAGCTTTGGATTCCTCAATCCCTCCCTGAGGTTTTACCTGAACCACCAGCTTCTGCATCTCTGAAGACAGATGATGAGGACCCTTCACGTAAACCGTTCGCACAGCCCTGTGCAGGCCTTTGTGCTGCACGGTCTGCCCGGCGAGATAACTGAGGTTGGTATTTTACTGATGTTAGAAATAGTCTGGTTTCCCTACGTACTGTTTCACTGAACAAGCAACAGAAGCCACCTCTCGCTGATAAAAGCAAAAAGGGACTTAATGAGAAGATGCTGGGAGGGTGTACGGATTGGTCAGGACCGGAGCCAACCCAGGAGCTGTAGGAGGTGTTAGGGAGCCCCAGGCACCAGGCCGGGCTGGGTGCTACCGGGCCCCCTGCCACCCAAGAACGGACCCCTCTCCACCCGACCCTCAACCTCACTCACTGCAGGTTCACATCCCGGCAGTGCCAGGTCACACTGAAGCCACCAGCACACACCTCAATGGGGGAGTTGGCCCCTTCTCAGCTGAGGGAGTGCCCGGTGTGGGGAGAGGCCCAGTTAGAGGAAGGCAGTTCCCCTACTGTTCCGAGTTAAGGTGCAAGTCAGTGCCCATCACTCAGGAGAGCCAGGCTGGACGGACCTCATTGCGGTGACTAGGCCGTCTGAGTTCACTTAATACTTTCTATGTTTGAAGGCCCTGGAGGGAGAAAAAGTGAAGGTTCTAGTACTTATTTTGTGTTTCCCATGTACCAGGTGCGGTAAGCAAGCCACTTCAGACAAGACCCAGAGCAACCACGTTAATAGGCCACGGAGCAAGTAGTGCAGTCAGGCCTCTGTGGTCCCGAAACCCGTGTCCCCATTGGCTCAGTAGTTACCAGTGGAAACTGGGGGGATTTATGGGACTGTGTGCTCCTGTAGGGGCTGGGATGTGTGTGTTTAAATCCACATCTTCAGAAAATCGGCTAGAACCACAGCCACTTATTGCACGGAGGCAGAGGAGGGGAGGATTCCAGCCTTTGTTCCAGGTCGTGTGGAGCTCAGAAATTTCTCCTTCTGTCCTGAAAACAACACCAGAGCTGAGGGAGCTGCAATCCCACTGTACTTCTTAGATCCCAGAAAAATGAGGGGAAAATCTGCTCCCAACACAGAGAGGCAGCCAGGCAGGCTTGGCGAGTCACAGCTCCCAGGGCAGAACCCGCTTTTGTAACAACCCCCAGGGCAGGCAGATTTAAAAGGTCCCTGAGGCCAGTGGAAGTCTCAGCGTGGGGAAGTCCGAGTGGGACAACTCCAGGGGGCCAGTCAGAGGGGCCCCCTGCTCTTTTTCATGCATTTTACCTCCAGGACCATGTCCTGTTCTCAGAATGAAGGCCTCAGAGGATAACTCCTCATGCTTCCTGCCTGGAAAGGAGAAAATAACTCTATTGAAATATACCCAAAACATTCTGTTTCATTTGGGGAAGTTGTTTTTTGTTTGTTTGTTTTTTTAATGAGAAATTATTTTACCAGAGCCTAACCAACCTGGGAGAAGGGAAATCCCTTCTGTCTCACCCAAATTGGGGTGGGGGGAAAGAGACACACTTGTGGAGGTCACAGCTCAGGGCACAGGCTCAATGAGAACTAATCACAGGACTACAGATGCCCTGCTCTGTCCTGCTCCCCCAACACCTTACCTCCATGTCAGTAGGGCCCCTGTGTAATAACAGGAATAAAACTAAAAGAAGTAAATGTCTCAGGAGTGTCAAGGGAAAACCCAAAGACAACGGGGAGATGAAAACAAGGACACACAGGCTGTTTTAGCCTCTCACACCAATAGCTGTAGCAAACTACACACAGCCCATCCCAGTAGATAAACAGAAAACCTCACAGAAGAAATTATTTATTTTGGTTCTCTTACCCAGTGCATTCCATGGTGCATCCTCGCCTAGAATTGAGTGGAAGCAAGTCCATCTCAGAAGGGACATAACTGAAGGGGGATGGCTTCCCAGACTCTGATGGGCAGAGAGAGCAGCAGCCTGGGTGAGAGCATGGTGAGGGGTGGGGTAGGGGGTGGGCTGCCTTCTTCCCCAAATAAGGAAACTTCCTGAGGCCAGCACAGGAGGGAGGGCCTTGGGGTGGAAGCAGTCAGACTTCTTCCTGAGAACTGATGGGATGCCTCAAAGGGACCATTCAGTTACCAAAACTGGGCCGTGAGGGTGGGAGCCAGTCGGTCTGACTCAGAGCCCAGGACTGAGGTGGGCGTACAGCAGGCCGGTCTTACTTGGCTGGATCCATTTCACTTCTCCGAAGC
The DNA here is from genome assembly GCF_048773025.1 of Camelus bactrianus. NCBI lineage: Eukaryota > Metazoa > Chordata > Mammalia > Artiodactyla > Camelidae > Camelus > Camelus bactrianus. The sequence continues at coordinate 87,817,634 of NC_133545.1, read as the reverse complement.
CCTGTGTAAAACATGAAGCGTGGACGGCCTGGTGAGCACAGCTCTGCCCTCAAGACCTGTTCCAACTCCTCTCTTCCCGGAAAACAGCATCTCTGAGCCCGCCCTTGGTGACCTCAGAGAGATCACCCTAGTGGCCCAGACTAGTGACCGGGAACATGTACCTTCCTGCAGCCAACCCCAGACGTCCACTGATGCATCATATACTGGCAAAGATGTGAGTTCCTGTGCATTGGTCTAACAGCAGAGACTCTGCCACAGGCCCAAGAGGTGGTGTGTGGGACATGCAGGGGTGCAGGAGTGTAGGCAGTACAAAAGTGTACCTGGTGACAGGGGTGCAGGGGCTGTGGAGGGCGCAGGCAGTTCAGGGGATGCGGGGGTGCAGTGGTGCAGAAGTGCAGGCAGTGAAGAAGTGCAGATAGTGGCAGGGGTGCAGAGGTGCAGGGAGTGTAGGGATGCAGGGAGGTGCTCAGGCACGTGGCCAGGATTAGAAGGCAAGTGCACATCCTCGAAGTCAGCCTGACCCCGGGAGGTTAGTGCAATTGTTTGGGGCGGCGGAGGCGGCGGCGTGTGGGAGGCTGCGCTGGGAAGCAGGTCGATTTCTTCTCTTCCTTGCAGCCTGGCCTAGGGGGGCCTTGGCCCCTGGAGATTCGCCAGATGTTGGACTCCAGGTAAGCTTGCTCCTGGGAGGTGGGGCGGTTAGGTCAGGCGGCAGCGGCAGCGACAGGGGGGCGGAGCGCGGCTGCCACTGGCGAACTGGTGGAATAGCTGCCTTCTCCCGGCTGCCGGGCCTGGGAGCAGCCTCTGCTGCCCCTGGTCACCGTACACGCCTGTCCCACTCAGCTTGCTGAGTGGGGACGGTGCCATTAATGTGCGGGGCCCACGGGGTTAGGGAGGCTGCCGCGCGGAAGCCGGTCAGTTCGCTCAGCTCTCCCCCGCGGAGGAGCCAGGGGCGGCTTCTGCTGCCCTAGTGGCGGGACGCCGGTCTCCAGGTGAGCTTGCTCCTGGGAGGCGGCGGCGGCGGCTGCAGGGGGAGGGGGTCCGTTCCAGGGAGTTGCTCCATTTCTTCTCTCCCGCGCGGCCTGGCCTGAGGGCGACCTCTGCCGCCGGAGATTTGCCTGCGGTCCGACTCCAGGTGAGGTTGCACCTGGGAGATGGGTGCGGTGCAGTCAGGGGGCTAGTAAGGTGGTGGCTGCGGGGATAGGGAGGCTGCCCCGGGGGAGCTTGTGTATTAGCTCCCATGTCTGTGCCGCGTGGCCTGCAGGCGGCATCTGCTGCGCCAGGTCCCCGGACACCCCTGTCCCACTTTGCCTGCTGGGGGCGGGAGGCAGGGTAGTCAGGGTGCACGGGTGGCGGGGGTCGGGGGCCTGCAGTGGGGGAGCGGGCCCATTTGCTCCCATCTTCCCCGCGGCTTGTCCTGGGGGCGGTCTCTGTTACCCTGGGTTACGGGACACGTGTATCCTAGTCGGCCTGACCCCGGGAGGCGGGCGTGGTACGTTGGGGGTGGTGGCAGCAGCGGCAGGTTTTCCCATGGAGCCAGTCCATTTGCTCCCATTTCCCCCCATGGTTTGCCCTGAGGGCGGTCCCTGTTGTCCCAAGTTCGCCGAACGTCCATCTCCAGGTCAGCCTGCTCCCTAGAGGAGGCCACCGTGAGGTCAGGGGGCAAGAGAGGTGGCTGCTGCGGGGGTAGGTGGCTGCCTTGGGGAGCTGGTGGATTGGCTCCCGTCTCCCCGATTGCCTGGTGTGGGAGTGGCCTCTCCTCCCCCAGATCACCAGACACACCTGTCCCATTCAACCTGCTGGGGGAGGGGTGCCCTGGGCGGTGCCTTTAAGGTTCGGGGGTGTCGACGCCGGGGGTAGAAGACCTGCAGCGCTGAGCCTGTCAATTTGCTCTCCTCTTCCCCGCTGCCAATCCTGGGGGCGTCCTCTGCTGCCCAAGAAGCCGGATGCCCGTCTCCAGGTCAGCTTGCTCCTGGGAGAAGGGCGCGATGCGGTCGAAGGGCAGAGGCAGCTGCGATGTCCGGCTGCCCCGCCTAATGGGGCCACTTCTTCTCCTCTCCCCTGACCTGGCCTGGGGATGGCCTCTCCCGCGCAAGATTCGCCTGACACCCCACACCCGGTCTGGTTGCTCCTGGGAGGTGGGCGCGGTGAGATCAGGTGGTGGAGAGGAGAGAGGGGCTGCCCCTGGCGAGGTGGAGGATAAGCTCCCATAATTCTGGAGGCCTGACGTGGCCGACCCTCGTTCCCAGGTCACGCTTCTCCGGGTCATATTGCCCCGGGGTTGCAGTAGGGTGAGGGGGCGGCGGGGTGTTTGCGGGGGTATGGAGCCTGCCGCTTGGGAGCTGGTGGTTTAACTCCCATCTCTTCCGCATCTTGGCCTGGGGGCAGCCTCTTTTGCCCCAGGTCCCAAAGCACAGTTTCCCTGACAGCTTAGCCACTGGAGGTGGGCAGGATGTGCTGAGGGGGCGGAGGCAGCTGCCAAGGCAGCGACGAAGGGGGCTGTCCCTGACCAGCTGGTCAATTTGTTCCCATCTCAAACTTTGCTGCCCCAGTTTCGCAGAACGCCCTTCTCCAGTTAATTCTTCTCCTGGGAGGTGGGCGCAGAGCATGCAGCCCAAGGTCTGGGCTCTCCCCTGGGGAGGGGCAAAACCCTCTTGTTCCCCTTTGTCTTTATTCTTCAGCGAAGGGGTTACTTGACCCAATTCTTAATTCTGAGGAAGTGTAGCCTGTGTTACAGAAGAGCTGCTGGACAGTGAGGTTTCTGGGTGGGTTTTCACATCAGCTGATGCCCCAGGCAGGCAGGAAAGCTATTACTCAGAGCTTCTTAGTCTGGAGTTGGGGGATGGCCCCGCCATCCTCACCATGCTTTTTAAAAATGTGTTACTCCTCTCTTTTTCCTAGGTGACATTTTAGGTTATTGGGTCACAGATTGCTGGCACACTCATCCCTGTTCTCAAATACCTTTTAAACTTGGGTGAAGTGATAAGTAGGGGAAGATGATTTACTGAAAGGTAAGAATACTTAAACTTGCATTAAAGTTAAATTCTGTCAATCTTTCTCAAATGATTTTTCTCTGATTCTAAATCCACGACATAGTGAATGTTGTACTCCTGTGTAAATCATTGATCTTCACATCACATTTGTTGAGTGGTCAGCGAGATTTGTTAATTAGATTATTCCTGAAAGAAAAGCTCAGGCTTTTGAGAATTCCTTGTCGGATGTCACCCAGGCAGTCACAGTAGAAGACAGAGCTGATATAAAAATCCCTCAGCTGCCTGAACTGCAAAGCTTCTGGAATTACTGATCCCTGAAATGCAGGTGACACTTGATGATAATCTGGGGGATGGTTTATATGATCAGATTCTTCCAGTCCTGTAAATGTGTTCCGTGGCACCAGCCCTGAAAGAACTGGTCATAGGGGCCATATCATGACGGGTGCGATGGGAAGGCAAGGTCTAAGAGCTGAAATCACTGAGATTCCACACTCGCTAAACACAGACTCCAGAGCCTAATAGTTGTCAGGTTCTGTTCTGGATTTGAGAGTGTGTTCAGACATGATTCTTGCCCTTCAGGTGTCACTGCCTGCGTGGTAGTAACCTTTACATAGATCTGGGGAGAATGGCAATTACGTAGATGGGCTGTTACGGTACTCAGTGTGCCCAGGCTCGCTCTTCCAGGCACTCGTGGGACTAACGAGTCACCTTATTCAATCATTCACTAATTTATTACCATTGAATTGATCATTTGTCCCACAGTATGTGAAAGAAGGTATCAGGAAGCTGAGTTTTGTCCCCTCTCCTATCACTGATTGTATCTGTCAGTCGGGCGCCTTGAGTATGCATTGTGAAATGGTGGTATTTCTTGCCCAATGGGGCTGCACTGTGAGTTTTGAGAATCAGGGGAGTCACGTGGGTAGGACAGCACCCTGACACACATGGCCACCCCACCACATGAGACAGCATTGTCGATGCTCAGGTGACCCGATGTAGACCGCGGTGCTAAACCTGAGCATGTTTAGTGATCTTGGTGGCTATAAAAATACAGACTACCCGTCCTTACCTCTGAGACTCTGAGGGTGTGCACAGCAGAATTCTGCATTTTAAGAAGCACTTTAACTAAATCTGATGAAGATGATCTGAGTGTCCCACTGAGAAACACTGGTGTGCGAGACACCAATATTGAGGATTCTCAGGGAGCGATGTCTTTTCAGGATTTTCCAAGGGCCCTCAATTGAGACTTTTGCCTTGGGTGTAATTGTATGTGTTCAGAAGTGATGTCTTTCACTTCCAGTGCTTGTCAGCATGCTCTCTGCAGGGGTTTGCTCTCAGTAGATGGCAAAAACTATGATTCTTCAGGTCACCGAGCTAGAGTATGAGCGATATTTTATTTTGGTTTTCTTTATAGCAATGCAGAGTCTCCCGAGAACAGATTCAGACTGAACAGATTTGTGTCAGAATTTGGGAGACCGCTGGTGCCCAAGATGTTCTCTGGCAGGTCAATGACGAATCTAGGTCCCTCTTTCACTGCTACGTCAATGAAGTGGGCCACTTCAACAAGGCCAAAACTGGTATCCCAACCATAGCCATTGACAGTGATGTTCGGCTCCAGGAAGCCATCAGATGCAGCAGGTGGCCAGAGGAGGAGCCGAACGTGCTCATGAAATGTGACATCCACAACTTCATCAACACGGACCAGAACTCTTCCTTTGGGGAAGATGATCTCCTGACTTTCGAACCACCGATTGTTCTAGAAAATAAGCCAGTTGCCCAGACCGCACACAAAGACTTGAATTGAGAAACGTGCTTTGTCAGGTGTCTTTTTGAAGATATGAATTCTGTCTTTGTATGGCAGGAATTCCCCTTTCACAAAATTGTATGTGTTTGTGTCTGAGAGAGAGAAATGGAGACAGACAGAAAGACGAAGAAGCAGAAGAGAGCTCCCTCAGAAGAGAGCTAGTTAAGGTGAGTTTTGTGCCATTAAAAAATATTTGGGGTTTTGGGGGGAACAAAGTATTTACACTGTCTCATTCTCCACGTTGGAAACCTTGGCACCACACTCAGTGTCAGCATCCTTGAACAGGGGTTGGCACGGTGAATTTTTATCTCACGCTGCCTCTTCCATGTTCTGCCTTTAGCACGTTGCTTTGCCTCCCAGGGCTGCCACCCTTTAAACTGTAATGTGAGGAATCTGGAGTAGATGATCCATCCCAGCTCTGCTGTTTTGCAAATTTTTTATTTCGTATTCGGATGAGGCTGGGATACACCCAGAGCAGTATAAACCAGGCCCTACCTCCTGTCTCTTGCTGGGGCATCCCTCAGGTCTGTGCCTTCTACTCAAGCCTTTACTGAGCCCAGCTTTTTTCAGGAGCCCAAGTGCCTACCGCGATGGCAGGAGACCTGTCTCTCGTGGTCACGGTGGCTGAAAATTCTATTGGTTGTGCTGAAACAGCTCTTCTGAGATCCTCCGGCCACCCTTGCTCCAACCTGAGGACAGCCCTACCGTTCCTTTCCTAGGAGGAGGATCAATCCATGGTGCATTTTATGACAATCCTGTCCCCAGGATGCACGGAAGGTTATCAGCTGAGTGAGGGGAAGTGCCTCTGTGTCTCTGTGTCCCTGTATCTCTGTCTGCTCACAGTGCCCTGCCACCGGCTACTGAACAAGAAAAGTGCTATTGACCATGCTGTGTGTTTTGCAGATGTGTAGGTGATGGTCTTGTGGCTCATGTGTGGGCTTTGTGCTGGGATGGTGAAGGGCTTATAAATACCTCATCAACATGTATTCGAGGTGACCTGGTGCCACACAGACTTGATTCATGAAGGCATCAAGCCTGCACACTGGTTTGGAAACAACTTGGTTTTGATCAGTCACACTGCATGCATGACTCACTGCTGATCTCTGGGTGTTTTTTTCATTTTAGATTTATTCACCCAGTGTCTTGCTTAAGCTGAAAAATACATTTATTTCACTAGAATATTCTCAGATTCTTTGTTTTCACACATCCAGTTGTTTAATTCCTTTAAAAATCATTTTGTGTTTATAATGCCTCCTAATTTCTATCATCTCTAGGTTCCCAGTGGCCTGAGCCATGCACCAGATTTGATGTAGGAACTGTTCCACCAAAAGAAATCCCTTTGCCATAATATCTTTTGAGGAAAATATTATTCTTTAAGGCTCTAACAGTAAATCGTAGAACAAAGCATGGAACATTTATTGTAGTTAATACATGTTCATGCAAAAAGAAATGATATTTTCATTAAACAATGTTGATTTTAATAACTTTTACTAATGTGAATATTATTATTCATAATTTAAGTAACCATATAAAACCACAGTTATTTCTTATGAAGATTGAAAACTATTTACACTGTCTCTCAATTAGAGGTAGCTTTATTAGAAGACTGAAGGGTATTTAAAAGATGGAAAAATACCCATGATGACACCATCATTTTTATTAACTAAATATCAAGAACTGTGCAGGGTTAAGATTTTACCCTCTGCAAGCTGTCAAGTTAGCATGAGGTAGTTTGTGGATGCTGCTAGAAGACAGGAGACTCCCTCAGTATCAGAGACAAAGAACTTCCTTCCAGCACAGCAGGCAGCTTGGGGTTCATGAACATGTTGGTTCCTGAGTTTCTTTCCTTTTGCTGTTGTAACAAAGGACCACAGACTCAGTGGCTTAAAGCAATACACATTCATCGTCTCACTGTTCTATTGTGCAGAAGTGCAAAGTCATTGTCAGTGGGCTAAAACCAACGTGTGGCCAAGGCTATGTTCCACGCCGAGGCTCTAGGGAGGGATTCGTCTTCCTACCTTTCCCAGTTTGCAGAGGTGTTCACACTCCTTGGCCCAGGGCCCTGTGTCTCTGTGACCTCTGCTGCCACTTTACATCTCTGTCTCTGACTATATAGATATAAAGGAAGAGTCTTCTACATCTGGTATGGACCCTTTTTCCTAAATGGACATTGTATCTCTAATTATGTGCAGATTAAAACCCCTTCCCTCCAGGGTGTGGTGGCATCAGCTCACAAGGTTACCACTCTGGGCTTTAAGTGTCCTCTTTTTATTGTCAGGTGGGAACTTCTCTTTCCATTGTTAGCACTGTGTTACATTTGTTGTTGTATTTTACCCGGCATTACTGAAAGTTTTACTTAAAAGGGATCCTAATTAGCTCTGTTTACCTGTCTCCAGAGCTGAAAGCTTCAGTTCTAGAGTATCTGTTTGATTTCTCTTAAAAATACATTCCAGTATATTTCTCTGGTGAAAGTCTTTACCCTGTTATCTATTCTCACATAATTTCCTTATTTTCTTGAATATATTAAAAATATTTCATAGCCTTTATTGGTAACTCTGATGCCTACATCACCTGGGGGTTTGCATCGTTTGTCTAATGTTTCTTATTCTCATATTATCCGTTATATAGTCTTGACATGTTGCATGTCTTGAAATTCTTTATTACATGGCAGACATTGCAAATGAAAAATCCTTATGTTATTTTCCGTGAGAGGTTTTCTACCTTCCTGTTAGGCAAACAGGGTGAGGGACTGATCATGTCACTCCAATCAGGCGCTGAGGTGGATCAAGACTGAAGTGCCTTTTTTCTTAAAACAGCTTTGAGGTATACTTAGCAAAGTAATTTTCACACGTATAAAGTGTACAGCTAATACGTTTTGACATAAGTATATCCCCAAGAAACCATGACCACATTCAAGAGAGTGAACATACCCATCACCCACAAAGCTTCTCTCCTGCCATTTGTTGTCCCTCCCTCCATCCCCATCTCTTCCCCTGGAAACCATTGATCTGCTTTCCATCACAACATATTGGTCTGCATTTTCAAGATCCTTGTATGAATGGATTAATGCAGTATCTACTCTATGTTGTCTGACTTCTTTCATTCAGTGTAATTATTTTGAGAGTCATCTGTGTTGCTGTATTAATAGCTTATTTGTCTTATAGCAGTGTATTATTTTGTGCTGAGTTTTTACTGAAGAGTTTGTTGTGAGAAGTGTTTGGATAGACCATCATTTGTTTCTCCATTTAATTCTTGATGGATGCATGGGTTATTTATAACTTGAGCTATTATAAATAAAATTGCAGTGAATATTTGGTTACAAGTCTTTATATGGAAATATGCTTTTCTTTTCTAAAGCACCAGATGAGGAATATCTGGGTTATATGGTAGATAGGTATTTACCTTTTTTAAAGAAACTGTTAAAGACTTTTCCAAAATGGTTGTACTATTGTAAATTCCTTGTGGTGTTTATCAGCTCTGGTTGCTCTACTTCCTTACCAGCACTTTGTAAGGTCGGTCTTTCTAATCGTATTCATTCTTGTATGTATGTGTACTAGTATCTCACTGTGGTTTTTAAAAGCATTTCTCTAATGACTAATGGCATCTTTAATCAGCATCTTTTCATATGCTTATTATCCATCTGGATATCTTTACTGAAGTGTGTTTTCTGGCCTCATTCATTCATTCAGGTGTTTGCATTATTATTGAGTTTTGAGACCTCTTTATTCTGGATCAGATACAAAGAGAGACCTTTATCAGATATATGATCTGCAAATAGCTTCTGTCTATGGCTTGTCTTTTCATTTGCTTAGCAGTGTTTAGAACAGCTTTGAAGAGTCTTCATTTTGATAAAGTTCACTCTATCACTTTCTTTTTAAAATAGATTATACTTTTGGTGTCATAGCAAAGAAATATTTGCCAAACCCAAGGTCATAAAGCTTAAGCCTATGCTTTTTCTCCCAGCTGTTTTATAGTTTTAGATTTCCTATTAAGATCTATGATCCATTGTGAGTTAATTTTTGTATATTTTGTGAGTTGTGGATCAAAGTTCTTTTTTTTTTTTTTTGCATATCACTATCTAATTCTTCCAGCACTACTTGTTGAAAAGATCCTTTCTCCACTGCATCCTTTTTGAGAATCAATTGTCTATATAAGTGTTGGTTTAGTTCTGAACATTCTATTCTGCTCCATTATTCTATTTTCCTGTTTTACACCAACACCATACTTTCTGATTACTGTAGTTTAAAAAAAAAAAAAAAGGCTGAAAATCAGATAGTGCAAGTCTTCCAACTTTGTTTTTCTTGTTCAAAATTGTTTTGGATATTTGGGATCCTTTGAATTTTTATACGAATTTTAGAATCAGTTTTAAAATTCCTTACATCCTGTTCTGCCAAAATTCCACCCATGTCTTTGGCCATCTCCAAAGCCACATTTTCTGAAGAAGTCTCTCTAGATCCCGGGTGAAAGGAATTTCTGTTTCATCTGTGCTCCAATCACATTTGATAATATTTGATTACATTTATTCATATTTGGCTGGATGTACTTGTGTGATCTTTCCTGCCATATAGTAAATCTCTCAAGATTTGGAATCTTGACTTGGTTCCATCTGTCTGCTGAGAAAACTAGTTCTATGCTTTGCAGGAGTGAGCCCTGCAGTAAGAGGTATCTGCAGCACACATCTAGCTCACTGCTTGCATATCGTCAAGGAATCCTGCAGATTTAGAATTGTTTATTGATTGTTGTCTCCAAGACGGCTCAGCCTTTTTTATTTCTATTGCTACTGCTGCAGTTTCAAAGGAAAATGGGCTAATTATTTTCCAAATATCAAAACATACTGTAATTGAGCTGTGACGCAAATTATGTGCTGCTGTTTCTTAACAAACTGCTTAGTGTTCACAGGTACCTTCACTCATGGAACTTTTGGGAGAATGTCATATCCTCAGAGATAGCAATGCTGTCTTTGGCGACCTGAGCGGTAGTATCTGAACTCACTCCTGCTGTTTTTCCAGTGCCCCCTCTAGCCCTCCTCCAGCCCTCCATGGGGGGCCTGCAGTTCTTCCCTCGAAAATCCTGTTGCTTCTCAGGAAGAATTCCCTATGAAACATATTCATGTCCTTCTTGTGGGGACATTCAGTCCAGAGACATGACAGCAGTGGAAAATGTTTAGACTGCTTTTGGTAGAACGTAAATTCTTCCATACTTGTTAGAAGCAAATCCAATGAGGAAACTGTGTTGGCATCTAACAAATCAGGATAAATGTCTGATGAGGAAGATCAGCTTCCCCATCCCACTCAGGCGTCATGTTGATGTGACGCTCACCTTGGCTAACATTTTCTCCTGTGAGCAACGTGAAGTTCAAGACGTTATGAATGGCTTTTTGTTTTTCTTCCTTAGTCTTTCCACATTCACTGTGTCTGGTGAGATTATATGAATCCTGCTTATTTTCAGCCCAGCACTAAGCTTTTTAAAAGGATCACGTGTTTAAAAGGCTAGTGGACAATTTGTTAGAAGATTGAAATCCTTAGACTTTGGTCCTAGAGTTGAATCTTGGTTACTGGTGAATGAGAATTCCCGTTAAAATTTTAAATTCAGTGATATAAAGTTTTAAAAATAGTTAAATATTAGTCAATTTCATTAAACACTATAGCAGTTATTTACATTTAAGCCTGTCTCTGGGGCAATTTTGCAATGATTCCCTCCCTTTATTGATTCCCTCTTTATCAGAATCCTTGAGAGGTCCCTGTCATCATTGTCAGTATCATCATCATCATCACCATCATCATGGAACTGATTCCTCTGGGAGATTCTAGGAAAATAAAGAGCTGGACGGGGTTATGTGCAGGTCAGTGTGTGCATATAGAGTAAGAACAGTTGTCAGACATTAGATTCAAGATACCCATTCCATTTAGAGAAGAATGTGGTCATGAAATCCTGATGTGCTGAATGAAGGAAGCGATGGGAACAGGGTAGTCAAAGGAAAGGAGGAGGAAGTGAGCGAAGCGGGGAGCATAGGTCCTTGGTTAGGTGATCAGCACATTGGTGAGAATGAGGGGAGTGTGATGGCAGAATCATGTCCCTCCCCGGCCACAGGGTAGCCACCTGTGACGTGTTACTGTACATGGCAAAATGCATGACAGATATTTTAGGACAAAAATCTTAGAGGATTTCTGTCTTCTAAATTGTCTATCAGTTAGCATTTTAAACCCATGATACATTATTAAAGATTAGTGCAGGGGGACAAATAAAAAGGATTCATATAATCCACCAGACATACTGAATGCAGAAAGACTAAGGAAGAAAAAGAAAAAGTCATTCATAAGTGCCTTGAACCATAAAATGCTCATGAGAGGAAATGTTACAAAGGTGAGTGTCACAGACACATCCGTAATGACTGAATGGGATGGGACAAGGGGATCCTGAGATGAGACAATAGGGTGAGTAGCCTGGATTGTCCAGGTGGGCCGAATGTATTCACGGGGGTCCTTAAAATGGAGGACATTTCCCAGCTGAGTTTAAATTCAGAGGGAGGTGTAGCCATAGAGCAATGTTCAGAAAGGCTGCTGACCATGAAACTGGAGGAAGTCGTGGGGCACAAGCTAAGGAAGGTGGGTGACCTCTGGAAACTGGAAAAAAAAAAGCAACAACAAGGAAATATTCTTTTCTAGACCCTCTAGAAGGAAGGAACCCTGCTGCTACCTTGAATTTAGCCTAGTGAGAACTGTGTTGGATCTCTGACCTCCACAGCCATAAGCTGATAAATCTGTGCTGGTTTAAGCTCTTAAGCTTATGGAAATTTCTTACATTGGTAAAAGGAAAATAACAGTGAGCCGTAGTGTAACGGATTAAAGGTATAGGATGGGGTGTGGAGAGGATTCTGACATTTACACCTAAAAAACAACCAGGTGAAATGGGAAGGTGTTTTAAGGAAGACCTACCTGGCAGGGCTGTTAAGCAGACTGGAGCGAGGGGAGCATTGGAGTTAGAGGAATCAATTATATCTCTACCAGAAAAATAAGGAATAAAATGTAACAGGGCTTCAGTGATAGTGGATGTAGGAATGGAAATGGGCAGAGAGATATAAATATTACTTTGAAATTAGCTACAGGTTTGATGACTGCATGTTGGGGAGACTCAGCCGATGTGTGGACTGAATGTTTGCATCCCCTCAAAATCCATATGTCGAAACCCCATCCCCCAGGGTGATGGTATTGGGAGACGGGGCCTTTGGGAGGTGATTTGTAGGACAAAATGAGGTCATGAGTGTAGAACCCTCATGAATGGGATTAGTGTTCTTATACAAGCCCCCAGAGTGCTTGCTTCTCTCTGCTCTCTGGGATATGAAGATATTGGGAAGACAGCCATCTTCGAGCTGGCAATCCTCTCAAGGATACATTGACCTTGAAAGTCTCAGCCTCCAAACCATAAGGAATATGCTGGTTGTTTAAGCCACCCGACCCACGGTAATTTGTTACAGCATCCCAGACTGACGAAGACAGTGGAGAATGCCTCTGAGTTTGGCACTGATTGCCTGGAGAATGCTGAAACCCAGGGAAGTGGGCAGCACAGACGTTTACTCATTTAATCCTGCCAACACAGTAGGAGATAGAGTCTACATATTCCTCGCTACTTAAAAGGTAAGGAAAAAGAGGCACAAATAATAACAACGACAACAAAAACAACAATAATTTGTCCAAGATTCACACAGAACCCCCTGGAGGCAGAGTGAGAATTTATACTCAGGCAGGCTGGCCCCAGAGCCCCTGCTCATAACTAATAAGTCAGATCACCTTGCTTATGTGGATCAGTTTTTTTCAACTGTGATATGAGGGTACTGTGTCCAGTAACTTATAATTTCAAAATACTTCACTGTAACGGAATCATTAGTCACAGGCCTTACAAACCACAGAAACCTACACATACAAAAATAACTCGTTAGGTCAAGATAACCAATAACGTTTTTAAATATTATACCTGCTGGGCCTTTGCAATAAAATGTCTTTTTATAATTCTGTCTGGCTACAGAATAACTTCATAATCCTGCATGTTGCTGGTGGCTCCCATGTTGGACAGCACGGGCCTAGAGATTTTAAATTACTTGCCCAGACTCGCCCAGGAAGCTCGTGGTGGGATCCGAGCTATAGTCTGGGACTTTTCTTCTTATCCAACAAGTCCCTCATGGAAGTTTAGAAGCTTCTTCTTTGGTGCCCAGCTGTCTAGCCGTACTTATAACCACTTGTCAGGTGTTCCAGCCTGCTCCTGAACATCAGCCAGAACCCACTTCTGCCCTATTTTGTCCAGGTAATACCTTCTAGCAACTTCCATTGCCTTCTTGGCATCAGTTCTTAACTGGAAGTGTAGTGGCTAGAAGTGGAAATGTGTCCACATGACAAGTTTTTCATAAACATAGTAGGAGTGGTCAAGAGAATAAAACGTCAGGAAGATGAGTAGAAGCAGGTCATTTAATATACCAAATGGATACTTTCAATGTCTGTGTTTCCGAGTCCAGGCTTGTTCTGCTCCTGCATTACAGGCCAATAAATCAGGAGACCAGGTTTTGGGGCAAGAAATAGCGACTTTAATTTGGAAAGCCAGCTGAGAAATGGTAGAATATTGTCCTGGGGAACCATCACCCCAAGTCAGATTTCAGTCTCTTCTTATATTAAAAATGGGAAGTGGGAATGCTTGGTTGTTGCAAACTTGGTGTATGAATTCTTTGTTGTTAGAATCCTTTGTTCTTGCAGCTCTTCACCTGGGTCACATCCGTGTAAACCTCCAACAAACAAATGTCATTTTTTATTCTGTAACTTGTTATCTTTATGTGAATAGAAAAGTGTTAATATCCTTCAAAGTCAGAGCCTTGAGAATAGGGTCTCCTGTATATTTCAGGCTCTAGGCAACATTGTTTTACAAAAGGTGCAGAACCATCAAGACTAAGCCTAGGAAACAGGGCACAGGGTTAAAGTCAAAGGAACAGATCTAAAATGGAGTCAGATTTTTTCTTTCCTATTTCAGTAGTGCCATGGAGAAGGCAGTTTGGGCAGCTTTTCGTAGGGTCCTGGAGGCTTTCTCTCTCAGCCTCTGTGTGCCTCTGTTGAAAACCCTTCATAGCTATCTGGCCTGCTGGAAAACCACTCCGCCTGTTTTGCCCTGAAGATGTGTTCTGTTTATAACTGATCTCTACTTCTTGGAAAACAACTCAATAAAAACTCAGTTGGTTTTCCACCAGCCATGGGCAGGGGTGAGGAATAGCACTTTATTATTTTATTAAAAAAAAAAAAAGAAGTCTTAAAACAGCACTGGGCACATAGGAGAGAGTCAATAAATGCTTCCTGGCTGAAATCAAAAGTGATAACTCAGTGATTCCATGGTTGCTGTATTTGCTGAGCTTGCTACTATTTGCTCCTTTACACATTTTTTTAACTGAAAAAAAAATACATGCATGTGGTTAAAAAAATTCAAACAGAGCACAAAAATACACAAGTGAAAGAAGTTTTCCCTCATCCTCTCTTCTTTCAGCCCTCCCTGGAGATGCCACTGTTTACAATCCTTTGTGTGTTTTCCAGATATGCTATGCACATTCCGACCTATGTATGTAAATTCCTTTAAAGTATTACTTATTTTTAACTTAAATGGATTTAAATCCTCAAGTGTCTTCTGCCCTGGTAATAGAAAAGAACAAATCTGACTCCATATTAGATCTTTTCCTTTGACTGTAACCCTGTGCTCTGTCTCCTAGGCTTCATCTTGCTTGTAAAACAATGTTGCCTAGAGCAAAAAATATACAGGAGATCCTATTTTGAAGGCTCTGACCTTTAAGGATATTTAACACTTTTCCATTCATATAAAGATAACAAGATACATAATAGAAAATAACGTTTGTTTTGTTGGAGGTTTACAGGTACCTGACCCAAGCAGATAGCTGCATGAACAAAGGATTCTAACAACAAAGAATTCCTACATCAAGAAGATTGCAAAAACCAAGCTCGTAGGAAAGAAGCCTGAATTCTGACTTGGGGAGATGGTTTTCCAGGACATTAGTTTGCCATCTAGGTCTACAGAATGTTGCTACTCCATGCCCCAACACCTGGTCTCCCAACTTACTGGCCTTTCCTGCAATAAGGAGAATGAATTTGGACTCAGTAACACTCCTATCTTCCTAACAAGCTGGGCACTGGAATTGAGGGCAGCTATCCCACACCCAGGGACATACTGTGTGCCCTTGATGGTTCCCCGAGGGTGGGGAGTGGTTTACCCAGGAAGGATGGGGACTATGCACCAACACTCAGGCAGTATGCTCCTTCTGGGATCTGACCTCGTACCTCCCGCTCCCTTCCAGCACAACACCTGGGACAGTGGAGGTAAGGCAGAGATCTTGCCTGCCTGTGTCCCAGAGTGTAAAAGGGGAAAATGTACTCTTTCCAAGGTAGTTCTGAGCGACAACACCTGCGGGTGCTTGGTTCCCAGAGGAAAAGGAAACCCAGCTCCACTTGGGGGCAACGGGTGTGATCCCCATAGGGGTTCTGCAGAGGCCTTGGGTGGAGGGCTGGACCAGGGAGGTAAAATATGAGCTGCGGGCCTTAAAGGGTTAGAGAAGTGTGCAGAGGCAGGACTGTTGCCTCCTTCAGGATACCCCCAGAGTTAAAACTATTTCTCTCCATCTCTGCTACTCTCCTCCACCCTCCATTTCCCTGCCTTCTCTCTGCTCCTCCTGGTCATGTCTCTCCCTCCACTTTTCCCCTTCTCCCGTCCTCTTCCCATCTTCTCCGTCCCTCGCTTCCCCACCTTCTCTCGCAGAACTCGGAGAGGATCGCTGGCCCTCCTGCGCATGCGCAGTCATTGCCAGCTGGATCGAGGGTTGGAAGCTCCAGCTCCGAGCCGGGGATCGGCCCCAAAGCTGCTCAGCTCTTTCGCCTGGTAGGACTTATGCTCCTGCCCCGGCGCCCCGGCCACAGCTGTCCAGGGCCAGGGGTGCACCTGCTGCCTCTCGCCCCAGCCGGGCTCCCCTCAGTCCGCGGCTGGCGTCACGTTCCCCTCTCCCACCCGCGAGTACTCTCCTCCCGGGCTGCCTCTCCTCGGCCGCCGGCCCGTCCCCGCCCCTGGGCGGGCTGTGTCCCGGGCAGGCGAGGTCTGCGGACCCGGATGGGGGTGGGCGGCTGGGGCTGTGGCTGGCCTCCGAGCGGGGCTACAGCCCGCCTCCCCCAACGGATTTCCCTGCCCCACGACCCCGGGGCTGCCCTCCTCTCCCTTTCCCTCTCCCTGGGGACCAGATCAGTGGCGTCTGCGCTGCTCCCCCAGCTGAGTGCCTCCGGCTGTAAACCCCAGATTCTCCTGGTGGAGTCGGGAAAGGGGAGCGTCAGTGCTGAGGGAGCTTCCGTCTCCTCCCTCAGTGTTTCTGCCCCAGGTAAGTACCTTGAACACTTTCACGTGTTATGATGGCGGTGCTTGATGTTGTCACTGTTTTTATAGTGAGAGGGATTACAGTGTTGAAAGCAAGGCTTGGTTCAGTTAAAAATGAGCTGAAGGCATGAGGCTGTGACATCCTCCATCCTTCCCTCTCCCAGGGTGAAACGTGTGACCGTCGATGTTAAAAAAATAGTTACAGTCCCTAAATAGCCCAATCCAGCTAGGGTGTGTTAACAGGAACAGCACCACCAGAGGCTTTGGAGACTCAGGGACATTGCAGTCCTAAAGAGCTCCTGGCAAAATTTGGTTTGTTTTGGTTTATTTGTTCTTCTTAAATTGTGGGGCAGACTAGTTGTATAGAGGGAAAAATAATTGTCAAGAAATATTTTTTCATTTAACATCTTTATTGTGATATTGTTCACACACCATGAAGTCGACCCACATAAATGCTACAATTCAGCAGCTTTAGCATATTCACAGTGGTGCAACCATTAATATTCCAGAACGTTTTCATCACTTCAGAAAGACCAGTGGAAATGAATGACCTATCCACCCCTTCCCAGTGCTGGTTCTAAAGAAGTTTCTTGGCTGTTCCTGACCATAAATTATCTTGTTACCCATAAAAAATCTGGTAGGAAATCTAAACAGAATTGTATTCAAACTGTCTATCAAAGCAAGAAGAATTAATGTCTTTATGGCATAAATTTCTTCTACCCATGAATATATCTCGGACCTTATATTTTCATATTTACAGAGCCTGGCCCATGGGAAGTCCTTATTAATTGTTGGGTTTGTGAATGATGAGATTCTATACATCGTTATTTGCAACTGAAGCCTTTCACAGAAGAGAAAATAAACTCACTGAAGCCAAGTGACTCTCTGATGGTCAGAAAGAGTGACAGCAAGTGCTGGAGTGATCCAGTGGACTTGGTGTTTGTAACCAGAATTCTCCAGCACCTACAGCTAAGGGGATCAGAGTATTCTTTTATTTTTTCTAAATGGCGTTGCTTTTATTTTTACTTATTTTTTAAAATTATTTTTTATTGAAGTGTACTCAATTTAGAATGTCAGTT
This sequence comes from Camelus bactrianus, assembly GCF_048773025.1. NCBI lineage: Eukaryota > Metazoa > Chordata > Mammalia > Artiodactyla > Camelidae > Camelus > Camelus bactrianus. Next base: position 87,800,367 of record NC_133545.1, on the reverse strand, counting down.
TCAGATGTACAGCAGAGATTCAGTTATAAACATATGCATATGTATCTACATATGTTTTAGATTGTTTTTAGTACAACTCATTACAAGAAATTGAATATAGTTCCCTGTGCTATATAGTAGGTCCTTGTCATTTATTTTATATTTATTAATGTGTATCTGTTAATCCCTCTTTTCCTGCCTGCTAACCACAGTTTGCTTTCTATGTCCATGAGTCTATTTCTAGCAGCACCGTTTTTCCTAGTAATATATGCTGGTTGGCTGCTTTCAGTTTCAGTAATTCCACCTTATCTGTGAGCATTTTCCTTCTGGTGGGCCTGTGTGTGGTTTGCACACGTGATATAAGAGTTGTGTATTTGGGAGAACTCCAGGCCTCGTTTAGTGCCTGGTACAGAGCACCCACTGAGCTGATGCTTGAACTGGGAAAAAAAACATAGTAAATGTTGGAATTTCCACTAAGGTTGAGACTTCCAGGATTCTATAACCGGTTTAGCCCACCTTAATTTTGGCTGCACCCATACTGGGTATTTTGGTGGAACTTCATGGTATGGTGGTGTAGAGACGGGGCCTTGTATGCTTCTTCTCTTTCCTTTTTCTAAGACTCATTCTCCTGGGCCTTCCAGATCCTCCCCCAGAAGTGCCCAAGGCTGGCTTGGTGCTGCGCTGAGGCAATATTTGTTAATAAGGCCCTTTCCTCATCTCTTCTGAGCCTCCGTTTCCTTCTCTGCACAATGAAGACTTAGACTAGAAAAGTGCTTTTCACTTTCTTTTAAGCCATGTTTCCTTTGAGAAACAGAAAATACAAATCTCTCCTCCCATTCAACATATACATTTTGACACATCCTCCAAGGAGTGACATAGCTGTTTGTGGAAAATTGAAGTGATTGTGATTCCAGGTGGCACAGAAAAGACTCTTCAGACATTTACTGCAGGGAGAGGGCAGGAAAGGGGCAGTTCATCCCACTTTCTAGTGTGAACACTCGAACAGGGGCTTGGGTTTAAATACAGTGTCCGACGTGGCCTCTCTCTAATCTTTTTTTTTTGCCTGTCTTTAATCTTGCACAATTTGATAAACCTCTCTCCCTCAGTTTCTTAATGCGTCAAGTTGGGGTGATAATAATTTAAGTCTTTTGTGAAATATTATACACATAAGACATTTGTTTCTCGGTAGAAACAAAACCTGCGAGAGAATCAGGGATTTCTTTAAAAAAAAAAAAATCTTGTCCACAGCACTCTGTCTGTGTCTATTTTGAAGTTCCTTGAGGGTGAGTGTTGGGTCTAAAGTCCATCGTGGGACAGGTGGCCCATGGGTCTGTGTGCCGCAGATTGCCCCCTCCTCCCCAGGCCTCTTCCTCTCAGTCCAGGATGAAGTTCCCTAGTAGATATACACAGAGATCTTGTGGAAATGGCTTTTCATTTTATTGTTTCATGAAGAAGGGCTGACATCATGATCTCTGTAGTCAGGTTTTGGTGACCTGAAGGCTATGCAATTACGTTTTTCTATTTAATAAAAAGAAAAAAATACAAGTACAAAATTAGACCTACGGTGGTGGCAGGGGCTCTTAAAAGTGGGGACCATTAGCTTTGTTAGTTTCAGGTGCAGGGGCCTCTGGCCATGAGGACACATCATTGTGCTCTGAAGTTGGAGGGACCAGTGGGCTCAGTGGGAATGTTTACTGAGTGTATCTCATGGGCTGGGCATTGACCTATTTGTACTGTGTGTTCCTTATTTGAGACAGTGAGCTCATTTATCCTCAATAGCCTCTTTAATAAATTAGACATTTTATTTTGAGATATATTGCATATTCCCATGTAGTTGTAAGAGATAATATGGAGAGGGCCTACGGACATTTTGCCCAAGTTTCTTTAAAGGTTCCATCTTGCAAAGTTGGGATACAATTCAGTAATGACTCACTAACCCTTTGAGGTTTGTGTTATTGCCCTCATTTCTATTCATGATTAAACTGGGGTTAAGAGGAGCACACAGGCCTGCCCAGGTCACCCATGGTTAGTGTAGAGTCGGGTGAAACGTGGGCTTGGGATTTCCAGGCAGTACCATCATGATGCTCTGTGGCAGGGAGCAGCATTCACTTTGCTTGTTTATTCATTCATTCAACAAGCATTTATTGAGTAAACTCTGTGGGTCAGATGCTATCATAGGTTTATCTGATTCTTCAGCAGTATGGAGAATCCGGTAATGTTTCCTTCTTTTTTTTTAAATCTGAGAAAATTAGCTCTGAGATGTTATAAACCGCCCAAAGGAAATATAGCTCATAAATGAGGGATAGTAAATTTGTACAGTTCCTTCTTCTTATGCAGGTGGTACCCTAGGCATTTTACATTTGTAAAATTCCATAATCCAGATATATTCTTGTAAGGCAAGGATTTGTTTTCAATTGCAGTATACTCATGTTTACAATGTTGTGTCAATTGCAAGGTGTTTTTTTTTTTCTTGAATTTGGAATTCAAAAAATATTTTTTGAGGGGGGTAAATAGGTTTATTTATTTTTTTCATTTTTTTTAAATGAGGTACTGAGGATTCAACCCAGGACCTCATACATGCTAAGCATGTGTTCTACCACTGAACTGAACCTTCCTCCCCAAAGCAAGTTTTCTTATCAAGTATTCTGCAGCTTAGGAGTTCAAATAAATTGGAGTTGAAATCCAGGTCTTTTGATCCTACTGTGTTTCTTTGCATTATATCCTGCTGAGGGGTGTGGAAGCAGTTCCTTTATTCATTCCTTTATTCAGCAGTTTTGAGCACTGACTTTGCATCAGGGCCTGGCTAGGTGCTTGGAAACAGAAAACAAGAAATGACCCTTTCTACAGAGGTCGGAAGCCTAGACCAAAAGCTGCGTAATGTGATCCGACCTGCGGTAGCCATGTGCAGATGCTGAGGACAAACTGTACCCCCGGCTTTGCTTGGGCTTCCCCTGCCTTCTGACTGGTACACACCAGGTCACCGCAACCCAGTGAGGCCCACAGCCCGCAGCACAGTATGTACCTCTGTCTCCTCTTCCCTGTAGTCAGGGCCTGCAACATGAGCATCCCTGACTACGTGCAGTGTGCTGAGGACCACCAGACTCTCCCCGTGGTGGTCCAACCCGTGGGGATCATCTCAGAGGAGAATTTCTTTTGCATCTATAAGCGAATCTCCTTGGTGAGGCAGATCATCCCTTGCGGCTCTCAGTGGGCACTCTGTATCCACTACAGTCACCACTATGCGCCCGAGAATGGGTGGAGCGACTTCCAGACCCACCGCAAGGTCGTGGGCCTTGTCACCATTACCGACTGCCTCTTGGCCAAGACCTTCGAGAAGCTCCATGTACAGAGGAGCTGTATGGCACCATGCTCTATAACTCTCGGCTCTTTGTCTTTGTGCTGCATGGGGAGGTGGCCGAGCAGCCGCGCACCGACATGGCCTTCAATTTACGAGGACTGCAGGGTGGTGGAGAAGAGGATCGAGGACTTCACTGAGTCTCTCTTCATCATGCTCAAGTCCAAGTGGCTGGACTGTGCATCCGACAAGACTGGGGACAAGATCCTCCTGCTCTACATCCTGTTTGAGAAGGAGGACTTCGTGGGACTGGACACAGAGAGCAGGAAATTCTACCTGGATGCCCGGCCACCCTGGCTATGTGAAGGGTTGCTTCCCTACATCCAGAAAGGGATCAGCAAGGAGGGCTGTCTTGTAGCCAAGGCGTGAGGGAGGTGAAACCCGCCGGTTTTCAGACGTTTAAAAGTGAATCCGCCTTTGTTTCAGAGAGATTCTTTTAGAGTTATTATGGACACTTACTCCCGCTTTTCAGCCAATTCCCCTGGTGTGACCCCTGGAGTTGCTGTCCAATAGAGTAGCCAAAGCCACTGATGCTAGGAGAGCTGGGGAGGAGGCTGGTCTGAGCTGAGATGTGCTGTAGGTCAAATGCACATCAGACGCTGAGACTTGTCTAGTAAAAAGAATGTAAACTATCTTGTTTCTTTCTTTATTGATTACATGTCAAAATGATAGTATTTTACATACTGTAGAATAAGTAAGGTATGTTCTTAAAATCAGTTTCTAGGGTTTTTTTTTGGGGGGTGTTATATTTTTAAATGTGGCAACTGGGAAACTTTCTTTACATGGCAGTCATTTCATTCCTGTTGGACAGCCTGTCCTGGGACAGTCTTATCCCTTTGCTTATAGATGTCATGCTGAATCCTGAGATGCAGAATGAGGTGCTGGTTGAGCTGGGGGTGGAGCCAGTGTCTCCTCCCTCCCAGGTCCAGCACCTGCACGGCTCAGGCACTCTCTCCCGGCCTGACACCACCATGCCAATTTAGGACAACAGAAACACTGCCAGGGGCTTCCAAATGAGCTCCTTAGGCAGAGAAAGGCGTGTCACAGAGAATGGGGCACAGCAGGGAAAGATTCGTCCTCACTTTGTCCCTGTGATTAGGTCAACGGACCCACTTTGCTTTGGAAGTGCAGACGAGCTCTTCTGGGCTGCCTACCCCCCCCACCTTCTGCTCTGTTTCCCTGTGTATCTATCGAGATGTCCCTCGGGCAGAAGAAGGTGAGATGCCTTTGACGAGAGGTGGTCCCCCTTTGCTGGGGAGAGTGTGGGAATCTGTGTCCCCCCGACCTACGGCCTCGGGCCTTGAGTCTGGAGAGGGCTCATGGCGGTCCCACAGGTGACGGTCAGAGGGCCTGGCACGTGCTGCCGGGCCTGATGTGGAGGAGGTTTTCTGCGATTCTCTGTGAGTCTAAAATCAGATTCTACTTTCTGGTTGTTGGTAAGTTGGAGGAGAAGATGCCAGAGAATTGATAAAAAGATAGTCCAGACCAGTCCTGTGAGTGACAGGCACAGGGGACCCGAGTCCCACCTACTTGTGGTGCCCGGCGGGTTCTGGATGAATTTTCACTTCCTACCCGGACATACTTCTATGTCTTAAGGAAGGGGTGAGGCATGTCGTGGCCATGACCTGTACTTGTCCTCGCAGGGCCCCGTGATCTACACGGCTTTCTCCCCTTCTGCTTCTTGTAGATGAGCTGGCAGATGTAGTGGCCTGGGCAAAGCTGAGGGCACAGATGCCAGCACCGTGCCACTCCCAGGCTGGCTCCATTCCCGACACGTGTCACCTCCTGCTGAGTCCCCAGGCATCAGTCAATGTCGTTGCATTGGTGCAACGTATGCAGGGACCACCTTCTCCCCCTGGACAAAATGGTGGGTGAGCAGTGGAAGCCTGGAGCCCTGCCCCAGCCCCCTTACCAGTGCCTCCTATTTTGTCACAGGAGGCACTGGTGACATGTTTACTCAACAACTGCTTGGCTCTGAGTCTGCAGACCCACCAGAGAATGCCAGCTTGTTTTTGCCTTTTGAAGTGTGTCCTTGGGATTTGGCGGAGTAGCTGGTTGTGTGCTTAGCCCATAGTGGTTGACACTGTCACCATTGTTTACCCAGAACCTTGTGTACCAGGCATGGCTCCCAGCATCAAAATACAGCAGCGCATTAAACCTCCCTCCTGGTGGGTCTGTCTGTTTTGGTACCGTAAGGGCTCAACCAGCATCTGAACGTCAGTGAGATAACGCGGCCAGTGAGCTCGGGTCAAGTAAGTTCTCCTCCAGTCACTTTTACTCCATTGTTGCTTTTACTATTCCACAGTCATTAATTTTTTAAACAATGCTTTGGTGCAGGAACAGAGCCTAATTCTGTCCTGTTACTCTTGATGGGAATGAGTAAAATTGTCCAGCTTGAAATGCGACCACATTTTGTAGCTCCAAAGCAGTCTACACGCATCTAGGTGAAGTTTAGGTTTGGGGAGCTGACCACGTTGGGGTCCCCCGGCAACGCCGCTCGCCTCAGGCCCCTGCCTTCCCTGGAACAATAGGTGAGGGTGGGTCTCACCGTCCCCTCATCCCTTTCCTCACCAAACTCACGTAAATTCTTGTAATTGCTCTCAGTTATTTTTGTTCTCATGTGTTTCTAATTTTCGCTGTTCCTCTTTTCCTTTTTCTATTTCCCTTTCTATCTTGTACTGCCCTGTGAGCATGTTGTTGCGTCTGAAAAGTGGGCTGTGCACACCCTGCATTGGAAATAGCCAGATTGGCCTCCGTGCTGTCCCCATCGCTTTAAAAAGCAAAAACTTAATAGTTGCCTTGATCCATATATTATCATAGTCATCTTTTTCTTTTCTAGTTTTTTGGAATTTTTGCTTTGTTAGCACATCTCCACTGGTGTTTGATACCTGTTAAAATCCTTGCTTTGAGGAACCAGTTTGGTCCTCCTTATGTTTGGTGACAAATGCGCCCTTATTAAATTTGTTTGATTGTTTTGAAGAAGTGAGATGTGAATTGATTTAGGCGGCTGCTGAGGGATTTTTTTCAAGGAGTATTTAAACTTGGAAAGTCAAAATCTGCAGCATCTTCCTTGATTCTGGCTTTTACACAAACGTGCTTGGCACGCGGTTCCGGGCTGTCGCTGTGTGACGTGCGTGACGGAGCTTCCTGGCCAGTGGTCACTGGTGAGAAAGTGGCAGGCTCGAGGGTGAGCAGCTGCAGGGGATGCTGTTGGAGGAAGCAGTCACCGGTTTTTTGTTTTTTGTTTTTGCATTCACCTTCCCCGTGCCATTTACTTTATTTTGCCTTCATAGAGAGGCAGGAGCGGGTCTAAACTCCATGCCACTCTTATTTTCCCTTTACGAGGCTGGTTTTTCTTAGTATCAGAACAACATGGCCTTCTCCTAAGTAGCTGGCTCACTTGGATCTTGTGGACACAGGGACCACTAAAGGGGACCGTAGCTTCCTCTCCGCTCCAGCCAGTGGGCATTCAGAGCCGGGTCTGTGGTTTGCCTCAGCAGCCGTGCAGGCCTCCCTGAACCAGCCTTTACTATTAACCCATGTTGGCAGTAAATAGCTGACTCGGTGTCTGTTGCAGCTGACGTCCACCACTGACGGCCGTGTCGTTACTTTGCGGTAGTGAGTCTCCAACACCCTAGTCAGCTGTGAAGTGACCTTGCATTCTCACCCACACCCTGGTTCATCTCACCCGGGAGAAGTGTTTCGCCACCACCGTCATGCCGGCCATGAGACATTGTTTCTCCATTCATGCCCTGGTCCAATTGTGGACACTTCATCCTTCACTGACATGGTCTCGCTTGAGAAAGGCCAGACGTTCTGAAAGAGCCCATCACATTCTGGGGGGGAACAGAACAGAAGAATCGCAAGTAGGAGTCTAGGGTATCTGGGTTGGAAAATGCAGGCTGGGATCTGTGAAGGCTGGGCTGTGCCCTGAACACAGGCCTTTCCCGTGGCTCCCGAGAGCCCAGGGGTCGGAGTGAGAACAGCCTTGCCTGGGTTCCCCCATCCTCATCTGCTCACTGGCAGGTGTGACTGCTAACAAGGAACTCCCCCAAACCTTGGACCCTTCAAAGTTCAGACCACAGGAGAACCTTGAGTCCCTTCTCCTGGGCCTCCTTTGTGAGAATCCAGTGACTTCTGAGGTGACCAGAGGCAGGAGATGCCTCCCCCTCCAGGGAGCTCTCTTCGGAGGACTGTGACGCACTGCACCTTGCTGTGAGCTTGTGGGGTTCCATCCGTGGTCCTTGCAGAACCAGACTTGAGACTGGCTTAGCAATAGAAATGACAAGACTGAATCCAGGGCAGGGCCGGGGGGAGGAACAGGGGAAATTGAATGTGACCTCAAAAACCTAGGTGGGTTCTGGGTCTGTTACTAAAATCGGGAGCCTGGGAGGTACCTGCCAGGAATCGAACTCTAGAGTAAATGGTGGACATGAGGCATTTTTAAGATTCCATTTGTCATCCAAGTTAGGACTTCAAAGAGGCACTCGGGTCTATGGCCCCGGGGCTCATGAGAAGGAGCCGGAATAGAGATACACGTTGGGGGTTGTCATTCTTAGCTGGTGTTCACAGCCGTGCAGGTGGATGAGCTCATCTCGAGAGGTGCAGACTGAGGCTGAGGCGGGGCAGGGCTGTGCCTTGGTTGGAGGAAATCCCAGACCATGCAGCTTTGGTGTGTCACTCAGTGGCGTTTGGGATTTTCAGAGCAATGGCATTTATCCTTAAGGGTCTTGGGGGTGGGCAGGGCCACCCAGGAAGAAATCTGAACGGAGGGTTGTGGCCACGCTTGCGCGTCTGGGGATGATGCAGAGGCTGCATGGTCCAGGAGGGGAACCTCCTCGGAAGCTGGAGTCGGAGTGGGGAGTGGGGAGAAGGTAGTCACACTCACCTGTGAGGGAGGGACAGAGGCCTAGGGAGTCTCCACCCTAGTGGACTCTCTTTCCCACGAACAAAAGGCCAACAGACAGAAGATTTGAGGTGAGAAGGGGCGGGCGCTGGGAGAGGAGCCAAAGTGGAGAATGGTGGTTGGACAGTTTTGGAATAGTCTTCCTCCAAAATAGAGTTAAAAAAACCCAGACTCTTAAGAACATTGATAGTGAAGTTGGAGGAGATAGTTCTTTTTCTGGCCTCCTAAAGGTAAGGCATGTATCCGGGGATACACAGAAGAATCGGGCAGTCTGATCCGGGGGCTTGACCCTTACCAGGGGGAACAGTGCAAGTTTAAAGGGAGAGAAGGGCAGTGGAGGGAAGCTAGTCAGGCCCCGTGTCAGGTACCAGTCGGCAGCACTACTTGCGTGTTGCATTCTCATCCATGCCTCCCAGGTGGGCGGTGGCAGCCCCCTTTTGCAGATTGGGATCCTTCTCAGAGGGGTTAAGGAATTAGTCCGTTTAGCGGCTAGTCAATGCTGTAGCAGGATTCAAGCAGGGCCTTGTCAGACTTCAAGGGCATGTTCTATCTACTAATTCCGGTACCTCCCTGTTGTACCTGGATTGGTGTATTGGGTCAGTTTTGGAGCCTTTCACAAAAAGTACGATTTAAGTGCCTCAGGACTGTTTCACAAAGCTCAGTGTTTAATGGTTCAGAAGCACCGCAGTGATTTTCGCCCCACAGAGGTAAGGTCTTACTCCTTTGACGCTGACGTGGCTGCAAATGACGTACAGGTGCAAAACCAGACTTAGCAGCTTCTGAAGGGAAACTCTCCAGTTCTCCCTTGATAGGCTTTCTTCCACGGGATGTAACCTGCAGCAACGTAGATCTGAGCTTTCCGTATGGAGTGAGGTTTTGATATCCAAAGTTAGCAAAGAAGGGTCAGATGGAGAAAATCGACGTTAACAATTTATTTTGGGGTTTCATTAGACAAGATGCACTATCGCTTAATGGCCCATATAACGTTTGTAATTGAGTACAGAACATTGCATTCCTTACTTTCTAATGAGAGCTGTCTTGCAACGTAAGGTTGTCTGCTTTGGAACTTCAGCTCAGCCACTAGGGCGCCTGTCAGTGTGTTGGTGTGATTGTATTTACATAGTGCATGTAATCTGGGCTTCCTCAGCCCCAAACACTCCAGTGCAGAATCATAGGCTGTAGGCATCACTTAGTTATACAAATACTTCTACAACTATATGATACAAAAAAAAAAAAAAAAAGAGAGAGAGAGAGAGAGATTGCCTTTATCAAAGTTCCTTTGATTTTAACTGCAAACTGTTGTTGAGCAGCTCTGGTTTCCTTTGGATATGAATATGTACATTTCTTTGCATGTAACTTGGATTTTAGACTAGAACACCAACCTCTTGCTTTCCATGAGCCACAAAACTCATAGCCAAATGACATACGTTTTATTCTTTTATTTTATTCTTTTCTTCTGAGACAGAATCCTTGAATCTGGGACTTGGGCTGTGATTTTGCTTTTTGCTCTTCCCACCCATCTTGTCGTCTCAGTCCTTTTCCCACGTGGCCTCCAAGAGGTCATGGTCTCCGAGGAGCAGGTGGACAAACACCAGTTGGTCGCCAAGCAGTCCTGCTGTAGAGGGAGCCCAGCCAAGAGCTAAAGGACATCATCAGAGAGGGCTTCCTTGAAGAAATGGGCTCTACATTCAGTTATGAGGGCAGAGTAAGAGTCAGCCAGGAGAAGGAATCAAGAGGGTAACTCAGGTGGCAGGAGCAGCCCGGGTAGAGGCCTGGAGGCTTGTGGGGTGGGGACTCGGGGAGAGTGCACTGTGTGGTCCAGGGTGGAGGGTGCCCCTGCTTGGAAGGACCCTGCAGTGGGCCTAGGGATGGAGGGCTTTGGAGGAGCTTGGTTTTTTACTAGAACTGACACAGAAGAGGCAGTGAAGGGTGTCAGCAGAAAGTGACCTTCAGGAGAGGTACTCCTGGTTTTGCTTCTGATGTTCTACAGAAAGAAGGGGTCGGGGTGGGCGAGAGCAGCTCTGCTCGTCCCTTTGAGACCCACCCCTTCATTCATTTATTCATAACACATGCAATTCTGAGTGTCCAGGGGAGAGAGGGTGGACTCACAGTATTAAGCAAAATGTATTGCTTCTTGAGAGCTTAGCAGTGTCAGAAGTTGTCTTAGAGTAGAATGTTCTAGGAACACAGCAGGGGCACCTAACCCAATGTGCAGAGGTTCGAGGGAAGGAAGGCTTCCTTGACAAACAGTCAAAATGAGCCTGGAGGCAAGTGGGAAGTAGCAGCAGGTCAGGGGGCACCTGAGGTCATTGGGGACCTGGGTACTGAGGTGAGGCTGGGCGAGCAGGGTCAGGGGTGGGGCTAGAACTCTACCAGGGAGCCTCTGAAGGGTTTGAAGTGGGGGTGATGTAATCAAATTTGTGCTTTGGGAAGGCTGTCCTGGCTCTGTGTGTGTGTGTGTGTGTGTGTGTGTGTGTGTGTGTGTGTGTGAAGCGGGGAAGAGGGGGAGAGTGCCACCAACTGGGAGGGTCATTAGAAGACCATTGACAGGCTGGGGGACCACCAGTGGGAGAGGGGCGTCGGGGTTGCTTGGGGACATCAGAGTCATTGTGGATGCCGGATTTCCTCATGGGGAGGGCTTATTAACGGGGACCCCCTAGCGGCACCTTGTGGCTGGAAGAAAACGGATGCAGCCAGGTGGACTTTTCTCTTCTTCCCTGCCTTGTGTGATGATCTTAGCTCAGCCAACATTTGGAACAGAAGAGCTAAGTTTCAGGGTAGTCCAGGAGTTTGTTGAGCTCGTTCGAGTGAGATCTGATAGGATTTAGGCTTGTGTTGAGATCTGCATGTTCACTTAGCTATAAACGTCCCGTCTTTTGGATTTCCATAGGGGTATTTATTCTTGATAAAGATTGCTTTCTTGGTGAGAGGAAATTTAATACAGCTGCTGTCTTTCTCAAAAAAAAATCTTATCTTTTAAGAAATTTAATATTCAAAAGAATAGCAACATTTAAAAATGATAAAGTAAGGCTTTGGTGTACTTTCTTTGGTTTCTGAGTTAATGTAGAGGTAGAGCCTTTGCATTACTTAAATAGCACATCCTTGTCAGTATTTAAAAAGCTGTTAGTGAGCGCCCCAGGCCCCACTTCTCAAAGCATCATTAAATCTTGCTCTGAAATAGTGAAGTCATAAAGTTCTTGTTGGCAGAAGCCAAACAGTTGGTTTATAATGTGCAGGATAGCACCCTTTATAAAATAATAATAGGTTCAAAATTAAGACAGTGGAAGATAATTGATATTTTTAAAGCTGAAACATAAACTCTCTTGTGTTAATGTTGCAACTGGAAATTTCGAAAAGAAAAATCCTACTGTAATATCATCTACGTGGAATACATATATGTCTATCACGTTTGCAATGTAACTGCGCAGTGGTTTTTGAAGTCAGGACCATTCCAGCTGAGATACTGGCAGTGATGCTTGCTGGTTTTCAATGGAAGACCCTAAATTTGCCTTCTTAGCTTTATTCTTTTCTTTTCTGTTCTCTCTCTCTCTATCTATTTCTTTTTTTTTTTTTTGTAGTGAGAGGGCTCAGTAGTGCTTTGCCAGCATGATTTTGGGGCAATTTGGGGGCAGATATCGTGCACAAGCAGTGACATATTTCCATGCATTTTACTTTCCAGACATCACCATGGAACATGTGGGGGTTTGTGCCTGCAGGCCGGGATGCTGCAGGACTCCCTGGTCCATCACCGTTATGTCTTGGAGCTGCTCCAGCCAGTGAATGACTTTCTGTGGCTTGGAGGTAAGGTGATCTGATGCAGATGATCAGATGTGTAACTAAGTACTGTTACTTGAAATAGAACACCTATCAAAAATGGCTCTAAAATACAGGATGAGGGAGGAGAATTGGCTGAGCTGCTTGCATGGGGAATATTCTCAGGTGACTCCCTCATTGTGTCTCCTGTCACTCCACACCCCCCCTGCCTTGCACGGCAGTCATGCTGAAGCAAGCATGCACTTTCTCAGAAACGCGCTGAATTTCCTTGTGCCTCTGTTTGTTGGCTTTTATTTTTTGAAAGCACATCTTGCCCTTTGCTTAAATGCCATCCCTGCCTAGTCACCTCTTACACTCATTCTTCTGGACCTTGTCCATACATAGCTGCTGAATGGATGAACAGAATGTAGTATCTCCATGTAGTGGAACATTATTCAGACGTAAGAGTGAATAAAAAAGAAAATAATAATATAGGGGAATATGAAAATGGCCACCACTTCTGGGAAGTCCACCCTGACTGCTCAACCCGCTCTATTCCCTTTGAAACCCAATCACTTATGCTCCTCTCTACTCTATTTGATAGTACTTACCACCTTCTAATAAACTTTAACACTTTCAAAAAAAAAAAAAAGAGAGATGCTGATACCACTTCAACATGGACGAACCTTGATAACAGCACGTTAAGTGAAAGGAAGCAGACACAAACGGCCACATATTGTTGACTTCAGTGATCTGAAATGCTCAGAATAGGCAGAGGCAGAGAGCAGGTGATGGTTGCAAGGGGCTGGGTGGAGTGGTGTTGGGGAGTGACTGCTAGTGACAGGGATGTTCTTCTGGGGTGATGAAGTGTTCTGGAAATAGATGGTGGTGAGTGCTGCACAACCGTGAGTGTTCAGAATACTGTTGAGCGCTGTCTCTGGGAGTGCCTGTGGTTGGGGGCGGCTTTATTTTGTTCTCATACGTGAAGAGTCATCTTGTGCTGAGGCCATTCTACTCCTGTGAGTGGTGAGGCTCAGAGACTTTGCAGAGTCATGTGTTATTTTCCCCCTTGCTGAGTGTAAGCAAAAAAATTTTAAGCTTGAGAAAATGCTCCATCTGCAGAAATGTCTTTCAGTTTTGCATGGTGTAAAAATCTTGAGAGATTTTTAATCGTTGAGGACAGCCTGTGGGGGGAAACAGCCCGTGAAGCCTGGGTGACACTGGGAAGAGCCTCGCTTCCATCCCTGACAGGGGTGGGGATTTCACCCCCGTTCAGGCAGTGAAGTGCCCAGACCCGTGAGCGGAGTTGACAATCGTGAATATTTACGTGTATCCGCTGCTTCATCTTGGATATTAATTTCAAGCTGAGTCAGTTTGTGGCGGCAGCCTCATCCTACATCAGGAATCTATAGTATCTGCTCTTTGAGGTGAAGACCTGACAGACTTGATTATTTAACAGTCTCCCTTGAATTGATATCTCAGATTCCTTTGTCAATAGTAAAACAGCAGAAATATAGATGTCCTTTAATGCCGATGTGACCTGGAGCAGGTTTAGTCTCTGTGCCTCAGTGGCCTTATCTGTGGGTGTGGAAGATGATAACAGTGTTTCCCTCAGAGGGGCTGGTGAGGGGAGAGTGAGGAGCACAAAGGGAGGACTTACACGAGATGCTCATGAATGACAAAATTTAGTGCTCTCAGCCTGGTGAGGCCTCAGGGGCAGAGATGGCCGAACAGAGCAGTCCTAGCCGGAGCTCAATCCGTTGTTGGCAGCTGTTATGATCAGTATCACCACTGTGGGTTATCAGGCAGTTTTAAGACTTTGTAATAGGAATTCATGAGTAATGTTAAAAGATTAGACAACTCAGATCCGGTTTACATAGTTCTCAAGATTTCCTATGAGAAATGGATATTTTTTCCCCATCTTAAATCTGAGTTGAGTCTCTAAAAAAATTCTGTATTCCTCCATCTTTTTGATTTAATTCTCCATTTCTTGAAAAAAAAAAGTCTTTAAATGGCGTTACTGGTGTCTGAACTTAGGGTCTCATGCATGCTGAGCACATACTCTCTCAAGTGAGGTATAATCTCCCCCGTGATTTTTTTTTAAACTTTTCTTTCTTAGTATTCAGAGGTTAGAGGCCTCTAATTCTTTTTCTGGAGACATGTCCATGAACTTGTAAATCTATAATTAGTGGACAAAAATTGGTTTATGAAAAAATTCTATAAAACATTCTGCAATCCATTCAAAAGGAAATGCTCATTGACATAAAATGTTTCTCCTTTATGGTGATTTCTAATTTTTTGTCTGCCTTAACTTATTAAAAGTAATCCTCATCATCATAATGACCAAGCTTGCTCTGAGTGGACACCTCCCTAAGGCTAAAATGCTTTCCTCATATTTTACCTCATAGCAGGTGTTTAAGGGTAGGCATCAGTGTCTCCTTTTTTGCAGCTGAGGGATTGAGAAATGGGGCAGCTTGTCCAAAATCTCACACAGCTGGCGCTGGCAGACTCAGGGCTGGAACCCAGGCTGCACAGGATGCTTTCTCAATGTCTCCTCTGATCAGCCCCGTGTTGAGTGGTTTCCCGAACTCCTGTGAGTCCATAAGTGAACAATTTTAGCGGTCTCAGTTTGATGAAGCCTTCAAAGGAGAGACACCAGTGAGAATGTGAGACAGAGTGGCATAAATTGAAATTGTACATTTTCACAAATGTTGCATTCTCAGGCAATGGCTTAAAAAGTTTATATTTTTTTATTTTAGTGCTCTGTAAACACTAAAAACAAAATATTAAAAATGATTATAGTGCAAAATAGGAGTGGGCTTTGAAAGTCCAACCATTGCTAATGATGTTGCTTGTTTTTCTCTAGTGGTGCTTATTGACAGAAAAATTTACAAAGACTGATTTGGTTCTATGTAGTCTTAGTATGGAGGAAAGATTTGTCAGTGAATATTGTAAGTAAAATCTTTACTCTTTTCTTTCCTGATGATGAATATGTAAGTTGTTTTCATGGCTTAAGTACATTTCCTCATTTGTGAAATTTGAGTGATGCCGTTTACCTTGTTTGACTGTGAGATGTAGACGCCTTGTATACGAAGCACCCAAGAGCTTCTTAGTAAAAATATGCTTTCACAAGGACAGATAGTTTAGAAGGATCAACACTGAATACTAAAGAGGGTGGCTTGTTTCTGATGCATATTCAATATGCATATATATGAATATATGAATATGGCTTAAAGTAACAAGGATACAGGGTTTTGGGTGTGTGTGCAGTATGAAGGTTTAATGAAATCTGTATCATTCTAGTGAGACAGGGACTAGTTAAATCACTTTAAGCAGACGGCCTTGAAGATTATTTACACAGAATATGTGTTGTTACAACTCAGAATTCATGTTGCCGTGTAACCATCCACTCAGACATTTAAATTCGTAGAAATCTGACCAGAACTATTAAGTTTAGAAAAATCCACATTGATCATTTTAAGGGAATAAGCTTCTTTCTTTTGTGATTAAAGAAATTTTGATTTATTTTTCTGAATGCTTAATAGGTTTTAAAATATCAAAACATTGATTTGACATGTCACTTTTTTTAATAGAATAAATCTCATGCTGTTTTAATGTGCAAATAAATGTTTTTGTATTTCAATACACTTGTATGATTTCCTGGCTCTTTGAGAAGTATTTTGCAAGATACTTAGATTACCTACTTTTGGAAAAATACAGACGTGACTTTTATGAATAGAGGTCTAGTACAGATCAGTTGGTTTTTGCTACAGTGCATGACATGAGGCCTAGGAGAGAGAGCTTTGCTGCTGATTGCCGGAAGGACAGGTCCCAGACCTCAGTCTCCCCTCCTGTAAAATGAAGTGGCTGGACTGGATTCTTTCCTCTTCTAAGATGAGTTTCCATGAGCCTGTGTCTTTTGTTTATATTCAAGAGTATTAGCAATGTCAGATTAAATACTGAATACCCCTCCCTTCCCCGAAGCAAACTGCAGTATGTGCTACATAAGCTTTTAGTTATCTGATTCTTGTTTCTGATTCAACAGGCAATTTTTGTGTTGCATCTTTCCCGGCAACCTGGAAGGTCTTTTTAGCCATAGGAGGCGCTGTTGCACCTTCATACAGTCTTAATTTTCCTGTTTGTAAAAGAAGGCTTAACAAATATTTTTTTGCTTTGATTCCTTTGCTTAGTGCTTCAGAATAGCACAATGTCCATTATGTCTGTCTACCTGGAAAAATTATTCTGCTTATATCTTTGTTTTATTCTGTCATCTCGCTGTGAACATTTCAGACTTGCTGTGCAAACAATGGCAAAATCAGTCTTTTATTCCAGTGTTAGCAACCAGTGAGCCGGGATTTTATAAAGCAGCTAGAAGCGGCCTCTTGAGCACCTTAAAGCTGAAAAGTGTACTGAGTTCCCTGAGTATTGACCCAGCCGCTGTGTGTCATTAGGTGGGAGGTGATTTTGTACATAGAAGAAGGGGTGTAGTGATTTGACTTGGGTTTGCGTGCACGCGCTGCCACTGAGCCACGTGAGCCTGAGTCAGTTTGTTCTGAGTTTCTCCCTCGTCTGTGAGATGGGGATGCTCGTATATGCTTTGCAGAATTGTGAGAATCAGAAATTATGTAAATTGTTTAGCACAGTGGGAATGTCAAAGGGCTCATAAAGTTTAGCTCCTGTTTTGTATGAAGCCATCATTTTACAGTCTTTGGCAATTACTAAGAAACAGGAAAATAAGAAAAGCTGGTTTTATGATGAAAGTATTTGAGGAGGTTCCATAGTTCCTATACCCATAATTTAGCATCAGCAAAGTCAGGACCGTTACGCAGTCACCCTGAAACAATGTTAAGCCACAGAATTTTTTGGTACTTCATATATATTGGGGCTTAAGTGGACCCAATACTTATACACATGTTTTCTCCAGCAGCCAACTGAGAGATGACACAGAAGAACAGACAGGCGATAAATGTCTCCTTTATTACTGATGAAGCCACATTCTCCATGAAATACAGGGCTGTGGGAAAATGCGTGTCATGATACTGTGTCCCAGAATTAGAGACTCATGCAGTCCCAGTTAGCTCTGGGCCACAGCGAGCCTTCCCTTAAGATGATCTGCCCCATCCTGCACAGGGCTGCCCTGCCATGGAGCTGAGCATCCCGGGTGCTTCCCAAGGGTGGCCAACACTGGAGGGAAAGGAAAGGTTTCATATGCCCTGCTTGTCTCTCCAGACTCACACCTCAATCTGTTATTGTGAAGAGTGCTAGCCATTGGCCAGGGGTCAGGGGTGTGAAGGGGGAAGCACTCTCCATGGACCAGAGGAGTGTGGAGGAGGCATCCCTTCTCTCAGTTTAAACAGGTGGTGGGATGCAACAGAAGGGTGCTCCCCAAGAGTTTATAAGAGGGGAAATAAGGATTTCCTTTGGGACTCAGACTAGACATGAAACACAGAAGATGATTAGTAGGGAGACTTGTAAATCACTTTCTTATTAAATTCACATTTGTTGAGCACCAAAAATGTGCTACATTCTTTTCTGAGCGTTTTACAGAAATGAATCCTTCAAACTTCACAACAAGTGAGTAAGGGATATTTGATTGTTATCCCAGGTTTACAATGTGGAAATTGAGGCATGGAGAGAGTAAGTAAGTTGGCCAAGGTCACAGAGCTAGTAAGTGGCAGAGCTGGTATTTAAACCCTGGCTGTCTGGTTTCCAGGCTCCCAGGGATGGGCTTTGGGTGTTTAGAGGTATCTGCATCCCTGGATCTCTGTACCTCTGTGCATCACTTAGCCCAGAAAGGACAGGGAAAGGAGAGTTACACAGGTGCTCACAGTCGTGTCTCAGCCACTGTCCACGGACAGTGCACCGTGATTGGCGTTAAATGTCTTCTGGGCAGCAGATCTGTTCGTATAACAGAAATTTAGTCCACTGAGTTAATCTAGAAACCCTTCCTGCTCTGCTTCTGTCCATGGTTGCCATGTGACTGCCTGCCCGTGATTGGGCCATTGAGGAGAATCTGTACTCATAGTTGAACTCTGATATTTCAGTCTGGTTCGTAGTTTCACATCTCCTGTTACATTAATAAATTCAATTTCTGGTTTTCTTGCATCAGTCTCTCATGAGTTTGGTTAATGTGACATCAGTCCATGGGATCCCAGGGTTGCTGACGGTATAATTTCTGAGCACGTTGTGGCACTTCTACCCGTGCGGACCTGGGTGGCAGTTTTCCGCCTTCCGCACTGATTTCCCCGAACAGCAGGGTCCTCTCACACCCCCGGATGTGAGGCTGGGAGCTCTCAGAGTAGGCCAGTCAGAGGCCAAGTCCACCAATCAGAAAATAATGAAGTCCTTGGAAGTGGGTTTAATAGAAAAAAAGGGCTTCCAGGTAGTCCGATGGGCTGTTCGATTCCATTTGGTGAAAAGCTATCCGCTGTTTCTGGTTGAGCTGCTTCTTTGCTGTTGAAAAGTCTGGATTACATGGAGGGATTTTAAAAAGCAGAAAGGTGTGATTTCATGTGGTACATCCACACCGGTGAGAAGTGATGGATGACCGCCTGTGTGAGACATAGACAGAGTCTTACAAACTTCATAAAACAGCTTTAAAAGCTCTTCCATCTGAGTGCATTTCATATGGGGTCCAGTTCATCACTGGTCACCCTGAGAGGGCAAATAATTGATAATGGCAGAAAGGACACGGAGGCATCAAAAAGGTCTCAGTCATGTTCCCTGTTTAAAGGATGTGGCACAATGTAATATATTTGAGCTGGTTCTTCACTGAACAGTTTTGAGTGTTTTCTGGGACTCACCAGTGCACCACGGTTCCTTGCAGCTGGGTGTCCCCTCAGTGCAGCTCTGTCAGCCCTCATCCTGGGCTGACGTGGTGTCACGGGGAGCAGGACGGTCAGCATCCCTGGCTCCTCCGAGCTCCGTTTCTTCATCCGCAATGCTGGGTTTCTCTTCGGTGTCTACTTAGTAGGGTTGCTGAGAATCACACCTGATGGGGGTCAGGGGCGATTTGTGGTTGTCTCTGTGATTGTCATATAGTGAATATTTGATAGAAACTCTTGTTTTTTATTAAAATTATGGCTCCTAGATTGCAGTGGTTTTTAGTCTGCATTTACTCTTTTTATAAATTTATTCTTATTTTTAAATAAGCACTTATTTTTATTTATTTTTATGAAGGAACTGGGGACTGAAGCCAGCACATTGTGCATGCTAAGCAGGTGTTCTACAACTGAGTAATACAGACCCTCCTTGTCTGAACTTAAAAATAAATATTTCAATACACAAAATAGCTCTTAAACACCATCATGGGACCTATTTTCTGTATAGACAATTGAATACATATGCTATTTCAATAAGAATAAATGTTGTTGGGACATACTTTCTGAATCTGTTTACGTGTTTAAAAACGATCATAGGTAGTGATAAACACGAGTCTTGGATCCACTACTTAGGGTCTGTTTTGCCATCATGGGAAATTATATTCTACAGAGAAGGCTAATTGGGTCTCGTTGATATTTGGATGATTTAGCAGATGATGAAGGCTTTCAAAAGCTGACAGTTTTGTATTTTAAACTAACTACAAAGTTATCTTCTATAAATTGGAAGTCCTCAGCTTGTGAATTGCCCAGTAATTCAGTGTGTACATGTATGTGTCTCTGTGAACGTGTGTGTGTGTGTGTGTGTGAATTCAGTAAGGTAGAAATAAGTTCCATATAGCCTTCTGATACCTTTCTCTTCCAGTTCAAGGCGTAGGCATATATTTATACAAATAAATTGATACTCTTTTGTCATTTGGCATATTGGTGGGAATAAAAGGTTCTCATACTTGTTTCAGAAGGGTTGGGGAGAATGAGCTTAGAAAATAGGAGGAGATAGAGGCAGGAAGGTTCTTTACACTTTGTGCAGGATGAGAAACAGTAGCTTTTCTTTTTTCTACTAAAGCAAACTGGCACTGAATTGTAACATACTATTACTCAGAATTGCCTTTCTGATCAGATACGAGTGCCTCAGATTTTTCAAGGCAACATGAATGATGAAATGTGTTTTAGCAGTTATCTTTAAATGTAGTTTTGTTTTTTAAGTAAAAGGCTATAGCCTGTTCTTTCTTCCAGCGTTACAAGAATTTCCCATTGATCCAGGTACATGAAAATTGTGCTTAGATTCTTCGGGTTATTGTTTTTTTTTTAAGTGCTTATTTCATTGTGGTGTGAATGAATGTTTAAAATTTCTGGATTTTGATGTTTAGAACATGCTGATTTATCAGAACTGTTAAATACCTGATTGTTGTTTGGTCCTCGTTTGGTGGGGCATCCTATTGATTTCTGTTGTCTGTTAAAGAGGGAAATTCTTCCTCTAGCCTGTAGATCATTAAGTGAATGGTTTGCAGTGTGCCTTTAAAATTCTTTGAATGCATTGAGCATGTTTGTCCAGTGAATTTTGAATTGACTCATAGTAATGACTTTGATTCTGTGGCTTTTGCTCCTCTCGACATGAATTTGAATTCTCTGTTGCATTTTGTATACGTGTTCTTAACAGGGGAAGAAATTTTGCATTTTTTACATAGGTGGGTTTTCCTATCCCCTCTGAATGCCTTCTGTAATTGATACAGTGAAAATCTGTTATTGCAGTGCTTAATTATTTCATAAACTATTTTTTGGCTTAATCAGAAACAATGACAAAGAATGATAATAAAAAACATGAAAACCTTCCTTCCTTTGAAGAATAGAAATGAGGTGGTCAGGCTCACGCGTGCTTTGTACCTGACACCCTTACTTTCATGTCATTGTGTATCATGATTCGGAGATAGAGTTGCTTCAGGTTTGTAGATATTTGTTTTAACATTTGTGTTGAATTCATTCTCTAGGCTGATGTTTCCTGTTGCGTTTGTGGAAAGTGTAGATGAAGGGAAACAGATGCTACGTTTTGTATTCAGGAGGCCTGAGTTGCTGAAGAGTATAGAGTAGAGGGTGGGCTGAGGAACAGAGTGACACTCCCTCACCTCCAGGCTGAAATTGATGAACAATGAAATCAATTAGGTGTATCGGTATTTATTTGACCAATAGAAGTCAGAGGGCCCAGACTGTCTAGTTATGCGCAATGGATAGTACTGAATTCACCTGCAGAATTAGGTGATTTACCAAGTAGAAGCAGCTTAGAGCAATCAGAAAAATCAGTTCTATGATGAGATATAAAAAGAATATAATATCTATTATTTCTGAAACTTTTCTATGTTAAGTTGTGTAGAGCTAAAATTAAGTTCCAAGCACCAGGAGTTAAGAGTCTGGGTGGTTCTGTGGGATCGTTATTCAGGGATGTGTCTAGACCCTGCTGGAATGGACGAAGCTGGCAGGAAAAGACCCAGAGCCAGGATTTGTCATCCTAGGGTGTCCTCCATAATGGTTCCATGTGATAAACCATGATTGGGTTAACAAATTTAACAGACACCAGATGCATGTCAACTTTAAGAAGAAAAAGTGTGCTTAGTAACTGCTTTCAAGCAAGCACCTGTGCATCCTCACTCCTGTCTCCTTGCCATAAAAAGCAGAGACAATGCCTTTCTTGCATATTTGATGTTTTAGATAGCACTCTGTTCATTGCACAGCAATGAGCCAGGCCATCAGCTATAAATGCTGGGCGTGCGTGCTGTTAGTCTATTATCCCCAAAACACGGACCTGGCTGGACTGTTGGTCTGCTTTTAATGAATATCTAAAGAATTTATCTTGTTCCCCTCTCCCCATGACTACCCTAAAGGTAAACTAAGCCTTTTTACTCATTGTGGATTCTACAAGCTCTGTCTCATCCTGTCTTTCCCCAAGTTCCTGTTTACTATCACACAACTGTTAAAGACTATTTTCTTTGATTATACACAATAAATATGGGAGCATTTGAGAGGCTCTTGGAGTTGGCTCCCTACTCCTTCTCGCTTTCTTTCCTTTTTCCACAGTCTTGAGTCATTCATTCCATGTCGGTAAGACTTCTGCCAGCCAGAACCCACAGTTCCAGGTGAGAAGGATGCAGACTTTATCTCTCCTACCCTAGGGAGAGAGAGAAGAGAATTGAGATCTGCTCCCCCGTGGTCCCTTCCTGCCCCAGGGCCACTCCAGTTCACCTGCAGCCTTCTGGCCTCTGCTCTCAGGGCCTCTGTCCCAAGACTGACATCAGCCTTTTTTTCCCTTGTCAATATTTCCTGTGCCTTTCAGAAGTTGGTCTCTTCTCTGCAATTACACCCTGGCAGATGTGATGGTGGTCAGCGTGCTTGTGGGCAGTTATTTGGGGACTCCCAGGAGCCATTCTGATTCTCCTGAGTCTCTCATTCGGGGTTACAAAACTGTCGAGCACCGGAGGAAGCCCATTCACGTGAGGTCAACACAATATCACATCACTTTCATTTTGTTTTTGAATTTTCAGTGGAGAAAGTATTTGTAGCAAACTGTTCCAGATTTTCGGCCGCCTGCTTTCCTCACCACTATTTCCTTGTTGGCTCTGGTGCTTGTTTAAAGAGCCAGGTTTCTTCTCTGGTCATTTCTAGCAGCTGGGCTTGCCGAATCCTTGATCTGCATTTGAAGCAGAATGCTTCTTCGTGATGTCAAACTGATTTTCCTTGTCATGTCTTAATAATTTGTGTACACTCAGCAACTCTTTCAAGTGAAATGCTCTTTTCCAATTTCGGTTAACTCACATTTGCTGAACTCCTGCTTTCATGCTGAGGGCAGTTTCTTCTTCCTGTAATAAAATTTAGCAATTTGCATTTACTATAGGAAGGTAACTGGCTGGAGGTGCTTTTTTTCTTACCAGTTTTAATAACAATTCACCCATTAAAATGTACGGCGGTTTTTACTCTATGCCCAGAATTGTTCATCCCAGTCAATCTTAGAACATTTTCATCCCCCCAACAGGAAGCCCCTTACGCATATACAGACATTCCCATCTTCCCCATCCTCCCACAGCCCCAGAAAGCCACTTTTCTCTCTCTGTGGATTTGCCTGTGCTGGAAATTTCATGTAAATCTAGTTACTTCATGTAAGTGGAACCATCTATTGTGACTGACTTCTTTCACACTGAGTAACGTTTTCAATATTTGTCCAAGTTGTGGCCTGGGTCAGTACTCTATGCTTTGCTATTCCTGAATAGTATTCCACTGTATGGCTGGGCCCCTCTGTTTACCCATTCATCACGTGATAGACATTTGTGTTGTTTCTGCTTTTTGGCTGTGATGAGTAATGGCGCCGTGAATATTCCTGTAGGAGTTTTTATGTGAACATTTGTTTCCAGTTCTCTTACGTGTGTGCTCAGGAAGCAAAATTGCCTGGTCATTCAGAAACCAAATGTTCAACTCTCTAAGGACCTGACAGGCATTTTTCCAAGTTGGCTACGCTGTGTTATATCCTCACCAGCAACGGCTGCGACCTCCGTTTCTTCTGTGTCCTCATTAGTGCTTGTTACACTTTTTTTGATTATAACCTATTGTAGTGAGTGTGAAGCGGTTTCTCCTAGTGGTTTTGACTTGATTTCCCTTACAGCTAATGATATTGAACATCGTTTCTTTGTGCTTTTTGTCCATTTGTATATTTTCCTTGAAAAATATTTTTCAGATCCTCTATTCATTTTTTAATTGAGTTGCCTTTTTATTGTTGAGTTGTAGGAGTTCCTTTTTGTTTTTTTTTTTTTTATAGATACAAATTCCTTATCAGATAAATGATTTGAAAAAATTTTCTCCTGTGTGTTGTTTTTTCACTTTCTGGATGGTGACATTTGAAGCAAAGTTTTAAATTTTGATGAACTCCAATTTATCTCTGTTTTCTTTTTTCCTTGTGCTTTTGGGGTAATATTTAATATCTGAGGTATTTTATTTAACCTTTTATATATAAAATAACTTAATTATTAGGACCGTTCTAGGAGACAGGTGCTGTTGTTGTCCCCAGTCTATGGATAGGAGACTGAGATTCAGAAAATTTCACTGACTTATCAGTGTCAAAGCTACACAGTGCTGTTGGAATTCAGACCCTCATGTTTGTCCCAAGCATCTGTGATCCTCACCACCATGCTCCACTACTTCCTGGAACCGTTAATGAAAAAGTCTTTACTTTTTTGATTTCTTGTTTTTGTTTTTCTCATTGGGGCCTCATCTCCTCATTTCCTTAAAGAGATCAGTGTAGGTTTATTTTAGGTCTCTTGTAGGCAGAAGCATTGCTATCAGTTAACTTCTTTATTACTCACTCCCCAGTGATGGCTTTTGCCAATTGACCTAATCAAGTCATGCTTAAGTCTTTCCTTCTCATGACACTAACAACAGAGTCATGACTTACTGAATGCTCAAAGCAGAAAGTACTTGATTGATTTTATTTTGCTAACCAATCAAACCAATCAAATAAATACCCGGTGTTGAAACATACGGTAAGCCCTCCAGAATAGGGTCACTGTCTTCCTTGTGTTTCGTTTGTTTGGTCACAGTGTCTGGATAGTGCCTTGCTGTCCAGCAGTTTTGTTAGGATACGGTGCTCGTGAATCATTCTAAGGACAGAATTTTGACAACAGACTGTGTTGTTCATTCCACGAGGGAAAAGTTAATATAGAAATACTGCTCAGATCTATTTTAAAATTAAGTTTGGAATTTTGAGAAGGGTTCAAGAAACCATACAAAGAACTTTTTCACTAATTTTAGATCTATCTTAGACACATTATGGTTACATAGCAGAGTAACTTATCAAGAAGATTTGACAAGAGTTGTGTATTATTGATTATTTGTTTTAGTTGAAATATTCTACATGGGATAAAATATTCAGTGCCCATAAATGAACAAATATGTTTGTATTTCTATGCAACATGGGAGTAGACTTCATATGTTTCTATATAATATATATGACTGTGTGTTTTAATCTGTCTTTCAGTGTTTTTATAGTTTTTCAGCAATGTTGTAACTTTGGAATTCTTCTAAGAAAATCACCTCAGATTCTAGTGCAGTTTGTACTGTGTATGCTGTCTTATGCATGGGATTCCACTGTCCCCTTAGTGAGGAATTTCCTCTTCTATTGAGTTAGTATCAGAGTTCAAGGAACTGTGATTTCTAGGCCTTTGCTTTCCATGTGTTTTCACTTGGGTGTCAATCACAATTTTCCCTTTCTTGAGTTTTCATTGTTCAATTAGAATTTTTGAAAATAACTTAATTTGTTGCATCGGTCTCCCTAGAAACTTGATGTGTTTGTGCTTTTCAGTTTTCAATTAATGAAAAATGTAAATACACTCTTGTTTTTAAGTAGTCCTTTTTCACTAGATATTTGTTTACCTCTTTATAGTTAAAATATTTTTTTCCCAATGAGTGAATCGGTGTGTATATTTTAAAACAAACCTTACTTTTTATTCTTTTTATTGTAACAGTTATATACATTGTAGAGAATTTAGAAAATAAGAATAAACAAAGTAATAACTTCACAATGGCCTCTAATCTCTCCTGGAGATACAGTTGTAAGGATTGAAATTGAGAATAACAAGTCCTCTTAAATTGTTCTTCTTTTTCAAGTACGTTTTGGTTACTGAGACCCTTGAATTCCCATATGAATTGTAGCAGCAGCTAGTCAGTTTCTGCAGAGGAGCCCGCTGGGATTGTGATCGAGACCACGTTGAATATACGGATTGCTTTGGGGAGCACTGCCATTCCAAGAGCTCTGTCTTCTGATCCAGGAATATGCGTGGTGTGTCTGTCCAGGTATTTAGTTCTTCTTTAATTTTTTTTCAACAATGCTTTGAGTTTACAGAGTTTTATTTTACTTTTTGTTTTTTGCCTTTATACTGAGGACAAGTGTGCAAGGTACCAGGATCAGAAGTGTATTTGAGCCCCGCCACTTGCTGCCACCATGGTCGCTGCGCTCTTGCTTTGCCCGCTCTACAACCTTGCACAGAATAGTACCTCAGAAACTCTCTCTCTCTCGAATGATTGTATGATTGTTGGATGATGCTTGAGAGTCCTTGTGATGATTTTATTTCCCCAGCCTTTCCCCACTTCTTTACTATGCCCTTTCTCTTCCTTTCCTCCAGCCTGGGTTTCAGTCTACATGTGGCATTGATTTTTCTTGTCTATAGACACTTCCTTTCACTTGTTCACGATCATTTTACATGTGGGCTGTGGAAAATTGCTAGATGTCAAGAAAGAGCCAATCGATTGCATGCTAGTATTTTTAGAGTGTGTTACTGTTTTATCGATTGAAATTAAATCAGGCTGACACCCTGAGCCCTCCCGTGAGCTGTTTTCGCCTTCCTACAGGTGATAATGCTCTGGTTGCTGAATGTGCCCTTCCCCAGACTTGGTTTTGGAGTTAAGTCACCATCAGTGGAGCCCTCTCTTTAAAAGATGAAGAAAACATTTGCTCCTTCTCCCTGGTTGGGGACTTGGATGAGATGAGGTACCAGATAAAGAATGGAGCCCCACCTCATTCTAACACCCGCTAGTTCCATTCCTTTCTCCAGGGAAAAAGAGTACAATTCAACACTATAAACATTGATTGTGAGCTAATGAGATAGACAGGACAACCGATCATTTATTAAATATCCTTTCATGCCAGAAACAAATGTATTATACACACAAAAAGCACGCAAAGCCCAGTAGTACCGTGATTACAAACGTGGGTCCGAGTTCGAGTCCTGCTCTGGAGTGACCAGTCATGAGAGATGGAGAAATGTTAGGTCAGCTTAGCTTCTCCTGGACTTGTTTCCTGTCCTGCAAAGACGGGCTTGCTAGGCGTCCCTCCCCCTTAGAGGTGCTGTGGGGTGTAAATGGCGCGTGGGCAGCCCGAGCACAGCTGCTCATTCCTCGTAAGGGCAGGATAGCATAGCTTTTGTGATTACAGCTTTATGACCGTCCCGTGTAGACTCTTAGTGCTCCGAAGGGATGCCTTGTGGTTTGGAGATGGGATTCTCACTTCTGTAAATACCCAAGGATTGTGTTATTGGGCCGTGCTGATTTGAATCTATTCTTTAGAAAGTACATATTGTAGATATATTTTTCAAGCATGCATGCTTTTTTCTTTTATTATTTATAGTTCTACCCTCTCTCTTGGTGGGACTTTTCATGGAATCCAGGAAATAGTCCTAAGCCACCTGCCTCTTCACACTTCTCCGTGGTGGTTTTCTTCCCTGACTAGAAGAGGGTTCTGCATAGGAAATTTTCTTTGTTCCCCTTTTCTTGGAGTCTCTCTGTCTGTCTGCCCATCTCTCACCTGTCCATCTGTCCATTTATCTACACACTGAATCTTCTGACATGTTCCAAAAAGCATTTCAGGCAGCTTACAGAACAGATACCAAATAAACAGGTGAGGAAATGGGGCCAAGTTCAGACAGTGAGGCTAGGAGGCAAGCCTGTGTGAGGGTTGCAGGCATGAGAGACACACGTCTGCCCTGTGACTTATAAGATCGACAGCAACAGTGTGCCTGAGGCTCCCAGCAGACACAGGGAAACAGGGTTTGTGGGAGGTGCTCACTGGCTGCGAAATAAATAAGTGGCTTAGGAGATGCCCAGCCTTTCCAGCTACTAAGGCTTTGGAGAATATTTTGAGTTTCTTCCAAAATCAGAGTATTGCATCTTTTCTTTTTTCAGAGATCTATGTATAGTTTGTTACATTCTATACCTGGTAATTTCTCCAAAACTGCTTCCCACGTGAGTCCCATGACTCG
Source organism: Camelus bactrianus (assembly GCF_048773025.1). Taxonomy (NCBI): domain Eukaryota; kingdom Metazoa; phylum Chordata; class Mammalia; order Artiodactyla; family Camelidae; genus Camelus; species Camelus bactrianus. Next base: position 87,772,707 of record NC_133545.1, on the reverse strand, counting down.
GGAATGGGGTGGTTCTGCTCATTGACGGGGGTTGGCCAGAAACAGAAAATGACAGCCTCAAAGGAGCCTGGGATTTGTCAGTTATGTTTTGTCAGTACTGTAGAGTTCAAACTCTTTCACAGTATCTCTCCATCTGAGGCGGCAGCGTCCTCTCTTACCAGCATCAGGAGCTCAGGACCACAGGATGGTGCGGGCTGAATGCACTGCCGTCAAGACAGCTGTGCTAGTCACTGCAGGTGTGGTTCTTTTACATAAGGCATTTCATGTTCTTTACTAGAATGTTTCAACAGAGAGTTAATTAACTGAGTCAATTCACATTTAATAAATATGATGCTTTGTTGAAAAGACAGTTATAGGCAGAATATAAGCTGTGAAGACTTTAAAAACGGTTTCATTACTGAAATTTCAGTAGGGAAGATACACAGTTTATCTTATTTATTCCTCTCTTTTAAAGTAACAAAGAAACAAGACAGAAAAGGCAGAGGATGGTTTCTGTTCTTCCTCTCCGCTTGCAGGTGCCCTCACCTCCAGTAGCATTCATCCAGACACCAGCACTGACACTGGCCGTGCTCAGAACTGCCTCAGACCTGAAGACAAAACTGACAAATAGAAGGGGGCTACGCCCTGTTACAGCAGGTGCTCTCACTTTGTGGGTCCTTATGTAACTGCACGATGTTAATCAGGATCGCCCGTTCTACATTGTGTAGCGCTGCTGCGGTGTCTCCTAGTTACTTGTTTCTGTAAGTATTCATGTATTATTCCCCAATGCGTGGTACTACACGCCTAAAAATGCTTTTTTCAGATGAAAAATAATTTGCATTTAATATAATAAGTCTGAAAAAAGGGGCAAAAGAGTCTATCCTGGTCCCGCTACTCAGAGATAATAATTAACAATTTAACATTTATTTTCTGTTCTTTTCGTCAGTGTGTATCAGCTTTGTCATAAAAACCAGTGAGCACTCTGTCCCTGTTTACTGTGCGGAGATCTCCATTTTCCATTCGGCTTATTACATGTTTTTCTACAATATTCTATCTCCCCTGGCATGATTTTTAATGACCAGTGTAGCATTCTGTCTTAAGGAATGCATCGTCCATTTTACTTCGGACTTAAATAAACTTTTAAATTCCAAGTATACTTAACTGAAATACTGAAAAGAGAACTGTGGTGGTACAGGAAGGCCCCTAACTCCCTTCCCATTATTTCCTGAGAGTAAAAGCTGTGGAAAATTTCGTATATATATTTCATGACCTTTATGCCTATGAGATACATATATATACACATATGAGAAATCAATGTATAGGTGTGTGTATATATGATTTATTTAAAAATGAGACAATACTATATGTTTTTCTGCAGCTCGCTTTATACACTCAGGGGTATATCATAGACGTCCTCCCACTCCAGACTCACCCTGTCCTTTCAGATAGATTGGAGGGGTCTCCTGATGTGCGGGTGTCGTCTCTTGTCCACGGACACATTTGGTGGGAGACTGCTGTGGACAAGACCCTGGACCACGGCGAAACGCCGGATCCCTCAGCAGCCGCAGCTCGCCGTGATTTACCGTAATATTGTCTTAATGGTGGACAGTTAAGTTTTCTCCACTTTCCACTGTCAGAAAGAATGTTTGACTTGCATCCTTCTTGTACAGACATTCCTGTGATCTTGTATGTATATTCCTTTAGTTAAGGCTTCTGGAAATTTAGTCCCTGGATGTGACATTTACATTCATCCCAGACTCCTTTCAAGTGACTCTAGAAATTCCTTCTCCATTGGGGAATGAAAAAATGCACAATTACTTATGTAACCAATTCTCTATCGCTGTATATGATTTCACTTCAGTTTTTCTTCCCACCTTTGTAAACAGTGCTGTGTAAATGCCCTGATGAATACATCTGTTTGGACTGATTTTTTTTTTTCCTAAAGGAAACGATTCCTAGAATTGGAGTTCAGTCAGTGCGTACGTACGTTTTTCAGAGTTTACATATCCATTGATATGTCATCCTCTGAAAAAGTCGCTCATGATTTGTTCTCCCACAGATGGACACTAACTAGAATATCTTAAAAATATTCACCAATATGATAAGCAAAAGTGCTTTTTCTTTGTTTTAGTTTGCATTTGATGACCAGTGAAGTTTTGAGCTTTTTTCACTCATTAGCCTTTTGAATTTTTTAAAATGAATGATTCATTTTGTCCTTTGGAAACATTTAAGTGAGGGAGCTTCTTGTTGCTTTGTGACAGCTCTTTGTATGCTATGAAAATTTACTTCGTGACTTCATCAACATGTATCACAGAGCTTTTTCTTGTCATTTCTTTCCTTTCATTTTGTTCAGAAACAAGATTTCCTTTTAATCTTGTTGTGGCTCAAACTACTCTTAAGATAATAAATGTCTTCCTTATGGGTTTTAACTTTGACATTCTTAGAAATACTTCCTTATAATGGAATAAATCTCTTATGTAGGTTTTTTTAATCTGTAAGGTGGTGATTATAATAGTACTTGTTATAGTGAGGAGAAGTTGAGTTAATAAGAGCAAAGGGTTGTATTTGCTGTTATTAGTACTTTTTATTATTTACATCACTATGTGCAATTTATCTTGTGGTCATTATGACAGGAATAAAATTTATTCTTTCTAGGTGATTCTGATTGTCCCAGGACAATTATTGAATTCATACTTTTCTCTTTGATTTGAAATCCCACCTGTACAAAATAATTACATACACTAGAGTCTCTTTTTGAGCTCATGGTTCCCTTCTGTCAATCTCCCTTCCTTACTCCAGCACCATATCTTACATATTGTAAAAATTTATTTAATAACTGGCAGTCTGATTTTTTTTGATTCTTTTCTTCCATCCCAAATTTTCTTGTATAGTATTATGACTTTATTATTCCTGAAGAGTTCCAAAATATTTTGTTCAAGTTAAAAAAAATCAGATTGGAAATTTCATGGGAGTTTTTAGTAAGTTTTGAATTATTCTTAGGAGAACTTACATCTTTACAAAACTGCTTTCCTCCATGCAATATGTTTATGTCTCTACATTCATACCTCTTACTTTAACCCTCAGTATAGTCCTGAAGTTTCTCCATTTAGAACATGGGCATTATTTTTGAATTTATTCCAGTTTATTGTTTATGTTTTTGTTAATTTTGTGAGAATTTTTTGCTATTATATATTTAAATGCTTAAAACTGACATTTAGAAAGGAAGATTCGGTTTGTCAATACTCAATTTGTAACTTGTCATTTAAAATTGTAAGTATTAAGCACTTGTTCCAGAATCCTTTCTTTTCTGTTTTTAAAAATTTGTTTCCAAGATTGTCAAAATGGTCATAGCTAAGTAGTATAGGTGGGGAGACAGATGGAGAGAGGTAGTGTGGCTCATGTACAGACTATGAGCAGTTTCATGGCTGCCTTTAGGCTGGAGAAGCTGCAGAAGAGCCCAGGTTAGACCGGGGGTGGCTTTGTATGCACTTGAAAGCCAGCTTTCCTGCCTGTATGGTGAAGCCTGGTGGGCGTGGCAGGTAGATGATCAAGGTCTGATCAAGGTCATTGGCTGCACAGAGCGCTGTGTCTGTGAGAACTGGAGACCATTACCATGGGAAATGCTTGGCGCCAGGAACACTGCAGGGGAGCTGGGGAGCCTGTGTGTTAAGGATTTTCCAGTCCTGGGAGTGGGAAGATAAGACTCTACATTCAGATCTGAGTTTGAATTCATCCTCTCTTGTTTACTGGTCCTCTGACTTTTGTCAAGTTATACATCCTCTTTGAACTCCTGTTTTCTTGTCTCTCAAAACAGGAGAATTACAGCCTGCTGCTAGAGTGTTTGATCAGTGTAAATGATTTGTGTCTATAAGATGCCATGTACAGCCACAATCTCAGTGAGAAATGGGTTGTCGCCTCTTCTTCTTCAACTCAGTGCTCGGTAAGGCATCGGGGGAAAGCCAGTCCCTAATTTGTTGTGATGCAATGAGGAACAAAATTAACGTCTTGCCTTTCCCTAGCAGTATTCTTACTTCTTTGTTTCATTTACCTCTTTCCTCCTTTACTCTCCCCTTTCACCTCCTCCACCAAAAGAATCTGAGACTGTCTCAGAACACTAGATTCAAATTACTTTAAATGTTGGCTCATCCCCATGAAATTACAGTGACATTAAAAAAAATCTGTACACATCCCAGACGATTATATTTGATTTATACACACACACACACACACACACACACACACACAATCAGGATGCCTCCCGTTTGCTGAAGGAGAAGGACCACTTTTTCTGAGTTTTCATTCACTGAGCGTGAGAGGAAAGTCTCTTAAGCAGAAATTCACCTGGCTTCGTGCATGGTTTTTTAAATTGGATTTCTGCTTTGTGTCCATAGAAATATTCTCCTATTAGAAGAGGGGAAGTGGAGACATAGATATTCTGCTGAGATATTGGTGTCATCATATTTGAGTTGGAAAGGACTTATGACAGCATAGAGTTGTACCTTTTTATGGGTGAGAATCCATGATAGTGTAACTTGGACAAGAACCCGAGTCTTCTGTCTTCGTGTCCACGTGGATGAAGAGGCAACTGGTTGGGGGATGGCAGGGATCCTTCTTGCTTGATTTCCAGGGTCTTGCTAGTTTTCATTGTTCAGCTGCCTTTAGTTTATGTCCATGTGGCCTCTCATGGGAAGGTCACTATGTCCTGATAGATTGAGTTTCTAATCAGCAAAAAGGTCTGGACCCACTCATGGTTTCCAGAGATTTTCTGCTGACCTGCTGACACTTTATATACATGAGACCTAAGAAATTGCTGGATATAGAATCCTTATTGTTATCATTTGCCCTCGAGTTCCATAGGAATGGGGTGCTGTCTCAGGCTGCCTAAGGCTAGATCTGAACAAAGATATGGTGATAGGCTGCGCAGCTGGACCCTCCCCAGTCTAATGGGATTTCCACCTTAGTTTTTAGAATCAGGCAGATTAGTTCAAATCTTGCCTTTACCAGTTATTAGCTTTGTGACCTTGAGGAAGAAACTTTACTTTTTGAGGGACCAATTTTCTTTATCTCTAAATAAGTTCAGTATTTATTTTAGGGTTTTTGTTTTAGGATTGAATGAATTCCCTCATTTATTCCTAAAATACAGATCACATGGTTCTATGCTGGTGCCTTAGTAGTTGATTACTAAGGGACTCAGCAGTGAGAATGTGGGTGAGGTCCCCTGGATAATAGAGCTTATATTCCAGGATATGCTTGTAAAAGACTGGATTGCAGTGGATTTTTAGTAAATGTCCACTCCTTTCCTAATCCCCATTGATTGTGTATATATCTTTATACTAATATATGAACAATTTTTTATTGAAATTTAAGTCTCTGTAGTATTTAAAGTATGTAGCTATAACAAAAATACGTGAAATAAAATTATCTGACTTTTATTTTCTTTTCAATAAGCAAAACAAAATAAAATAGAAAAGAAAAGAAAAAGTTTTGAAGGAGTAGAAATAATTTTATTTCCGTGGAATCAACTCCCTATGTTAGGTTTTTCGGTTGTGTTCTTAAACAGCTTATAAAATTGACAGGTTTTGTCTTCAGTGTTGATAGCTGGGTGAGTATAGTTTCTTTTTGTGGTTGTCTTTGATGAATTATTTGCACTAGATCATAAGTAATGTGCATGTTACATATTGGAAACGAGGAAACAGTGGAGACATACTACCTCCAATGCAGTCATTTTGTTACCGAGTCCAAACTCATTCTGCTCGCTGCATGACAGGCCAATAAACCGGGAGATGAGGTGTTGGAGCAAGGAATAGTGACTTTATTTGCAAAGCTGGCAGATCCAGAAGATGGCAGACTGATGTCCTGGAGAATCATCTTCCACAAGTCAGAATTGTGTCTCCTTTTATATTAAAAAGGGGCGGGGTTTTGGTTAGTTGTTGGAAACTTCTTGCTGTATGAATTGCTTGTCCTTTGAATCCGCTGTTCTTGCAGCTGTCCATGCGGATCAAATCATGTTGCCCCTGTGAAACCTCCAAAAAAAAAAAACAAAGGTTATTCTCTATTTTGCAACTTGCCATCTCTACATAAGTGCAGATGAATTAGCATCCTTCAAGATCACGGCCAGGAGAATAGGCTGTCCTGGATATTTCAGTCTAAAGGCAACTTTCTTTTACAAATGGTGCAGAGCTAGCCAGTCTGAGCCTAGAAAACAGGGCACAGGGTTAAAGCCAAAGGAACAGACCTAACATGGGGTCAAAATTGTTCTTTTCTATTACAATTCCCTTTTCTGCTTCATAGATAATTTTAGTAAGAAACATGAGCAATTTTGTATTTTTGCTTCTTAATAACCGATAAGTTGGCCAACTATATTTTTGTGAGCAGAGATGCTGTGCGGGCATAGGGGTCACAGCACACTCTTGTTGGGGGTGGCCAACCCTGAAACATGTCTGATGCCACGTGAGTGTTGGTGAGGGTCCCCCTAGCCAGCGGCTCTCTTCAGGAGGCAGCATATGGGCATTGATATCTGGAGACCTCATTTTCGGCTGCAGGAAATTTTTTAGATACTGCGATTGAAAAATCACTCCAGCTGGGGATAATTAGGGAAAAAAGGAAAAGGAAAAGGGTTTGGAGTAGAGTAGAAGAGAAGGACATAAAATCACGGAGCCTGAGTGCTTGGCAGCGGGGCCTCGGGAGAGAGGGGAGCAGAGTTGGGGAGGGGCCTGACCCCGGAACCAGCTCCTGCACCTGTCGCCGTGCCCAAGCCACGTAGGTTTCAATTGGCCTGGGCCACCTCTCTGGGCTGGATCTCACCCTGGGCAGAACCTTGAGTATCGAATGTAAGGGGTGGGCAGCACTCACTTAGGGGGTCACTGTGGATTTCAGTCAAGTCCACAGTGCCTTTTCTGGTCATGTGCCTTCACTTGTCCTTTATCTCAGGATCTGAGGAGGAGGAGAAAGGAACTCAGGCAGAGATCCAGGAAGATATCCGACTGTGTTAAGTGAGGACAGACACAGTTACAAGGGGACCGAGGACACTTGCAGCAAAGTAAAATGACTTCACAACTCTTGCTTCAGAGCTGCAGGTGTGAGAGAGCCTAAGCCTGTTTCAGAGTGCAGGGGACAAGCGGAAAGGAATGGCAAAATTTCCACTGACAATTGAAATTATGTTAAATAGCCTGCTACTGTTGCTTGTATCACTTGAATGAATGCAGGCATATTTCTGTGGGCATTTATATGTTCACTCAACCCCACCAGCCACTCTTGCCCCCATCGGGGATGGGCTTTCTCAAGCACAGTGCACCTCCTGCTTCGGTGGGCCACGCTGCGTGTCCTCGCCTGGGGCCGGGCTGCTGCAGGGCACTGAGTCCCTGAGGCACCGCCTGTGATAAACGACAGGAACATCTCTGCTATCGACTGAGGGCCTCCTTTTCCCCCTGCAGTGTAAGAATTCTGGTGACTGTTAGAAGCATGCTTCCAAGCTGTCCGTGTCCTCGGCATCCAGAAGCGGAGCCTGGAAGCTACTGAATTTCTCCAGAATGCGTTCTACATTCACCTTCGGCAGGTGAGTGTATGTCCTTACACAAGTGGAGGAATTACTGCCATTTTCCTGGAACTTACTCACCACTAGTCCATCTGATTTTTCTGTGCTAGGATTCAGTATGGCCTGCTAAAAAATCTGGAGTCAGATCTTGAAACCCTGATGAAGAGGATTATTTATTTTATTTCACTATATGATAATCTTTTACTTTCAAAATTCAGAATTTTTGGTTCTTTCAGGCATTTTTGAGGGGGTTGGCAAAACAAATTTGCTCTTACCGTCTTTGCGACCTGTTGCTTTGTGCCTCTCACCTGTCTTCTGTCACTTGTGAGGCAATTCCATTTGTGACCCTGTCCGGGTTGTTCATGTTATACAACATAAAGTCTGTAAAAGTACAGTCCCTTTTACTCCGAAGACATTCCACAAATAACTCCTTAAATCTGGGTGTGGTTTTAAGAAGACAGAATCATTAGAACATGTAATTGCAGGTTGCTAGTGCAAAATCCCCAAATCAATAGTCTAGCTCAACATCTAAAATCTTTCTAATCTACCTTGGATTTGTATGGATAAGTGAAGCAATTTGCTAAGTATTGAACACCAGGGTTAGAATTCAGGCTGGTGTATCTCAGCAGGTCCTCCTGAGCCAGCGCTGTGCCAGAGGGCGGGGCTGAGGGGGAGAGGGTGGGGCCGAGGGAGAGGGCGGGGCCTTGGGGAAAGAGGAGGGCCAAGGAGGAGGGGGGTCCTGCCCTCCCTGAGCTGACAGTTTCATGGCAAACACCTTCACCATGTGAAGAACTTGGAGTTTCTTCTAAGAACACTAGGTTTGAAAAGAGTCATAAAAGAACGGGAGTGACAAAATCCAATTTGTCTCAAGTAGGGGAGAGCAGCTGGAAGGCCACTTGGGAGACTCGTGAGTCCAGGTGGGCAGTGTTGGTGGCTTCTACCTGAGCGGTGGGTCAGTCAGTGGAACAGTCACCGGGAAAAAATGAACAGATTTTAGGCATGTTTAGATGGTAAAAAGGAAAGGATGAATGATGTCTGTGAAGGTAGGATGGAGTAAGGCCCAGGTTTCTGGGTGGATTAATGAGGTAAATAATGGTCCTGCTGTGCTCTGAGGAGGGAAAGCTGCAGAGGGAGCTTTGGGGGAACCCTGATGAGTTTAGCTGTGGATAAAGTGAAAGGCTGTTAAATGTGTGGTCTGGGAGCTCAGGTGAGAGCCAGTAGCGAGTAGGGGGAGGGGAGAGAGACGTTCAAATCATTTTGTCTTGTGAGCATACAAATAATTATGAGTAATGATACACTTACGCCTCTATATTCTGGATTTAACACCCATTAACATTTTGTTATATTGACTGCAGAGGTTCCTAATATTTTTTAATAGAAATAAAATAAATAGAAACAAAATAGTGGGGTTAATAAACATCTTAGAGTTGATGTGTGTCCTTCTATGTATTTTGATACCTCATCTGTTTATAACCATAATCTATAAAAAGTTAACTAGTTTAGCATAAGTGTTAAACAGAGGGACGTGACACACAGTTTTGGGGCTTGAAGGTGATCTTCTCGGGCAAATTATGTAGCCTCTCTGTACCTTTGTTCCATCTTCTGTGACTGCCCCCGGGCCCCTCATCACAGATGATTTCCTAGACTAGATGATGGGAGGGAGGCTGCTGAAGGGAGTAAGAAGTGGCAACTGCTAGGGACACTTAAGAGAGAGACAAAAAGAGATTAAAGTCAATAAACTCAGTACAAACAAATACTCTCAAAAGAGAAAGAATCCTGCAGTGTTTTGAGCCACTTAGCATAAGGGAAACAAAATCACGTGGACCCAAAGCTCTTGAGCATGTGAGTATTGTGGGTGGGAAGGTGTCATCAGAAAAGGGTTGAGAAAAGGTCTTTTGGTTTCCCTTGACGTTTCCAGTAAGGATGGGGAGCAGAAGTGAAAACCCTCAGCTTCAGTGGAAGCTGCTGTTTTGTGTGAAACTGACCAAACTTTGGAGACCAGTCATCAGCGGTGCTGGCAAATGAAGAGATTTCGGGATTGGGTGGGGCACTTGCTGTGACTTCCAGGTGACCTACTGGCTGGGGGCTGTGAGGCGGGCAGTAGGTTTGCAGGGAGACCCGGGCATAATCCCTGGTTCTGAGGCTGCTGGTCTGACTAGCAGACCTGGGCACAGGCAGTCCTAATGGGGCAGCTCGGGATGTGGCCTGGGACACCTGCCGTGCTGAGGGCGAGAAGAGCGCTTCCCTGAGGGGGTGTCCCTGTGGAGAGTGGAAACGTCCTCCTGCAGGGGAGGAAGATCCTCTGAGCAGGGTGCTGGATGCACAGGCAAGACCACCCTGAGCACTGAGGGTTTGGGGAGCCCGAAGTCACACAGTGGCCCGAGCAGCCTTGTTCCTGAGAAACTAGAGGGAGAAGAGGCTGAAAAGTCAGGCTAGGGTCAGAAACCGTGGTGGGTTATGAGTGACAGTAAAGGACTGGTCAGGCAGGCACGAGAGAACCCTGTGGGTGTCCCAGCTGGAGCGTCACGCCAGAGGGTGGAGCTGAGTTATAGACTTTGCCACTTATTAGCTGTGTGACTTTGAGCAAGATCACCCCACCTCTCTGTATATACCTTCATCTGTAAAATGACACAGTGACAAGCTCGTGTCATCAGAAGGCTTAGTTTAGCTCTGATCCTCTGTGTCCAGTCCTGTCAGTGCTGTCCTGCAAGTTTCTGCAGTGGCTGCTCTTACCCTGAAATGGGAGGGCATAGAGGGATTTTGTAGCGCCCGAGGGCAGGAAGGGGTTTCTTTAAAAACAGACATGTAGCCGCCTGCAGCTGCAGGCCTGCAGGCAGTTTGGTTGATGCTCCTGGAGAGGACTTTGGAGCCCTTAGCATCGTAATAAGACTTGTTTTCCCTTGGCTGCCGGAATTGCCTATGCAGATTAATGTGGAAAATTTGGGCTTCTGGCAAAGCTGTTTTCAGAGATGGTAATATACATAACATATCGTAGAAAATATAATGCTTTTATTTAATCTGTGGGACTTTGCAGCTGTTGGGAACACCTCTGTTGGCCTGGTCCCCACAGAGGACACTATGGGTCGGCAGAGCGTGCGGGAGGGCAGGTAGCCTGCAGTGCTGCTGCGGGGTGTTCTCCCGAGTAGAGCACTCTGCTGAGTTGACTCTTCTCTGAGTTTGGTTGCCAGATGAGCAGACAGAAAATTAATGAGTTCTGGTGGGATTGTATAATGACAGAAAGAAAGAGGGACCCGTAGTTTTTCTGGACTAGAACACGCTTTTGGTTCCTGATCCAGTGTGTTCCATTACAGAATTGATGAGTTGTGTCTATTCTGGGACTTGTCGACTGAAAGAAATGTGTAGCCTGAAAGTTTAGAGTTACACTTTATTAGGCGGGAGGACTCGAGGCGGGATGACAGCCTTCAAATCTGTCTGAGGGTCTGCCCCCAAGAAGTAGGGGAGGAACTAGGATTATATAGGAGCTTTACAACAAAGACCAGGGAGTTGGAAGAATAAAAGATTGCTTGTTATATAAAGAAATCCAGGCATCTCAAGTTAAAGAATTTAGTGCCTTTGTATGTATCATTTGACCTCACTGGATTCATTCTTTAGACAAGCACCTAGCTATCTAGGGCAATTATCCTGTCTTCTTATTCTCAGTCTGTTCAGAGGGCAGCATGTGAGTGGCTGTAGAGGCTGGGCTTCAGGTCTGTCCGCACTGGGGGGTGGCGGCAGCCTTGATGACTTGGTTTCAGCATTCTTTGTTTACTGACATGGTTGTAGTATTTTAATTCACATTGTAGTATTTTCATTCACAGACTGTGGATAATCTGGAAACTTGGAAAGGAACCGAGATGGAATTACTGCAGGTACCTTCTACTTTAATAAGCCGTGTGCAAACATAAACATGGAGGAAGCATACATTTGAATTTGGTGGTGTAGGGAAGGGTTTCTGCACATTACAGGAGAACGCAAGGCAAAATATCTCTTCTTTGTTGGCAGGGATGTATGTCAACCTGTCTTTTCTGTAGCGGTTTCTGAGAGCACTTTATGGTAATTAACAAACATTGACAAACGGTGGCACAATTTGCATTTAAGAGCTGGCCTGTGCAAACATGTATTGGACAGGTGGATTTCATAGGCAAGTGGTGAGGTGGATTGGAGAGAGGTGTAGCCCAGGCCTGGGCTCAGATTCAGGTTTAAATCGCCATTTCCTCACCAAAGGACCTTGGACTAGAGTGTAACCTCCATTAAACTGTTGGTGAATCTGTGAAATATGCATTATAATATTCGTTTCTTCCTGGGTTTGTTGTAAGTTTTAAACAGTATTATAACACTCATGAAACACTTAACAGGCACTTAGCAGTGTTCACTGTGTCCTTCCGCCCCGCTTAGCGTGTGTCACAGCCGTAAAGGTAGCATGTGCCTGTTGAGGACGTACTGGTAGCCCCTTGAATAGGTTGTGAATTTGGTGATTTCCTTTAATCCTTGAAACTCTACGTGCCATGGGCAGTTATTTTCATGAACAGATGAGGAATCTTAGGGTAAAGAAGACGGTGTAATTTGCCCAAAGTCAGACCATAATTTTGGGTGCAGGGGCCTCTGTTCAGCATGGGCCCCTGGGCTTTCTGCCCTCTCCGTTCAGCACCAGAGCCAGACGTGGAGTCGCCTGTCTCCCAGCCCAGAATATCCGGCAGGCAGCAACACAAACCTGGACCTGTTCTGCTTAAGCAAACACTCCGGAGGGGAGGCAGGTACTAAAGGAATAAATGTAAAAACAGACGACTGCAAACTGTTATCAGCTCAGAGAAGGAAAGGAACACGTCTCGCCGTGCAGAGCTAGGAGCTTTCCCTTCGGGGCTGCTCTGGGGGCGTTCATTTCAGCTAAACAAACTCCGCTCCTGCACCAAGGCATGAAGGCAGGGTGCATGTAACCAGGCTGACTGGGCCTCGTTGATCATACTCATTCCTAATCCAGTGTCAGCTGTCACGGGCACTTACCTAGTAAACAGATGTCGGCCATAATCATCACGCACTTTGCTTGGTAGTTTTATTGGCCCCACTTTTGAGATGAGGTAATTGAAGCTGGGGAGATTGCTTCATGCCCGTGATTACCTTGGAAATACCCCTACTGGTCTTTCAACTTAGACTGGTGTGGCTGTTACATCCCAGCCCTGTGAATGGCATCGTGTAGCTTCTACCAAGTTGCCCAAATG